>NC_139963.1:472500-1072500 GCF_963993115.1 Abramis brama | reverse complement strand
TGCATCATGGCAATCTTGCAAGCCTTTATTGGATACACAAATGAAAAAAAAAACAGTTGACTCAGTAACAGAACGCTGATAATACAATAGTGTTGAAGTACAAACACACACACAACTACTTTATCAGCTAAATTAAATAAAAAAGCCCTAAACAAAATATAATTAAAAAATAAAATAAATAAATACAAAACAAAAAAAGCAGGCACTGTAGTGAGAGATGCGTTCAGGAATTACCTGCATCTATACACCGTCTATTTACTAATAGTGAAGCTGCAAGTTTTAAAAACTTTAAAAACGTCTGTCTCTGTGCTTTAATCAAAGCAGCACATTAATACTGAATGGTGAATAAATGGACTGGAACTACCAGTGCATTAAACGGTTTGGTAACACTGTAAGGTCTTATTTGTTAACATTAGTTAATGTATTAACTAGTATTAACTAACATTAACTACATTATTTATTAAGCTTTCTTAAAGTTACAGTCAATCATTGTTTGATCATGTTAGTTCACAGTGCATTAACTAATGTTAACAAATACATTAACAAATACAACTTTTGATTTTAGTAATGCATTAGTAAGTATCACAATTAGCATTAACTACGATTAATAAATACTAGGGGTGGAACGGGACACAGAAGTCATGGTTCGGTTCATACCTCGGTTCGGACATCACGGTTCGGTACGAGTTCGGTACAATGGAGGGAAAAGCAAAACAAAAATGTAGAAGGCAATTTTTTTTTTCTTGTGCATGTCTGTAGGCTGTACCACCAAAGGAAAAAAAATGTCTTAAAGGAGAACTCCGGTCAATTTTAACATTTTTTTGTAAATTTGGAGTGCTGTCAGTACAGAGAACAACGGACAAAAATCGGTGTTGCCTACACCGTGTTATCCTCTTTTTAAAATTTCCCTGTTGACTTCAATGGGGCAAGTTTTAAACCTGCTTTTAGCCTCTTAACCCTCTGAGGTCGACAAACGCGCCGACGCGTTTTGCCGGATTTTCTCCACATTGTAGCACTATAAACTTAAATTACTCCATCATTTATGGTCATACAGAAAAAAGAAATATAAAAAAAGAATCTGTGATATTTCTCCTTTTGTATGTGTCCACTTACAATCAAATCAAAACATTGTGCTTTTGTAAAATAAAGAAAATAAACAGGGTGTGCTTTCTGCCTCTCCGTCGCGGTGAACTTTTTTTTCTTGAGCACGTCTATAAACTGAAACAAAACTCAGCGAATACTTGTCACACATTTATGAGCCATATACCTTTATAAACATTTAAGTGTGTACTTTTAAATGATCGGATTCAAAACGAAAACAAATATTCTCTGTTTAAGTAATTTGTATAAAACCAACAAGATGTCCAGCTTCTCAAACGCTTGCTCATTACAGTTAATTTGGCCACGCCTACTCGCGCAAAAGATATTCACATGCAAATCTCCACATGGAACGCGAACGCGCTCGTTACCTCAACAACAAAACACTTCACTTCACTTTTCGTCGAGTTTGAAAGACGTGCCTGAGCTTACATTGGATTTAGGCTACCTCAGAAGAAGAAGAACGCGATTTGAAGACAAGAAAGATAAGGTAAGAAATTCTTACATAGCCTAGTTTGTTATTGTTGCATAAATGTCACGTTGCAGCTGAACTGTTGCTAGATATATGGGGAATATTATAATATTTAGACCCGTGTTTACTGTGTTTGTGGATATCTGCTCAAACATAGATATGTTTATGGTAACCATAATGTTTTATATTTGAGAGTGATCGCGTTTGAATGTATCATATTTTGCAAGCGATCGCGTTTGAATGTATCATATTTTGCAAGCGATCGCGTTTGAATGTATCATATTTTGGATGAAAGCAAAACGCACCAAACGGCTTCATGTTTTTATTATTATCTCATTTCATATCATCATAACGGATGGAAACATTTGAAGTAACATGATAATCAATATATTTTTCTCTAGCTTCTTTTGGAAGATTTATAGGCTGCTATAGGTTATTTATTGTTATTATTATTTTATCCGCACTGCGCATATACCTTATGCCTACAAGGCACAACAAACCTGGTGTTCATTATATTATATATCGTTGGAAACGTGTGTGTGTGTGTGTATTCTGTGAATTTTAAAAAGGAATTTTAAAAAGCAATTTTAACCAGAAAAATCTAATATTTATTTCCAAAATCGTGCAGGCCTTTCTCTTGATATCAGTATGTTCACTTTTTTTTTTTTCAGGTCCCAGATGCCACTGAGGACTTCAACATTCACATGAGTCTCAGTACGTGAACATGGTAAAGTGAAAATCTTGGAAATGAAAGGTATGTACAATGTTTTTAGGAATGGCACAAAGGTCTCTGTCTTTGAAGTGCTTTTTTGGCATTTGTTGTGTATCTTTGGATTATGTTGTGTTGTAAATAAATCCAAACAATTTAAAAGCCATTATTTTTTAAATCTCCTCATTTACAGTATTGTGCAAGGTTGCTCAGAATGATAGGGGCCTGATAGCTCCTAATAGGGCCGTTAGGGGAGGTTCTTTGTCTTTCTCAGGTGAGAAAAGCTTACATATTAATGAGCTCTCGCATAAGGCTTTTTCACACAAAACACGTCGTAAAATTTTTAAATCAATATATTGTCTTATCTGAACGAGCAGTCAGGGTGATTTTCACATAGTTTTGCAGCAAATATTCTAGGCTACGTCATACAATTTTCAAAAGTCTTGTGAAGAAATAATCAGTATGGGTTTCATGGCCTTATTTCAGTGAGAATTTTTTTTTGTATTTTCAAAAACCACGCATAAATGTCATTATCTCAAAACTACAAACTTTTACATACATGCTGCTGATATATTATTGTAGCAGAGTTTGTGCTGAATACAGTGTAATTAGACTTTAGCCATGAAAATGTCACAAGTAACAGAAATAACCAGAAATGTCAGAGCATGTCAGAACACCTCCAGGGCCCAGAAAACAGCTCAGACCTCAGAGGGTTAACATCCTTGATGTGTCATTACAAGTGCCCAGCCATGTGAGTGATTCCTTCAGAAAGAACACGGTGAATCTGACTGCAGTAGATGTGAAAGATATGAATAAAAGTGATGTTAATTCAGCCAGCGCACATACCTGTATTTACTTCCTGTTTTCGGTCGAAGTCCACAGTAGTCAATTGTCGAGTTGCTTAGTTACCTATGATCACGCGCGTGAACTCGACGATCGACTACTGTGGACTTCGAGAGAGAGAGAGGGAGAGAGAGAGATATTTTGGTTGGGTGACAGTTGTAGGTTACAGTTTGACAAAAGCACAATGTTGTGTTTTATTGCGAGTGTACACAAATATAAGTAAACACTTTGCAGTTTGAATGATGTCCTGTATGAACAAAATGACGGAGTATGTTTTTATGTTTCCACTGTTCGATCGCGCCCGCGCCTCGATCTCGATCTCTCTCTCTCTCTCTCTCTCTCTCTCTCTCTCTCTCTCTCTCTCTCTCTCTCACACACGCACGCACACAACATATTCCAGCATTGCAATCTTGACATCGCAGCCTGTTCATTATAGACACAGAGCTTCAGAGCTAAGACAGAGCTACAGATTAGGTGTAACTGCCTTACTGGTGTCTTGGACCCTCCTCCGTTTCTCTCTTTCTCTTCTCCCTCCGTCTCGGTCACTTGCAAGATGAAGCCATATTTTAACAAATGATTTGATCTCTTGATCGGTGGCCGCAGCTGTCAGTCTGTTGTTTCTGTCAGTTCCTAAAAAAATATAACATTGTAAATGGAAAAATGGAAATGGAAATCACATTATGAAATAAATGTTTATCTCCAACACACATTGGCCACAATTATTGGCACCTCTAGATTTTGTTTACGAGTAAAATATCTCAGAAGTATATTCCCATTAATATTTATCTTTTTTAGCACACCAGGGTGACTAGGAACATGAAATTGTCTAGCTATCACTTCTTGTTTCACAGGAGTTTAAATATGAGGAAACACAAAGGCCAAATTCCCTTAATTATCCATCACAATGAGTAAAACCAAAGAATATAGTTCTGATGTGTATTAAAAGATTGTTGAACATCACAAAATAGAAAGTGGCTGTAAGAAAATAGCTAAATAATTGAAAATCCCCATTTTGACCATCAGGGCAATAATTAAGAAGTTATAATCAACTAATGATGTTACGAATCTGCCTGGAAGAGGACGGATTGTCTTAATGGAAGGTGAGGAGGAGAGTTTGAGTGGCCAAAGACTCTCCAAGGATCACAGATGGAGAATTGCAGAGATTACTGGAGTCTTGGGGTCAGAAAGCCTAAAAAAAATTATCAAACAACCCCAACATCCCCACATGTTGTTTGGGAGGGTTTCAAGAAAAATCCTCCACGCTCCGCTAAAATTAAACTCCAGCATATTCAGTTGTCAGACATGACTGGAACTTCAAAAGGGACCGGATTCTATGGTCAGATGAAACAAAAAAAGGGGCTTTTTGGCAGCAAATGCACTAGATGTGTCTTAAACTGTAGGCTATTTTATTCCCACCAGCAGTTTTTTTTGTAGCAAATCACATTGACACATATTAAGGTGACTCAAAACAGTTTTTTTTTTTTTTTTTTTTTGTCATTTACTAACGTTAATTTTATAATTACTATGGTATAATAAAAATGTGAAATACATAGAGGAATAGCCTAACCAACTTTTAAATAGTCTACCTGAACCCAAAACATCTATTATTGTTACTTTGTAATCATCTCATAAAAGCTTTTATTGTAAGAAAAAGCATGTAGTTTTTTTTTTTTTTTTTTGTATTTGTGCATTATTCCTAGGGTTAATGAAAGATTGCTGTCACAAAGTAATACAACTAGTGCAGTATTATGTCCAATGTATATAAACATGAATGTCAAATGACACTATATTATATATTTTTTCATTGTTGTGCCAAAATAAGACACAAGTTAAATACTTTAACCGTGCAGAACTGACTAAAGGTTGGGAGAGTGATAGGGAGCAACATGAGCTAATCTAAATGTAACGTTAATGGCGCGCCGAGCAATCGATAACTTACTTGTTCATTTCGCATTCGTGACAACCTTAATAGATCTAGCTTAGAGTTGAACTGCCAAAATAATGTAACTTCGAATAAAAATTATTCCATCGACTCTATATAACACAACATGCAGACTCCAACTTGATATAACGAAGCAATCGCTAACAAAAAGAAACATTTATAGATTATGTCTTACCTTGACTTTTTGCAGTACCGGTATCCATCCTCCGTCCTCTGACGTTTTGGTTTTGAGCGCCTTTTTCGCGCTTTCCGGCGGCAACGTTTAAATTTAAAGGGCCGTGAACTGGAAAATTGTCCGCTAGATTTTTTTTTCTTCAGACAACTACATATGCAGTAAATATTTTATTTAAACATAATAGATCTTATCTCTAATCAGCAAAAAAAGTGGGAACATTTTGTCATGAATGCAGGGCTTTGAAAAAGTATTCAAGAAAAAATAACAAAATAATATTTTCTCATAGCAGGTTCTGCTGATTTGTCATCTTCATTTAATTGTATTTCATCAATTATAGTGTCAGTTAGTATTATAATTTTTTAATCTTTAATAAAGATTGTTTATAGCCTAAAGATGACAGTTGTATAAATGTAAATTATTTTTAGCCAGAAATGTAAGAAAAATTTAAGGTTTATTTAGAATAAAATATATATATATATATATATATATATATATATATATATATATATATATATATATATATATATATATATATATATATATATATATATATATATATATATATGAAGAGTTCAGATGCAAAAGCCTCTAAGTGCCAATCTGAAATTTTCTTCTAGAATGATCATTTTTATCTAGCTTGTATATTTAAGTTCAGTAATTTCACTTAAATGGCAATGAAAATGACCTATTAATTGTCATTTTGTGAGATTATTGAACTTAAATATACGAACTTGATAAAAATTATCATTCTGGAAGAAAATTTCAGATGGCACTTAGAGGCTTTTGCATATGAAATATTTTACATATTTAAATATTTTAAGGGAGTTTAAAATATTACGCTTTGTGGGGTCACTTTGACACAACAGTGAATCGCAACCTTTTTGACTTCAATGTCCCCTTATATTCTCCACAACAAATCCTGTACATTTGTTATTAAAATAGGCAAATAATGAGAAATATCTTGATTTTTGGTGGATTTAGTTTTGTCATAATTTTAAGTCATCTTGAGGCCCCAGTGGAAGTTTGTCCGGGTCTGCTCTAGAAGTTAGTTGACACTGCTAGCAAGATAAGCAAGGTTACACCGAGTAGGCTACAACATGTTCCTTGCTCAACATCTTTGTTGATCTTGGAACAGCATTCGACCAATTAGATTTGAAGTTTGCAGTTATGTCAAGTTTAGGCTTACAACCATGCTTTTAGATCAATGTTATTATCATTTCCCTCTGATTGTAGGTTTAGGGTTAGGGTTAGGTTTACAACTATTTTTATGGACAGGAATGTTGTTCCAAGATCAACAAAATATATTAATACAGGAGCATGTACTTGGCAAAATCATTGTGCCCCAAGCGTTACACAAACAGCAACTAAAGTATCTTCTTGCACATCCCAAAACCATAAAAAGTCTTCTTAAGTTTGAACCTAGACACTTGAACTTTTCTAGACACTCTACCTACAAAACATATGTTAGCAATAGCATATGTCATAGATGTAAGTACATGTAGCCTCACATCCAGCCTAAGTGTCTGCTCCATCCATACCAAAAAATATTGTTAAATGTTGTTAAAAAAAATGTTTAAAAAATATTCAGGCCATTACAGTTTCAAACTTTGTCCTTTTTAAGCTAAATTAGCCATTGTCAGAAGTGTTGCAACCAATCCAGAAATGGACTTACCACGTAGGTTTTAATTTTTGGGAAACACAAAGAATATTTGCCACGTTGAATGTGAGCCAAGTTAGACTTACACCCTGCAATGCTGACTGTGCCGTATATTTCCCAAACATGGCCCAAATTGTAATTAATTATTTGGGCAATATTTGCCATGTCAAATGGGGGCCACTTTTGCCTCACATCGAGATGAGATAGTGCTCACTGAGCCATATCATTGCCAAAACTGACCCAGATATGTTTTAAAATAACTAGGCCACATTTGCAGCATTATGTGTGGGCCACTTTTGGCTCACATCTAGATGAGCCAGTGCTCACTGAGCCATATCATTGCCAAAACTGGCCCAGATATGTTTTAAGATAACTGGACCACATTTGAAGCATCATATGTGGGCCACTTTTGGCTCACATCCAGATGAGACAGTGCCACGGAGCCATACCTTTGCCAAAACTGGCCCAGATTTGTTTTAAGATAACTGGGCCACATTTGAGGCATTATATGTGGGCCACTTTTGGCTCACACCCAGATGAGCAAGTGCTCACTGAGACATATCTTTGCCCAAACTGGCCCAGATGTGTTTTAAGATAACTGGGCCACATTTGGAGCATCAAATGTGGGCCACTTTTGGCTCACACCCAGATGAGCCAGTGCTCACTGAGCCATATCATTGCCAAAACTGGCCCAGATTTGTTTTAAGATAACTGGGCCACATTTGCAGCATTATATGTGGGCCACTTTTGGCTCACACCCAGATGAGCCAGTGCTCACTGAGCCATATCTTTGCCCAAACTGGCCCAGATGTGTTTTAAGATAACTGGGCCACATTTGGAGCATCAAATGTGGGCCACTTTTGGCTCACACCCAGATGAGCCAGTTCTCACTGAGCCATATCTTTGCCCAAACTGGCCCAGATGTGTTTTAAGATAACTGGGCCATATTTGGAGCATCAAATGTGGGCCACTTTTGGCTCACACCCAGATGAGCCAGTGCTCACTGAGCCATATCTTTGCCAAAACTGGCCCAGATGTGTTTTAAGATAACTGGGCCACATTTGAAGCATCATATGTGGGCCACTTTTGGCTCACATCCAGATGAGACAGTGCCACTGTGCCATATCTTTGCCAAAACTGGCCCAGATATGTTTTAAGAAAACTGGGCCACATTTGCTGAAACATATGTGGGCCATTTTTGGTTTACATCCAGATTAGTCATTGTCGATTGTGCCACGTTTTTGCCATAGGTGGCCCACATTTGGTTTGTAATATTTGGGCCATATTCATTATTTATCATATGGGCCACTTTAGGCTCACATTCAGATTACACATTGCCATGAGTGCCGCATCTTTGCCTAAAAAGGCCACTGTGGGCCACTTCAGGCTCAGACACATTTGGTCCGGGCCATAAGTGGGCCTGCAGTGCCGCATCATTGCCTGAAGTGGCCCACATCCGTCTGCTATCTGGGATGTGGTCCGGGTCCTTGATGTAAAAATGTTTGAGAACCACTGCTCTACATAAACACTTTACATGTCTTTTCAGGGATTGTACCTACCACATTTGGACTGGGAGGACAGTGGCCTGCCTGATGAGCCACACCATGGTGTCACTGTTCCTGAGATGGGCGATGTACTGAGTGATGAACAAATGGCAGCACTAAGGGCAGCCATAAATCCCCTGGGACACTCCCAATCACATGGCTCAGACATCTACCTACTTACTGTGCAGTATGTCCAGCACTTACTAGGCTTACAGTAAAACGTACTCAGCAAAGGACCTGATTCTATGCAATTGTAGCACAAATACACAGTCACATTCTCTACATACATTTGGGTAACAAAAAGAACACTTATTTACAGAAAAGTGCCCCTGCTAATAACTGGTTTGTAAGAGATGTTACAGTATAGGCCTATCATTTCTTTTCACACTAAAACCAAATAAATATTTCTGAATCAGTGAGGTTGTCTCATGTTTGATTTTTCTCAGTTTAATCAAATCAGACCAGCAGACATGTCCCCTGTTAGCAGGAAGCATAGCTTTCCTCAAGCAGTGCTAGCAGCGGACTTTAAGACTTTCAGCTCTCTTAATGTCATAATGAATGTTCAAACCAAAGACGTGTAGATTGTATTATTTTTATTGTAGTGTGAATACAATCTTAAAACATCTGGGGGGTTGGAACAACCAAAAAAATACAATAACTTTCTGTTTAACTGACAACAACAAACAACCCAGGAGACAATGCAACGTGGTCACATCGGGGGAAATGTTGAAATAAAAGGTTTTGAAGGTGTCAGAAAGATGACGACAAAAAAAAAGACTAAAGAGAACCAAACTAGCTGCATCAGATTTTAGAGAGATGGGAAAACGTAGAAGAACTCAGAGATAAAGGAGACATTTATTGAATTCTTCGAAGACATTCGCTCCCTGTTTGTGGAGGTAAAGGAGGCGTGGTCTTAAGTTTATATCCACGACTGAACAAAAACATGAATGAGAACTGCCTTTGAAAGAAGCTACATTTTAGCACTGCCATTATACCAATCCAAATCCAGTGTCACATGTTTGAAGGCAGGCAATCAGTTCTTCCTTAAATACAGTGAAGTCTTGGTAGCGGACAGGAAGACGGAGAGTCTCAAAGCACGTGGAAGACTTTGGCAGACTACAGTTAGTAACCTCCAACGTGAGGGTAGTTGTAGGAGCCTCCCATCCAACCCAGAACTTCATCACTGGATGCTACAAAATAGAAATATATAAATGCTCAAAATGATAGAGAATGCGTTTTTTATACACTTTGCTCATGGTTGTCAAATCATTTTTTGAAGAACAACGCCAAACAAGATTTTACCTGACAAGTATTGGCTATGTAGCTGATGCAAACACTAGATTTTAGCATTACAGATACAACAAGCTTAAAGGAACACTCCACCGTTTTTTGAAATAGGGCTTATTCACATTCTTTCATACATTTAGATAGGTGGGTAAATGCATTTTTGTCTCAGTGCATGCATTGTTTTAGTTTGACAGGGTCGGCGCTAGCTCCCCTCAGGAACCTGACGATCAGGTCATGCTTTCCCAAAGACTTACCATCAACAGCATCGTGATGTGCAGCAATAGCGGCAACATACACTTTAAGGGTGGAGGGAGACAGCCTTCGCTCCAGCCCTTCTTGCAGGAAGGAAAGCACGGCTCTGATCGAGCAAGATCGGGGGTTCTCCTCGTGAGAGGAGCACCAGTCAACGAACAGGTTCCACTTCAACGTATAGAGGCGCCTCGTAGAGGGGGCTCTAGCGGAAGTGATGGTGTCAACTACCGCAGGGGGTAGGTCACCTAGAACCTCCGCGTCCCGTCCAGGGACCAGACATGGAGTTTCCAGAGGTCTGGACGCGGGTGCCATAAGGTGCCCCGTCTCTGAGAGAGCAGGTCTTCTCTCAGAGGAATGGGCCAGGGAGGGGCTGTCGCGAGGAGCACTAGTTCCGGGAACCAGGTCCGGTTGGGCCAATACGGCGCAACTAACAAGACCTGCTCCTCGTCCTCCCTGACTTTGCACAAGGTCTGTGCAAGAAGGCTCACTGGGGGAAACGCATACTTGCGTAGGCCCCGGGGCCAGCTGTGTGCCAGAGCATCCGTGCCGAGGGTCCCCTCGGTCAGAGAATAAAACAACTGGCAATGAGACGTGTCCGGGGCGGCAAACAGATCTACCTGTGCGGTCCCGAAGCGCCTGAAAATCAGCTGGACCACCTGGGGATGGAGTCGCCATTCTCCCGGTAGCACCTGCTGCCGTGAGAGCTCGTCGGCTGCACGGTTGAGCAGGCCCGGAATGTAAACGGCACGAAGCGACCTCAGATGCTTCTGACTCCAGAGGAGGAGATGGCGAGCGAGTTGTGACATGCGGCGGGAACGTAGACCACCTTGGCGGTTGATGTACGCAACGGTCGCAGTGCTGTCCGTACGGACCAGTACGTGCTTGCCTAGAAGCAGCGTTTTGAAACGGCTCAGTGCAAGACGTACTGCTAACAACTCGAGGCAGTTGATGTGCCAATGCAGTTGAGGCCCCGTCCACAGACCTGAAGCTGCATGCCCGTTGTACGTGGCCCCCCAGCCGGTGGTAGAGGCATCCGTGGAGACCACAGAGTGCCTGGACACTTGTTCCAGGGGAACACCTGCCCGCAGGAACGAAGGGTCCGACCACAAGCTGAGAGTTTGGCGACAGTGCGGAGTCACTTGGACCCGGCACGAGCCGCTCTGCCACGCCCATCTCGGGACTCGATCGTGGAGCCAGTGTTGGAGCGGCCTCATATGAAGCAATCCGAGCAGCGTAACCGCGGCTGCAGATGCCATATGCCCCAGGAGCCTCTGAAACAGTTTCAGTGGTGCCGCTGTTCTGCGTCTGAGCGTGCTCACGCAGTTCAACACTGACTGGACACGGGCCTCGGTGAGGCGCGCTGTCATGCTGATCGAGTCTAACTCCATACCGAGAAAAGAGATCCTCTGCCCGGGGGTGAGTTTGCTCTTTTCCCAGTTGACCCGAAGCCCTAGGTGGCTGAGGTGACTGAGCACCATGTCCCTGTGTTCGCACAACTGCTCTCTCAACTGGGCCAGAATAAGCCAGTCGTCGAGGTAGTTGAGGATGCGAACACCACGCTCGCACATGGGAGCAATGGCCGCCTCCGCGACTTTCGTGAAGACGCGGGGCGACAGGGCCAGCCCGAAGGGTAAGACCTTGTACTGATATGCCCGTCCCTCGAACGCAAAGCGGAGAAACGGTCTGTGTCGAGGGAGAATCGAGACATGAAAGTACGCGTCCTTCAGGTCGATCGCTGCAAACCAATCTTGGGGACGGATGCATTTGAAAATGCGTTTCTGCGTAAGCATCTTGAACGGTAGCCTGTGAAGGGACCGGTTCAGGACGCGCAGGTCCAGGATTGGTCGTAACCCACCACCTTTCTTGGGTACAATGAAGTACGGGCTGTAGAAGCCGGTCTTCATATCGGCTGGAGGGACCGGCTCGATCGCGTCCTTCGCCAGTAGGACTGCGATCTCCGCCCTGAGCACGGGGGCATTGTCCGCCAGAACACGGGTGAACAGGATGCCCTTGAAAGCAGGGGGGCGCCGGGCGAACTGAATCGCATAGCCGAGTCTGATGGTACGGATGAGCCAGCGAGACGGGCTGGGAAGCGTTAACCAGGCTCCCAGAGACCGAGCAAGCGGGACCAAGGGCACCACAGACGTACCCGGGGTGGGGCAGCGCGGCGGAATGCAGGGACCCGACTCGGACAGCACAGCGGCCCGAAGTGGGGTCTGAGTGTGTGGTGCAACACATACCTGCTTCCGTCGAAGGGCAGAGCGGGTGTGCGGAGGCGTCAGAACGTCCAGGACACAGCCACTGCTGCCTGCTGGCGATGAAAGAGGGGCTGGGGAGTGACAAGGCATGGCGGCGTCGTCGACTGCCAAGCGCGCCCTCTTGGGGCCCAGAGGTTTCAGAAATTGCTCTTTTTTTGAAAATGTGGGTACCACTGACCCGTGGGTCAGTGGCGGAACAAAAAGAAAAGGAAACAAAAGATTCTCCGCCCGGCCCTCCACCGGGGGAAGGAGTGGCGCCTTCGCCATCTCCTGAAGAGCAACTTGATCCACCTCCGGGCCGCCCGTCTCAGGGTCGTTTGCACCGTCGCTTGCCTCCTGGTTTGGCAGCGGCCTGGACGGGCGGGGTCGGCTTCCTACGGCTTGCTCCGCGCTGAGGCCTGGATGGTTGCTGCTGCTGCTGGGGCTTAGCGGGAGCGGAGGACGCCGCAGAAGGCCGACCTCGGCGACGAGTAGACGGAGGGTCTGCGGCCGGCGGACGGGTGGGAGCAGCAGCGGTCCGCCGGGGCAGGATGTGCCGGATGGCCTCCGTCTGCTTCTGTGCGGCCGAGAACTGTTGGGCAAAGCTCTCGACCGCGTCGCCGAACAACCCAACCTGGGAAAGAGGGGCATCCAGGAACCGATATTTATCGGTGTCCCTCATATCCGCCAGGTTGAGCCAAAGGTGGCGCTCCTGGACCACCAAGGTGGACATCACCTGACCAACTGAACGTGCGGTTTCCTTCGTCGCCCGGAGGGCGAGGTCGGTTGCCACACGGAGCTCCCGGAGGAGCTCTGGGTCAGAACCACCCTCGTTCATGTCCATGAGCGCCTGGGCCTGGTGGACCTGCAAGAGCGCCATGGCATGGAGGGCAGAAGCAGCCTGTCCACAGGCCTTGTAAGCCTTCGCCGTCAGACCGGACGAAAACTTACAGGCCTTGGACGGGAGGCGTGGATTATATACCCACATACCCCTTAGCTGCCCCGCCGTCGAGGGTGGCGAGGGGTGAGGAGCCACTAGAACGGCTTCGGGCACTATACGGTGCCTTACACGTCCTAGAAAGCTCCTCATGCACTTCCGGAAAGAAAGGTACCGGGGCGGCGCACTGAGAACCAGCACGGCCCGCCCCGAGAAACCAATCGTCCAACCGAGAAGGTTCGGGACGTGGTGGAGGATTCCACGCAAGCCCGACCTTCTCGGCGGCCCGGGAAAGCATAGCAGTCCATTCTGGATCTGGCTCGGACAACGCTACACGCTCCGAGGGGGGCAACGCAGCCGAGTCGTCATTTCCAGAGGACAGCTCCCCCTCCGATGCTGCGATCGACATCTGGTCATCAGCCGGAGCCCCAAAGGAAACGGTTGGTCGTTCCGGAGAAGGACCAAGACGTCCACTAAGGGGCCCCAGTGGCGACAGCGCTTGTGAGGCGTGAGGGGCCCGCGGAGGATGACTCGACGGGGAAGCCCTCACGGTAATCCTCAGATCACCCTGGTCATGCGCCGAAGTAGGTCTATTCTGCGGGGCAGAATAGACACTAGATCGGGGCATAGGCGAGGGGACTGCACCTCCCTTGAGGTAAGCGAGTCTCGATCTAAGCGCTGCGATAGTCATGTTCCCGCAGTGGGAACATGAACTATCCACAAAAGCTGCCTCAGCGTGTTGAATGCCCAAACACGAGAGGCAACTGCTGTGGCCATCTGCTGGCGCCAGGGAACGACGGCATCCAGAAACGCACAAGCGGAATGACATCTTGAAAAAGACGCAGGGTCACGCTTGTGTTGCTCTTTTAGTGAAAATAAAAAAAGGATTTAGAAAAACTCTCTTTTGTGTTGAGGCACCCAGGGGTAGCCGCAGTGTGAATGCACACACAGGGGAAACGCCCACCGAACCGACACACACACACACAAAACACAAACACAATGCTGTGAAAACAGCAGTTGAGAGCTGCAATGCTCGCGGCCACTGCTGATCGCGCCGTCACACCAACACAGGAACAGAGAGATGATCCTCTTTTTGAAGTCTTCAAAGGCTGATTCTGATAGACAAAAAGTCTCATAGAAACTCGGCTCCGAAGTGAAAGACAATGTGTGCGTGCGCCCGCTTCCTGTTTATACCCGCGCGGCGGGGCGGGGCGCGTGACGCGATTCACGCACGCCAACGTTCATTGGCTCGTTCTGTAGACACTCGAAGTTGATAGGGCTCCCTGAAGTGATCCCAATTACGTCGTCACGTCAACGTTACGTCGAACGTGAGCGACTGAAAGGGAACCCAATTCACGTGAGAAGGAAAAAAACGTACTACAGTATTCCTCAGCTCAGTCGGATCCTTGCTCCTCGATATACCCGCACTTCTGAGGGACATTTTCCATTATTATTATTCCTCACAGTGCTGCGAGACGTGTAAACAAGTAATGATCTGAATAAACTTGTGTTTTCTCGAGCTGATATGGGGGCATTCACAGGTTTGCGTGGATTGCCTCAGACATTTGCGTTTGAATAGCGCGCGCTCTCCGGGGCGTGGACATATTACATTTGAATGAGCTGTAATGAGCTCGACTGGAATCGCTCTCTTTTAATACAGATTTCACAAGATGAGAATATTTGTTTTTTATATAAATTACTTCATTTAAAAGAAGAGAATTCAAGCTTCATGCCTGTGTGTCTGTATGCCTGTTTGACTGAGTATTCGCTGAGTTATTGTTCATTTTCGGACGCGTTTCAGAATGGACTACACTGGCAGAGAGAAGGCAGAACTCACTTCATGTTTATTTTTCTTTATTTGGCAAAAAGCACAACACTTTGCTTTTATTGTGAGTATACACAAAAATAATACACATTTAACAGAATCGATTGATGTATGAAACTCCTATGGAAAATCTAAGTCAACAGAGTATTTATGAGTTTCTTTTACACTGATAAAAAAAAAAGACCTCAGGGGGTTAAGCAAATAAGCCTGAGTCAAACTTGTGTGACTTATACGACATCTGGTGAATAGCATTGGATCAGATCTAGTTTTTACATGTGCTTTAGTATGTTAGTCAAAACATCAAAATAAGTACTTTTTTAAAGCATGACAAAAGATTATAAAACATGATGCTTTATGGTGAAACCTTTTAAAAGTGTCCTTAATTAATTTGACCAAAAGTAATTCCATTTCGTAAGATTATTTAGTTAGATCATTATCATCAAAGTAATTTTAAACTTCGTGAGGCAGACAAGGACATTATGTGATCAAAAACGTCTCAAGGTTACGACTGTAACCCTAGTTCCCTGAGTAGGGAATGAGACGATGCGTCGATGACGCTTTGGGAACGCCCCCAGCGTGATTGCGTCTCTGAAGCATCTATGTCAACTAGTCCAATGGAAAGAATGGGCGTCACGGGCGGGTGACGTCATGACCAGGAAGAGATAAAAGCGCATCCGGTGCAACCGGCATTAGCTTCGAAATTGCCGAAGCAAGTCGATCACAGGGATGTAGGAAGTATGGCAGGGCGACGCATCGTCTCGTTCCCTACTCAGGGAACTAGGGTTACAGTCGTAACCTTGAGACGTTCCCTTTCGAGGGAACTCGCGATGCGTCGATGACGCTTTGCTAACGAGAATACCAAAATCGCCAAACTTACAAATACCTTAGTGTCAGCATGTTGTCAGAACTAACACTTAAGCACTAAGCACCTGAGACCCTGGGGCAGCATCCAGGTCCAGACTGTAAAACCTCACGAATGTGAGCCGTGAGGACCAACCCGCCGCATCGCAAACGTCTTGAAGAGAAACCCCAGATAATAGGGCTTTAGAGGCCGCCATACTCCTAGTGGAATGAGCTCTGACCGCCAAAGGGCACGGCTGGTCAGAGGACTCATAAGCAAGAGAAATAGCCTCAACTATCCACTTACTAACTGTCTGCTTAGAAGCTGGAAGACCTATTTTGGGTGATCCAAAGCAGACAAATAACTGATCAGATTTTCTCCACGAAGAAGTCCGATGAACATAAATGTCCAGTGCTCGCACTGGACACAAAAGGTTCAGCGCTTCCTTGTCCGAAGAGGTAAACGGAGGAGGACAGAAAGCCTGCAACACAATAGGCCTCGGAATATTGGTAGGTACTTTAGGAACATATCTCTGTTTAGGGTATAAAAAAGCCTTAACCATCCCAGGTGCAAACTCAAGGCAGGTGGGAGATACCGAAAGGGCCTGAACGTCTCCGACTCTTTTGAGGGATGAAATAGCTAGCAGAAAGATGGTCTTGAATGTAAGATATTTTTCTGAAACTGAATCTAAGGGCTCAAAGGGAGCCCCAGACAGGCCTTCTAGAACTATTGAAAGGTCCCAAGCCTCTGTTTATTTCATTTAAGACATCTAAGCAACGTGATGCACTGTACGCTTACCAGCTTTTGGTCGTGTTTGTCCCAGTTTTGTCTGTGACAGGCCCAGTAAAGTGCAATCTTGAGTGACCATCCAGCTGCTCTCAGTGTGATTCCATCCACACAAACACATACAGTCACATTCAATGTAACCCCTCACCGGGTCCTACTCACCCCGCTCTGTGCGGGCCTTAAACTCGGGTCTCCGGCGTGAGAGTCAAGCGCTCTAACAAGGAGGCTAAAGACTGCAGTCTCTAGCATCTGTCGCTAGAGCACCTATTGAGATCAGTGGAGTGAGGTTTACTCGCACAGCGACTACTAGCTGGCCTCCGTTGCACTATTATAAAAACACCATGTAACACCAACATTCCATCCTCAGATGCAATAAAATGCAAATTAATTACTTAAAAATCAGAAAATGCGATTTTCTGGATTTTTGTTTTAGATTCCGTCACTCACAGTTTAAGAGTACCTATGATTACAGACTTCTACATGCTTTGTAAGTGGGAAAACCTGCAAAATACTTGTTCTCCCCACTGTATATAAATATAACATTCATGCATTTATAACATTTGGAATTTTTAGAAATGTGTACTTTTATTTTATAATATTACAATTTGTGATTTTCCATTGATTAATGTTATTCAATCATGGTAACTAGTTTACTAGATCAATGCAATTATTTCCATTCATAGTTTCCATCCTTATGTTGTGTCTCCCTCTAGTGGGCAAGCAGCATTTATTTATCATACATGTTGTAAACTCTTATGAAAATATATATATTTTTAAATATATATAAATATAACATTCATGCATTTGGTAAATGGACTGCATTTATATAGCGCTTTCACAGACCTATGGCCACCAAAGCGCTTTACGTTGCCTCACATTCACCCATTCACTCACTCATTCATACACCGACGGCGGTGTCAGCCATGCAAGGCGCCATCCAGCTCGTCGGGAGCAGCTGGGGTTAGGTGTCTTGCTCATGGACACCTCGACACTTGGTCAAGTGGAACCGGGGATTGAACCACCAACCTTTCGGTTTGTAGACAATCTACATGAACCACTGAGCCACTGCCGCCCCGGGCCCCATAATTTATAACATTTAGAATTTTTAGCATTTTGCACTTTTATTTTAAAATATTACAATTAGTGATTTTCCATTGATTAATGTTATTAAATCATGATAAGTAGTTTACTTTATTATATATTTTTAATTCATGTTAATTTTTTATTAACTACTGAAATCACTTGAAAATTTGTGGAATGTGTCCAGTTGAGTGTGCTTAGTACAGTAGAGGTGGGTTAATACACGTTTTTAGTGTTTAAAACTAATGAGGCCTCATTCAAAAATGTCATAAGCTGACAGGGGTCAGAAGGTCAAAAAAGGGGGACCTGTAATGTACTGTACTTAGGTGGGAGGGACTTGTGTTTGAGTTGGGTGGGACTTGTGTTTTTTGGGTGGGTGGGACTTGTGTTTGTTTGGGTGGTTGGGACTTGTGTTTTTTTGGGGTGGGACTTGTGTTTGAGTTGGGTGGGACTTGTGTTTTTTTGGGTGGGTGGGACTTGTGTTTTTTGGGTGGTTGGGACTTGTGTCTGACATGGGTGGGACTTGTGTTTGACTTGGGTTGGACTTGTGTTTCTTTTTGGGTGGGTGGGACTTGTGTTTTTTGGGTGGGTGGGACTTGTGTTTGAGTTGGGTGGTACTTGTGTTTGACTTGGGTGGGACTTGTGTCTGACATGGGTGGGACTTGTGTTTGACTTGGGTGGGACTTGTGTTTGACTTGGGCGGGACTTGTGTCTGAAATGGGTGGGACTTGTGTTTGACTTGGGCGGGACTTGTGTCTGAAATGGGTGGGACTTGTGTCTGAAATGGGTGGGACTTGTGTTTGACTTGGGCGGGATTTGTGTTTGTCTTGGGTGTTTGGGACTTGTGTTTGTCTTGGGTGTGTGGTACTTGTGTTTGTCTTGGGTGTTTGGGACTTGTGTTTGTGTGCTGTTGCTTATGTTTAGCTGTGTTTCTTTTCCGCCTCCCACTGGTTAAGGTACTGCACTATGTTTATATAGTTTACTTTCGATTTCCCTCAGTGAACGCAGTCAAGAACAACGGGCACACAGTTTCTTTCGGCTATTGATTCCATCGTTTAAACCTTGGAAATATATGTCTGTAAGTGCAATATTTTACAATAAATAGTGATTTAAAGTGTTTAAGAATTATTAGATCAAGATTATTGCTATATTTTTGTTATAAGCACACTTGATTTGTGTTATTGGTAACATGCAATGTTGTAGCGTCGGTACTTGCTAATTTCTCTTCTGTTTGTACATAATCTCATTTGAATATCATTTCTCTGTGTTTATTACTTAAAATTATGTGAAAGGAACTATGTACAAACCGTAACATTAAGCTGGATATGTGTATGTAAATGTGAACATAATGTTCATACATATTTTTCTTCCTGTTTGTAGTTTTACAGAAAAAATATTGAGAAGTGAATCACCAGTAAAGTCACTAAAGTTATGAAGACTGCTTTCTGGAGTTCTTTTTTCAATTTGTACGCTATCTGTTAAGCCTTTGCTTAAGCTACGCAATTGGTCAGAACAGAATAGTAAAAAGACATTGACACAGTGGGTGAAAACAGCGGAACCACACAGCCATTGTTACATTGCGATGCACAACTCTTCAGAAGCAAGTAAATTATGGAGTCACACAGTGATGAGAAAAATAAATCTCAAGCCTTTGAGATTAGATCACAATCTTCTAGCTGCAAGTCATCTCAACGATCAAGTCGGTCATCAGCAAGTGTGGCAGCGACTCAAGCTCGAGCTAAAGCTGAAGCAGCTCGAGCTAAAGCATCTTATGCAGAAAAAGAAGCAGCTATGATGAGGAAAAAAGCAGAAGTAGAAGCAGATCTATTCTTGCAATCTCAAAAAGAAGCAACTGCAGCGTCTGCTGAAGCAGCGATTTATGAGGCAGCAGCTGACATAGAGGAGGGAAATATAGGTGAATTGGACCATGAGACAAGCTTAGTTTGCACTCAGCGTACTGAAGAGTATGTTCAGAAGCATACAATGGAACAAAATCAGCAGCGGTTTCCTGATACTCCGATTTTACAGTCATCCATGAGGAGCGCTGAACCTCTTCAGTGTGAAGCTACAGTAACATCTCCACATGTACATCCATCGTATGGAATGGAGGAGTTAAAAATAAAATATGAGACAAGGGATAGCCAGAGAGGCGAAGATCATGGACATCGCTCTGCTTTTGAGGCTTCTCCTATTCCCAGCTATAGAGCTCCCATGGTTAACCTGCCATACACATCTGATTTAGCTAACTACATGGTAAGAAAAGAGATGGTGAGTTCTGGTCTTGTGAAGTTCGATGATCACCCTGAGAACTACTGGGCCTGGAAATCATCATGCAAGCAAAACGGATCAGATCAGATCGGTTCATGCGCACTATCCTATAGCAGGTGTCCGTATGCTTTGGCAGCGATTGGAAGAGTGTTACGGGAGCCCAGAAGTAATTGAGAATGCGCTGTTGAGAAAACTGGAGGAGTTTCCAAACATTTCTAACAGAGATGGGCAAAGACTCAGGGAGCTGGGAGACATGCTTATGGAATTGGAATCTGCAAAGACAGGGGGACATTTACCAGGTTTAGCAATTCTTGACACTGCAAGGGGAGTCAATCCCATCATTGAGAAGCTTCCCTTTAATCTGCAGGAAAGATGGATCACTCATGGAGCTAAGTATAAAGAGGATTATCATGTCTCTTTTCCACCATTTGGCTTCTTTGTGCGGTTCATTTGCGACCAAGCAAGAATAAGAAATGATCCCAGTTTTTCGTTATCTATGCAGAGTCGTCTTAAACAGGAGAAATTTTCACGGGTCAGCAACAAAATACCTGTGTCGGTAAGGAAAACTGAAGTGTTAGACACAGTTTCAAGAACCAGAACCAACCAACCTTCAGAACAAAAGATTTTGGACCCTAGTAAGCAATGTCCAATTCATAATAAGCCGCATCCGTTGTCAAAGTGCCGTGGTTTTAGAGGTGAGACCCTGGATGAAAGAAAAACCTACCTCAAAGAACAGTCTATCTGCTTCAGATGTTGCGGTTCCGCCAAACACATAGCCAAAGAATGTGGGGCAGCTGTTAAATGTAGAGAGTGTAACAGTGATCGCCATGTCTCTGCATTGCACCCAGGGTCTGCTCCATGGGCCGAGGAAGCTCCAGTAAAAGAGCTAGAGCAAGGCGGGGAGTCTGAAGGAGATATATCATCTGATGTTACTTCCAAGTGCACGGAAATCTGCGGCATAGCTCCCAGACCTAGATCATGCTCGAAAATCTGTTTGGTTGACGTCTGACTTCTTCGAGTTGTTTAGGATCAACGGAGACTCTTTCCCCTATACTCTTTGTACATGTGCTGGTTCATCAAAGACAATGGGAAGGAAAGCAGACAATTTCATTGTTTGTTCACTTGATGGGAAAACGCAGGTGCCACTTCCCACTCTCTTAGAATGCAATATGTTGCCTGAAGATCGTGACGAAATTCCAACACCAGGAATAGCACAATACTTCCCTCATCTCAAGTCAATGGCTGACAAAATACCACCTTATGATGCAAGAGCTCCCATTCTTCTCCTTTTAGGAAGGGACATCCTAAGTGTGCATAAGGTTCGAGAACAGTATAATGGACCTGGTTACACGCCATATGCTCAGCGTCTTGATTTAGGCTGGGTCATTGTGGGAGAAGTGTGTATGGGAGGAGTACACAAGTCTGAGACTGCAAATGTTTTCAGGACAAACATACTGCAAAATGGACGTACCTCTTTTTTCTCACCCTGCTCTAAAGGAATTCAGGTTAAAGAACAGTTTGGCACTCCTAATAATCTTAACCAGTCCACTCTACCTTGCTGTCCAGTCATAGGCTGTCTTACAGATCATCTGGGTGACAAAGTCTTTCAGAGGACTCCCGATGATAATAAACTTTCTCTGTCTGTTGAAGATGAGATCTTCCTTGATGTTATGAACAGAGAAATGTACATAGATGAGTCGAAACACTGGGTAGCTCCCTTGCCATTCCGTTTACCTCACAGCCCACTGCCGAACAACCGGGACCAAGCTATGAAGCGTCTTAATGCCCTGCAACGCACTTTACAAAGGAAACCTGAGATGGCTAAACACTTTGTGGAGTTTATGCAAAACATGTTCATCAACAAACATGCTGAACTAGCTCCCCCACTGCAGCCTGAGGAAGAATGCTGGTATTTACCAATATTCGGTGTATACCACCCTATGAAACCTGGGAAGATTAGGGTCGTTTTCGATTCTAGTGCACCATGTGAAGGCATCTCTTTGAATAGCACACTTCTTAGTGGACCAGATCTAAACAACAAGCTACTCGGGGTCCTGATGCGCTTTCGTAAGGAGCAGATTGCAGTAACAGCTGATGTAGAACAAATGTTCTACTGCTTCAAGGTCAGAGAAGATCACCAAAACTTTTTGAGGTTCTTGTGGTTCAGGGATAACGATCTGTCCAAATAAATTATAGAGTACCGAATGACGGTTCATGTTTTTGGGAACAGCCCATCTCCATCTGTGGCAATCTTTGGAATAAGACGAGCAGCTGAGTTCGGAGAAAAGGAGCATGGCAGAGAAGCCAAACAGTTTGTCCATCAAAACATTTATGTGGACGATGGCCTGATTTCGGTCTCCAGTGCGGCTGAAGCCATCAGTCTCCTGAGAAACACCAAAAATATGTTGGCTGAGTCAAACATCAAGCTCCACAAGATTTCATCAAACAGTCATCAAGTCATGGAAGCATTCCCTCCATCTGAAAGAGCAAATGACCTGAAGGATCTGGATTTGAGTGTCGATCCTTTACCTCTCCAAAGAAGCTTAGAGTTGAGTTGGAACTTAGAGACTGACTGTTTCACTTTTCAGGTATCTACAGAGGTAAAACCATTCACACGGGACTTGTTGCCCCTGTTACCATGCAGGGTAAGGCCTTGGTAAGAGAGCTATCATCAGAGCAGCTTGACTGGGACACGCCGCTCCCAGCTGATAAAGAGGTTAAGTGGAAAGCATGGACAGATTCTTTAACCGATCTCAAAGAAGTTCAGATTCACAGACCCTATGTACCAGTCTCTATGTCCTACACTTCCAAGAGAGAGGTCATCATTTTTACTGATGCTTCCACATTGGCCATAGCAGCCGTTGCTTACCTCAGGGTTGTAACTATAGACGGTCAATGTCACATTGAGTTTGTAATGGCCAAATCAAAGTTGGCACCATACCCCGCTCACACAGTGCCACGTCTAGAGCTCTGTGCGGCAGTTCTTGCTGTTGAGTTGGCAGGACTGATTAAAGAAGAGCTGGATCTGGATTTAACTGCAGTGGAATTCTACACTGACAGCAGAATTGTTTTAGGATACATTTATAACACATCCAGATGAGTCTATGTGTATGTTGCTAACAGAGTGGCGCAGATCAGATGTTTTACAAAGCCAGAACAATGGCATCACGTTGATTCAGGCCTGAACCCAGCAGACCTTGGTACCAGATTCATTCCAGCAGCTGTCCTACCTCACACTAGCTGGTTCTCTGGTCCAGAATTTCTCCATCAGTCTATTCTAGGGGGCACACCTGAAAATGAATCGTTTGAGCTTGTAGAGCCAGAGAAGGATCAGGAGATTCGCCCTCAGGTGCTAACGTTGGTCACTAAGATGACAGAACTGTCTCTAGGATCACACAGATTTGAGCGCTTCTCAGAGTGGAGATCCCTTGTAAGAAGCATCGCCATGCTTGTCCATGTTTCGAAATCATTTTCTCAAGAGGGAAAAACAAGGGATTACAAAGGCTGGCATTTGTGCAAAAAAAGTCTCCAGACTGAGCGCACACAAGCAAAAACCTTTAGATGTCATTAAATGTGTGCAGCAAGAGTACTATAAAGATGAACTCAAAATTTTGGAGAAAGGTGAGGAAATCTCACAGCGAAGTGCTCTGAAGAATCAATCTCCCTTTGTAGACAGCGAAGGACTGATTCGAGTGGGAGGTCGCTTACAATCAGCAGAAATGTCTGAACAAGAAAAGCACCCACTAATTATTCCAGCGAGTCAACACGTAGCCACGTTGTTGGTCAGACACTACCATGATCAAGTGGCACATCAAGGACGTCATCTAACTGCCGGTGCACTGCGATCAGCAGGGCTCTGGATTGTAAAAGGAACAAAACTGATCAACCATGTGATTCATCAGTGCGTTATCTGTAGGAAGTTAAGAGGAAAATCTGAAGAACAGAAAATGTCAGATTTACCTTTGGACAGAGTGAAAATGGATCCTCCATTCACTCATGTGGGCCTGGATGTTTTTGGGCCATGGAATATAACATCACGCCGCACTAGAGGGGGCAGTGCTGAAAGTAAAAGATGGGTCGTCATTTTCTCTTGCTTAAGTACTAGAGCTGTCCACCTGGAAGTCATCGAGTCCATGTCAACCTCAAGTTTCATTAACGCCCTCAGGCGGTTCTTGACAGTTCGCGGACCAGTCAAACACTTCAGATCTGACAGAGGGACTAATTTCATCGGAGCCTGTCGAGAACTGAACATAAATACCGATGATCCAGAACTGAAAGGTTACTTACAAGAGCATGGTTGCGTATGGACGTTTAATGCTCCCCACTCTTCCCACATGGGAGGAGCTTGGGAAAGAATGATCAACATAGCACGACGCATTCTGGATGCATTGCTCCTAAAAACCGGTCTTTCCCGTCTTACCCACAAGGTTTTGACTACTCTCATGTCAGAGGTCATGGCAATAATGAATGCTAGACCTTTACTTCCTATTTCTTCTGATCCTGACACATTGGAAGTTCTATCCCCAGCAATGCTTCTCACCCAAAAGGCTAACACTATACCAGCACCTCTTGGGGACTTTGACATGAAGGACCTCTACAAGAAAGAATGGAGACAGATTCAGTGTCTGGCGGATGCTTTCTGGAAGGCATGGAGAAGAGACTATCTTGCAACACTGCAAGTACGGAGGAAATGGACTGAGAAAAGGCGAGATCTTGAGGACGGTGATGTTGTCTTGCATAAGGACTCAAATGTGAAACGTAACGAGTGGCCGATTGGACTTATCGTGGAAACCATACCCAGTAGTGATGATAAAGTGAGGAAGGTGGAGGTAAAGATAATTAACCCTCTGGGGTCTGGGGTGTTTTTGGGGCCCTTGGGATGTTCTGACATGCCCTGACATTTGTGCTTTTTTCAGTTGCTTATAAACATATTAATGGCAAAGGTGTAAATTCACTATATATAGCACAAACAGGGCTACCATAATATGTAAGCCACATGTATGTAGATGTTTGTATTTTTAAGAGAATAATGTTTATGCGTGGTTATTGAAAAAAATAAAAATTAAAGTTGCTGAAATAAGACCACAAAACTCATACTAAATATGTGTCAATAAGACTTTTGACTAATGGATGTTGTCGCTTCGAGTTCTGGCTTCAAAATTATGTGAAAATAGTCTTGCTTTATCGTTCACATAAAACAATACATTGATTTAAATTGTGTAAGACAGGTTTTGCTTGGAAAGCCAATATGCGAGGGGGGCGTGAACAAGGAGTGGTTTACACCTGAGAATACAATGTCCCACCCATTATGTGTAATGAGCCATTCATTCAGGTGTGACACTGACTGAGCCAAGAATGAATGCAAGGACAAAATATATATTTAGAAGAAGACTTATATTGACCATTTAAGATTTTGCTTACATCTATCTTGTAAATATGTTTTGCTATTTTATTATAAAAGGTTACAATTACAACAATAATTACAATTTCAACAATATTTCAAGTGTACTCTTTCTTTGTAAAAAAATTATTATAGGCCTACATTTTATCATAAGTATTCATTAGTTTGAATATAGCCAGCATTGGAACATCTAACATCTTAGTTGATGACTTTATTTTTGACAAAAATAGTATTTTATTTAGGGACTAATAGTATTTAATAGTACTGCCGTTCATTCATTCACAAACAGAAACCCGATTCACTTGAGAAGGAAAAAAAACTTACTACAGTATTCCTCAGCTCAGTCGGATCCTTGCTCCTCTAAATACCCGCACTTCTGAGGGACATTTTCCATTATTATTATTCCTCACAGCGCTGCGAGACGGTGTAAACAAGTAATGATCTGATTAAACTTGTGTTTTCTCGAGCTGATATGGGGACATTCACAGGTTTGCGTGGATTGCCTCAGTCATTTGCGTTTGAATAGCGTGCGCTCTCCGGGGCGTGGTCACATTATTTTTGAATGAGCTCTAATGAGCTCGACTGGAATCGCTCTCTTTTAATACAGATTTCACAAGATGAGAATATTTGTTTTTTATATAAATTACTTCATTTAAAAGAAGAGAATTCAAGCTTCATGCCTGTGCGTCTGTATGCCTGTTTGACTGAGTATTCACTGTGTTACAGTTCATTTTCGGACGCGTTTCAGAATGGACTTAACTGACAGAGAGAAGGCAGAACTCGCATCACGTTTATTTTTTTATTTGGCAAAAAGCACAACACTTTGTTTTTATTGTGAGTATACACAAAAATAATACACATTTAACAGAATCGATTGATGTATGAAACTTGTTTGTAATATCAAAGTCAACAGAGCAAAATTAATTTCTTTTTAACTGATAAGAAAAAAAGCGAGCTGGTATCGCCGGCGATACCGCCGACTCCAGGGGGTTAACCCTCTGGGGACCACAAACGCGCCCGCGCGTTTTGCTCGTTTTTATTTTTAAGCAATGAAAATAAACACTAAATGCTCTGTTAATTTTGATCTTTCATTTTCGTGTAATACATCAATCGATCCTGTTCAGTTTCTATTTTTTTTCTGTATACTCACAATAAAAATAAAGTGTTTTGCTTTTTGACAAATAAAGAAAAATTAACATGATGCGATTTCTGCCTTCTCTCTGTCAGTAAACTCCCATTTGAAACGCGTTCGAAAATGATCTATAACTCCGCGAAAATTCAGTCAAACAGGCAAACAGACCCACGGGCATAAAGCTTGAGATCGCATCTTTTAAATGAAGTCATTTATATAAAAAACAAATATTCTCAGCTTCTGTAATCTGTATAAAAAGAGAGCGACTCCTGTCGAGCTCATTAGGAGCTCATTCACAGTAATGTGACCACTCCCCGGAGAGCGCGTGCTATTCAAACGCAAATTCTGAGAACTATTTCAGAGCTGTGAAACGCCCACATCAGCTGTAAACAAAGCGCGTCGCGACTCCTCGCGAGTGAGACATTATAGCCTACCTTATGGAGAAAATATTCCTCAGAACAGTGCTGATGAGGAGCAATATCTCCTGAAATGAGGAGCAGATTCCGCTGAGGAGTGGGTAGGCTGTTTTCTTTTCTCACGTGTGGAATAACGTTATGGAATAACGTTAGTGTAGGCCTATGTAAACCGCAAAAAGATGAATCGCATTTCTATAATATGACTCGCCTTTCTGTGAGATGAATGAAGGGGACATATTTGTAAAGACTGTTTAGCCTAAATATGAATCGCGCGTCTGTGTGTGAAAGAATAAACTGCTTTGCTATAGCCTACTGAGATGAGTAAAAATCGATGAAATAAAATATGTTGAAATAAAATGTATTTGTATAAGCAACGTATTAAACTGCAAAAAAAAATACTATTTTTGTCAAAAATAAATTCATAGACTAAGATGTTAGATGTTCCAATGTTGGCTATATTCAAACTAATGAATACATATGATAAAATGTAGGCTTATAATCTTTTTTTTTTTTTTTTTACAAAGAAAGAGTACACTTGAAATATTGTTGAAATTGTAATTATTGTTGTAATTGTAACATTTTGAATAAAATAGCAAAACATATTTACAAGAGAGATGTAAGCGAAATCTTAAATGGTCAATATAAGTCTTCTTCTAAATACATCTTTTGTCCTTGCATTGTGGCTCAGTCAGTTTCACACCTGAGTGAATGGCTCATTATGCAGAGTGGGTGGGACATTCATAATCTAAGGTGTAAACTACTCCTCCCCCTCGCATATTGGCTTTCCAAGCAAAACCTGTTTTACACCATTTAAATCAATGTATTTTTTTTTGTGAACGATAAAGCAAGACTATTTTTACATCATTTTGAAGCTAGAACTCAAAGGGACAACATCAATTAGTCAAAAGTCTTGTGGACACATATTTAATATGTGTTTTGTGGTCTTAATTCAGCAACTTTCATTTTAATTTTTTTCAATAACCACGCATAAACATTATTCTCTTAAAAATACAAACATCTACATACACGTTGCTCGCATATTATGGTAGCCCTGTTTGTGCTATATAGAGTGAATTTACACCTTTGCCATTAACATGTTTATAAATAACTGAAAAAAGCACAAATGTCAAGGCATGTCAGAACATCTCAAGGACCCCAAAAACAGCTTGGTCCCCAGAGGGTTAAAGAAGGATCTGCAAAGGTTTACTTAAGGCCTGTCTCAGAGGTAGTATTAATCCTGCCGGGGAAGTCACAGAAGGATAAATAGTGGTATAATAATTTATTATACCAGGCGGGGAGTGTACTGTTGCTTATGTTTAGCTGTGTTTCTTTTCCGCCTCCCACTGGACATTTAAGGTACTGCACTATGTTTATATAGTTTACTTTCAATTTCCCTCAGTGAACGCAGTCAAGAACAACGAGCACACAGTTTACTGATTCCATCGGCTACTGATTCCATCGTTTAAACCTTGGAAATATATGTCTGTAAGTGCAATATTTTACAATAAATAGTGATTTAAAGTGTTTAAGAATTATTAGATCAAGATTATTGCTATATTTTTGTTATAAGCACACTTGATTTGTGTTATTGGTAACATGCAATGTTGAAGCGTCAGTACTTGCTAATTTCTCTTCTGTTTGTACATAATCTCATTTGAATATAATTTCTCTGTGTTTATTACTTAAAATTATGTGAAAGGAACTATGTTCAAACCGTAATGTTAAGCTGGATATGTGTATGTAAATGTGAATATAATGTTCATACATATTTTTCTTCTTGTTTGTAGTTTTACAGTTCTTTTTTCAATTTGTACGCTATCTGTTAAGCCTTTGCTTAAGCTACGCAATTGGTCAGAACAGAATAGTTTGTCTTGGGTGTGTGGGACTTGTGTTTGTCTTGGGTGTGTGGGACTTGTGTTTGTCTTGGGTGTTTGTGACTTGTGTTTGTCTTGGGTGTGTGGGACTTATGTTTGTTTTGGGTGTTTGGGACTTGTGTTTGACTTGGGTGTGTGGGACTTGTGTTTGTCTTGGGTGTTTGGGACTTGTGTTTGACTTGGGTGTGTGGGACTTGGGTGTGGGACTTGGGTGTGAAATTAAAAATTCTCCCCCAAACCCCGGAGCACTGCTCGGAACAATAGCTCGGAATAATAGGTCTATGGCATACATGGGTGGGAAGCGTGTGTGTTTTCGTTTTACCTTAATAAGTCGGGAGAGGAAAGAGGAAAAATTCTGAAACTCAGACAGTGGTTAGACCTGGAGGTGACGCGTCCAACGAGACCATACCCTGACCAGTAGGCAGTTCGGTCCGGGAGCTGCATCCGGTCAAAGATGGTAATTTTATTAGCTTCTCGGAAACGGCTAGACGGAATTGGCTGAAACTCGGAAAAATGGACGAGACCTATTGAAAGAGACCACCCACACCCGGATACGCGCCCGAGTTTGGGAGCTGCGGCTGGTCAAAGCCAGACCGGAAGTTGCCGCATCATGTTCCCAGAGCTCGGGACGCCGGGGCCAGTAGGGTCCCCATGTGACCTCTCCACGCCTGGAGTTTCGAGGCCCAACTCGACTTCCTTCCGGAGCTAGAGCCGTTCAAAGTTTGGGCCACTTTCACAGTAAAAAGTCCAAAAGATCCTTGTGATTAATTGGAAAGATCCGTGTGAGTCACAGGAAAGATCACTGTGAGTGCGAGTCATTAGCACTAGAAGCTTGTTCCCCGCACCGTTGAATAGGCTTCCAACGGGTTAAAATCCGGGAAATTTGATCAGTAGCTAGGTCACATGGGATCGATCGTGCAACTATCCAGCGATCTCGTAAGTGTTTATATTTTTTCATTTTTGATGTGTAATAGTGTTTGGATTAGGGTTGGCATAGAGTCCCTCAGGGGCAGGGTCTCAAATGGCATAACTGTCATGGTTCATCGATCCGTGTGTTCATTTTGTGTATCTGTTGGTTGTTGTGGGTGTGGGGCCTGAGTGTGTAGTGCTTGTTTGTTGCTTAGTAACCAGCTGATCACTTAATCAGTCCGCAGCTGCAGCTAGTTACTACTGTTGTTAGCTGCCTATATCTAGCAGGAGTGATTATTGCTTGGTGTCGTTTCGTCACTCTTGTTTGTGCTCTCTTACCCAGTTCCGGTGCCTGAGTTTCCTTACGGAGTTATTTCCTCGATCTCGTCTGTGTTTCCAGACTTCTGGAGATTGTCTGGAGTTCTCTTCATCCAGTTCCAGTTTGGCACACTCTACTGTCACCTTAAAACTGATCACTTCTGGTAATCATTCAGAGAACATTGACTTTCTATTAATTGACACTCCTTCTACTCCTGTGGTGCTTGGTCATCCCTGGCTGGCACTCCATAACCCGCATATTAACTGGAGCGGGAATTCTGTTTTCTCCTGGAGTGAATTTCAGGATGAACACGCCGATTTATCTAACGTGCCACGTGAGTATCTTGACCTGAAGGAAGTGTTCAGTAAGTCCCGGGCTGCTTCTCTCCCTCCGCATCGTCCCTATGACTGTGCTATAGATTTACTGCCAGGTATGTCTCCGCCTAAAGGCAAGTTATACTCACTTTCTGCTCCAGAAAGGGAGGCCATGGAGAAATACATTTCTGATTCTCTGGCATCCGGGTTCATTCGCCCTTCCTCTTCTCCAGCGGGGGCAGGGTTCTTTTTTGTGGGGAAGAAGGATGGTTCTCTGCGACCGTGTATTGACTACCGAGGGTTGAATAACATCACGGTAAAGAATACTTATCCTTTGCCGTTGATGTCTTCAGCCTTCAAGCGGTTGCAGGGAGCATCCGTCTTCACAAAATTGGACTTACGTAATGCTTATCATTTGGTTCGCATAAGGAAGGGGGATGAATGGAAGACTGCTTTTAACACCCCCAGGGGGCACTTTGAATATATTATTTCATGCCTTTCGGGCTGTCTAACTCCCCTGCAGTTTTCCAGGCACTCGTGAATGACGTGCTGAGAGATATGGTAGATCAGTTCATATATGTCTACCTGGATGACATATTGATATTTTCTTCTTCTCTCCAGGAACACGTTAAGCACGTCAGACGAGTGTTCCAGAGGCTGTTAGAAAATGGGCTTTTTGTCAAGGCGGAGAAATGTTCGTTCCATGCACAGTCAGTTCCATTTCTGGGTTATATCATCTCCTCTGAGGGGGTGCACATGGATCCTTACAAGGTGGATTGGCCAACTCCAGACTCCAACTCCGTAAGGCCCTACAGAGGTTTCTGGGGTTCGCCAATTTTTACCGGCGTTTCATTCGCAATTTCAGCCAACTAGCCGCTCCTCTGACTGCCTTGACCTCCACCAAAACTACGTTCAGGTGGTCTGGTGCAGCTGAGGCTGCATTTACCAGCCTCAAGAGCCGCTTCGTTTCAGCTCCCATTCTTGTAGCCCCTGATCCATCACGTCAGTTTGTGGTGGAGGTCGACGCATCAGAGGTGGGGTTAGGAGCGGTTCTTTCCCAGCGCTCACCCACGGATGATAAGATGCACCCTTGCACGTTTTTTTCTCATCATTTATCGTCTGCTGAGTGTAATTATGACATTGGTAACAGAGAGTTACTGGCAGTCAAGCTAGTGTTGGAGGAATGGCGCCATTGGCTAGAGGGTTCGGGGGTACCTTTTATCGTCTGGACCGATCATAAGAAACCTTGAATATATCAGATCTGCTAAACGACTCAACTCCAGGCAGGCTCGGTGGGCACTTTTTTTCGGTCGTTGTGAGTTTTCACTATCGTATCGTCCGGGTTCTAAGAACATCAAACCCGATGCTTTATCTCGGATTTTTGACCGTTCCGTTCGCCCGTCCACTCCCGAGTGCATTTTTCCTGAGAGACTCATTGTCTCCACACTCACATGGGAGATCGAGTCGAAGGTCCGTTCGGCCTTAGAAGGGGTGTCCACCGAGTCGTTTATTCGTGCTGGAGGGGTTACGGTCCGACATTATTCAGTGGGGTCATTGTTCCAACATAGCATGTCATCCAGGAGTCAATCGCACCAGTTTTTTGGTCAAGCAACGATTCTGGTGGCCTTCTATGGCTCGCGACATTCGAAGTTTTGTTTTGGCATGTTCGGTCTGTGCTCGTGGTAAGACTTCCAATCGCCCACCGGATGGGTTACTCCAACCGCTGTCTGTCCCTTCGAGACTCTGGTCCCACATCGCGCTAGATTTTGTCACTGCCCTCCCACCCTCCCACCCTCCCAGGGCAATATGGTCGTTTTGACCGTAGTGGACCGGTTCTCAAAGGCGGCTCATTTCATCCCCTTGCCCAAATTACCGTCTGCCAAGGAGCCAGCGGTTGCTGTCGTAGATCACGTCTTTCGTTTAAATGGCCTCCCGATGGACGTGGTCTCTGACAGGGGTCCCCAATTTATTTCCAAATTTTTTGGAGAGAGTTTTGTCGGTTATTGGGGGCGAGTGTCAGTGTTTCTTCTGGTTTTCATCCTCAGAGCAACGGCCAGACCGAGCGTGCCAACCAAGACTTAGAGAGAGTGTTGCGATGTTTGGTTTCTCAGAATCCTTCCTCCTGGAGCCAGAAACTCTCATGGGTTGAGTACACACATAACTCATTACCAGTGTCATCCACGGGCCTATCTCCATTTGAGTGTAGCATAGGGTACCAGCCACCTATTTTTCCCAGTCTGGAATCCGAAGTCGCGGTCCCCTCCACTCACGCATTCGTCCAGAGGTGCCGCCGCACTTGGAGTAGAGCCCGCGAGACTCTCCTCCAAGTGGGAGCGCGTACGAAGGCTCAGGCCGATCGCCACCAGTCAAAGCCTCCCGTTTACGTCATGGGTCAAAAAGTGTGGCTTTCTTCCAAGAATATTCCTCTCCGCTCCATTGTTTAGATAAGCCCGTGTTTCATTCACACATTAATCCGCCAGCCCCGGTTCCCCCTCCGCCGCGACTCGTTGATGGGGAACCCACCTATTCGGTCAATCGTATTCTGGACTCGAGAAGGAGGGGACGCGGATTTCAGTACTTGGTGGACTGGGAGGGTTACGGTCCGGAGGAGAGAAGTTGGGTTCCTGCTAGGGACATACTGGATCACTCCCTTATCGATGATTACAATCGCCAGGTAGGCTCTCCTGGGAGTGCCAGGAGGCACTCTTAGGGGAGGGGGGTACTGTCACGGTTCATCGATCCGTGTGTTCAGTTTGTGTATCTGTTGGTTGTTGTGGGTGTGGGGTCTGAGTGTGTAGTGCTTGTTTGTTGCTTAATAACCAGCTGATCACTTAATCAGCCCGCAGCTGCAGCTAGTTACTACTGTTGTTAGCTGCCTATATCTAGCGGGAGTGATTATTGCTTGGTGTCGGTTCGTCACTCTTGTTTGTGCTCTCTTACCCAGTTCCGGTGCCTGAGTTTCCTTACGGAGTTATTTCCTCGATCTCGTCTGTGTTTCCAGATCGTTTGGAGTTCTCTTCATCCAGTTCCAGTTTGGCATCCGCGCTGGGTTTATTCATATCACTCATCCTCTCCTGTGAATTAGTATCCTGGTCGCCCGCCTGCTATACGTGGTGTTTTGAGTATAACACCAGTCATGCTTCCTGCTTTGCTACTGGTCGGACGCTTTTGCCTACTGCTCCGCACTTTGCTCTATCGCTTTCGTTATTATTACATTTTATCACCTAATTTTAACTTCAGTGAATCAGCACAGTGCTCAGAACGCTTGGATTACTATAAAAAAGCAGAATTAGTTTCATTCCTTCAGAATTCACTGAAGCTTACATTCCGAGGAAGAGAAAACTGAACTGCTTACATTCCGGCGGAAGAGAAAACATTCACAAGGATAAGAGAAAATGCGTCCTTTTGATTCTACTTGCTGTACTAACTGCCAAAAACTTTTACAAAGGATTACAGTTCTTGAAACAAAGCTAATGGTAGGATCAAACCAGACGGAACCCACAACAGAGTTTCATCATGGACAAATACAGCGCACAGCCGGTGAGTGTCATGAATTTAATGCTCCTCAACAGAACATACCTAGTGCAGAGAAACAAGCCGATCGACCTACAAACCGTTGGTACAAAGAGGGGGCAAAACCCAAAAATAGAGGCATTAGACTCTCTCAGGCAAAAATAGTTTCATCTACACCATACACAGCTACAAGGATTACAAACACTGGTCGTCTTCCACAACCTATTCATCTTAAGAACAGATTTGAAGTATTATTGAATGAGGAATGCTCAAATTTGTTAAATGTGGATGAACACAGACAGCCAGGAGCTCACTCTGATACTAACAGGCGCTCAAGGTCAAGCAGACAGCGGCACTCAGCTCAGAGCGCAGCCGAGGTCAAAACATTGATAGTTGGGGACTCTACGATCAGAGATATCAGCTCGAAAGATACAACTACATGCTGCCTTCCACAAGCAACAACCTCTGACGTAAACAGAGAAATTCAAAACATTTTGATGAAACATAAGACTGCAAATCGACTCATCGTTCATGTGGGGAAGAATGATATCCATAAAGAGCAGTCAGAACAGCTTAAGAAGGATTTCAATGAACTTTTTGAAACACTCAAAAGACTGAAAGTACAAACGTTCATCAGTGGACCACTTCCAGCTAGAGGAAGTAACAGGTTCTCACGGTTGCTTGGGCTTAATTCATGGCTGCAAAAAACCTGTAATATAAAAGGAGTGAACTTCATAGACAACTTTAATCTTTTCTGGAATCAGAGGCCACTGTTTCAACAAAATGGCCATCTTCCAAACAAACTGGGTTCAAGAGTGCTAAAGGACAATATCCTTTTCTCCCTTCATCATCCTTCTGCCAATCCAATCAACCAGAATGGCACACACTCACCTGGACACAGTTTGAATGACCACAGGACTTCACTTCAGGACTTGAATGGACATGCGGCTGACACATCTCACAAAGACAATGATAACACCATGCAGCCAAAACATCTTCTGCTCACGGACACAACTTCAGCTGAGCCCTGCCCACTGAGCTCACCAGAGTCAGACTGTGACATATTAGAAATGTCACAAGATTCAGCTCCCAAGGACAGCATATTACAGCCTCGAATAACAACAGATTCAGCACCCAAGAATGACCAGGGAAGCCAGGACAGCATATTACAGCCTCCAAAAACAACAGATTCAGCACCCAAGAATGACCAGGGAAGCCAGGACAGTACATTACAGCCACCAGTAACAACAGATTCAGCACCCAAACACGACCAGGAAAGCCAAGACAGCATATTACAGCCTCCATTAACACCACAGCCACTCTCACCGCTATCACTATCTCCTACATCCCCATTGATGTGTTTCTCAGAGAAAATGGAAAAACTAGTGTATGCTGGAACCCAATTCGCTGGAAGCCCCCAGATATCAACCAGAAAAACATCACTACCACCAAAGTCTATGGGCGCAGCTCGCCCTCTCCCCCCTCCCCCTCTTCCTCCTCCTCGAGCATTAAGGCCCCTTCCACAACGCCAGGGCCCACAACTTCCACCGTCTGCTCGAGGTGTTACAAAATCAACCAATACCAGCTCCAAGTGATTTGTGCCGGGTCCCCGCTGTGATAACAGTAACTTTCTCAAATGTTTACAGAACAAGCGGGAACCCAGTGTTCCTGTATCATCTGTTCATTCACATGTTAGAAAGTCTAAGGCCTTTAAAAGCCGTACAGCAAACCCATCTAATCTGGTGCCTATCACACGACAAACTAAGATTGTGGACACAAAAAGCAAGACTGTTAAGTTAGCACTTTTAAACATCCGCTCACTTAAAAATAAATCACTTCTAGTCAATGACTTTATAAGCACATACAACCTGGACTTTATATTTCTAAATGAAACTTGGCTAGAAGACAGCTGCAGTGCAACAATCCTCAATGAAACATCTCCTCCGAACTTTACCTTTATGAGTGTCTCCAGAGCTGGAAGGAGAGGTGGGGGTGTAGCTGCTCTTTTTAAAGATGTCTATCAATGTAAGCAAATATCATTTGGTAATTACCCGTCTTTCGAACATCTGGGTATTGTGTTAAAAGGTGCTCCACGGATTTTACTTATCACTATTTACAGGCCTCCAAAATACTCTTCAGCCTTTGCTGAAGACTTTACAGAACTGTTATCAATAATTTCCTCAGAGTTTGACAGTTTCACTATTGCTGGAGATTTTAACATTCACATAGATAATGCAGAAAATAATATGACAAAAGAAATCAATACTGTTTTAAAAACTTTTGATCTGATTCAACATGTACATGGGCCCACACACAATCGTGGACACACTCTAGATTTACTTATCAGTAAGGGTCTAAACATTTCATTGAATGATATTAAGGATGTCGCACTCTCTGATCATTACTGTATTTTCTTTGATTTATTGATCTCTCCTGCCATTGAAGTTAGATCTGTGTCTGTCAAGAAGAGATGCCTAAATGAGAACACTAGTGTACTATTTATGAAGGCCATATCCCTAAGACCGAGCATATCTGCTGACTCGGTTGATTCTCTCCTTGATTCTTTTAACTCAAAGGTTAAAAATGTAATTGATGATATTGCTCCTGTGAAAGTCAGGAAGAATGGTAAACAAAAAGCACCTTGGAGAAACTCAACAGCAGTGCAAATTATGAAAAGACAATGCAGAAAATCAGAGCGCATGTGGCGAAAGACAAAACTTGTAATCCACTATAACATCTATAGAGACACCATTCGTGCTTTCAATATGGAACTAGGCAAAGCTAGACAGACTTTCTTCTCCAATATCATAAACAGAAACCTAAATAATACTCTAAATCTCTTCGCTACTGTCGACAGACTAACAAATCCCCCAAGCGAGATTCCCAGTGAAATGCTCTCCGACAGCAAGTGTAGTGAGTTTGCTACCTTTTTCTCTGAGAAAATCAATAATATTAGAAAGGTGATCAGCACATCCTTGAGTTGCGCTGGGGTCAGTCAGATCAGACTTCAACCTGAGAAAGTAGTTACTATGTCTGATTTTGAAGAAATTGATGGCAAAATTCTGAAAGAAACCGTTCAGCACCTTAAAACATCAACCTGCGCCCTTGACACACTTCCCACATCTTTTTTTAAAAGTGTGTTAGACTGTTTAGAAGCAGATCTCATAGAAGTGGTAAATGCCTCACTTTTCTATGGAAGTTTTCCAAACTCCCTTAAAACTGCTGTTGTCAAACCCCTCCTGAAAAAGAGCAATCTGGATAAGACTATATTAAGCAACTATAGACCGATCTCAAATCTTCCTTTCACAGGCAAAATCATTGAAAAAGTTGTCTTCAACCAGCTGAACAAATTCTTAAACTCAAATGGATACTTTGATAATTTTCAATCTGGCTTCCGATCGCATCACAGCACAGAGACGGCGCTCATTAAGATAATAAACGATATTCGCTTAAATACAGATTCAGGCAAATTATCAGTGCTGGTTCTACTCGACCTCAGTGCTGCATTTGACACTGTCGATCACAAAATACTTCTAGACAGGCTGGAAAACTGGGTGGGGTTTTCTGGGACAGTTCTAAAATGGTTCAGGTCATACTTAGATGGGAGAGGTTATTATGTGAGTATAGGTGACCATAAGTCTGAGTGGACGCCCATGACATGCGGAGTCCCTCAAGGCTCAATTCTTGCGCCACTCCTGTTCAACCTGTACATGCTCCCAATGAGCCAAATAATGAGAAAGAACCAAATCTCTTACCACAGCTATGCAGACGACACACAGATCTACTTAGCCCTATCGCCTAATGATTACAGCCCCATTGACTCTCTGCTTCAATGCATTGATGAAGTCAACAGCTGGATGTGCCAAAACTTTCTACAGTTAAACAAAGACAAAACTGAAATCATTGTGTTTGGAAACAAAGATGAAGTTCTCAAGGTGAACGCATACCTTCACTCTAAAGGTCAAACAACTAAAAATCAGGTCAAGAATCTTGGTGTGACACTAGAGTCAGACCTTAGTTTCAATAGTCATGTCAAAGCAATAACTAAATCAGCATACTATCATCTGAAAAATATTGCAAGAATTAGATGCTTTGTTTCCAATCAAGACTTAGAAAAACTAGTGCATGCTTTCATCACCAGCAGGGTGGATTATTGTAATGGACTCCTCACTGGCCTTCCCAAAAAGACCATAAGACATTTGCAGCTCATACAGAACGCTGCAGCCAGGATTCTTAGCAGAACCAGAAAATATGATCATATCACACCAGTCCTCAGGTCATTACACTGGCTGCCAGTTACTTATAGGATTGATTTTAAAGTATTATTACTAGTATATAAATCATTCAATGGCCTAGGACCTCAATACATTGCAGATATGCTCACGGAATACAAACCCAACAGATTACTCAGATCATTAGGATCACATCAGCTAGAAGTTCCAAGAGTTCACTCTAAGCAAGGAGAGTCTGCTTTTAGCTATTATGCCAGCCGCAGCTGGAACCAGCTTCCAGAGGAGATCAGATGTGCTCCTACATTAGTCACATTCAAATCCAGACTCAAAACACATCTGTTTAACTTTGCATTTAATGAATGAGCACTGTGTCACTGTTTGTCCGACTGTTTATACTGTGTCTTATTTTAGTCTTTATTCTAAACTGTTTTAATTATTTTTAGTTCTTTCTCGTTTCTTTATTTTAAACTGTTCTTTATTCTAAACTGTTTTAATTATTTTTAGTTCTTTCTTGTTTCTTTATTTTAAACTGTTTTGTATATTCTTATTTCTTCTGATTATTTTTAATAGTATGTAAAGCACTTTGAATTACCATTGTGTATGAAATGTGCTATATAAATAAACTTGCCTTGCCTTGCCTTGCCTATAATTCCTGTTTCAACCTGTCTTCAATAAACTGCTTGCTTGCATTTGGATCTACGACTCTCATTCTGACAGGGTCGACATTTCATTTGGTAACGTTATTCAAATTTGATTTAAATGCTGTTTATGTTTGATAATCGCTTTATTTTACATGTATTTTACATGTGCATAAGCAATGCTTCTATTGCTTGTCTTCGGCTGTGTTTTGATCTGGAGATTCTGTACTCTTTTATAATATGCACAATTGTGCCCCCCTAACGTATAACACTGAAACTTTGGTTTGCCATAACATTTTGTCAATGACGTTAATGAAGTTAATTGTAACTTATAATTTTTTTATTAATCTAATACATTAATCTAGTAATGGTAACACTTTACAATACGGGTGCACTAATAAGCATTAATTCATGCTTAACTAATGCACAGATAATACTGAATTAATGTGTAACTCGTGATTATCTAAGCTATTCACTAATGATTACCACATTTAAGAGTCTGTCTGTCACGGTTCACAAATTCATTGTTTCCTTTTTGTCTCGTGTCATTGTTGTTATGTGTGTATGTGTGTGTGTGTGGGCGTGACCGGGCCATTACATCTGATAAGCGACACAGCTGGGGCCTATACCATGAAGCCGGTTTAGGCGGCTAGCCAGCTATGTTTCAGTTTAGTTTCCGCCAACCCTGGGTTTTAGGTACTATGAAAGTAGCCTGGCTTTAATCGGTGTTCGTTGCCATGGTATCTTACGCTGCATGGCTAACCTGCTCCGGGGCAGGTTATGTTCTGGATTCAAGATCTCAGACTGAAGTTTGACCAATCAGCTGAGAGCAAAGAAACATATAGGTGACGTAACTTATTCCCAGTGTCTGTTGCAATGACTTCACCTTTTCTTCCAAACCCTGTGGACATCTTAGCGCAAATTGTTAGACGAGCACTTCGTAAAGAAAGAGTTTTAAGCATGACAAAATCCCCTTGCCTTTCCTGATAGTTATTTGTATGAAAGATACAGATTTTCCGCAGAAGCAATGTCTTATCTTTGCGAACTTCTTGAGCCGCACATAAAGAATTTAACATGTCGAATTCATGCACTTACTGTGCCGCAAATATTGCGTTGCGGTTTTTTTGCAAGTGGTACATTCTTGCACGGTGGGTGACGCACAGAAGCTAGGGAAAAACACGGTTTGTCAAACCATTCGCAAGGTCGCTCTGCAGGAGTACATGAATAGTTTCATTAATAGTGTTCCCTGGGCATTTATCGACCATGTCCATAAAAGACGGCTTTTATAAAATTGCCGGTAAGATATATTGATAGGGTGACATGACATGAACACATTTTTTTTTTCAAAAAGCAAATTTCACAAATGTACTATACAATACATGTTAAGAATTATTTTAAATATTTGTTATTATTATTCTGTTAATCTTATGATAGGATTCCCTAGAGTCATTGCAACATGTATGCAGTCTATTGCTCCAATCTCCACTGCTCTAGGGGAACATGAGGCAGATTATGTTAATAGGAAGTCCTATCACAGCCTTAATGTTCAGGTAGAGATGATGTGAATATGTGAGATGATTATTTTCTGTGATATGAATCTTTAAATTAATAGTAACATTAACAGATATAACAATGATCTACTAAACATTTCATCTGCAGACGACTTGGTCATGAACGTATGATCACAAGTTTGGATGCCAAATGGCCTGGCTCCAGTGCTTGACTCACAAATTTTCCGTGAGTCTGTGTTGTGTCAGCGCTTTGAGGAAAGCAAGTTAAATTTGGTACAGTACAAAACACTTAATTTGAACTGAGATAGAAAAACCTACACAATAACCCCCTACAGATGTGGCCTTTAAAAATGCGCGTCTCAGAGAAAAGAATGCCGCGAGCACTTCCGAAATTCTGCGGGATCGTGCAGAAGGGGGATTAGGTGTTGGACGCAGGAAATACTAAAACCTGTAGATGGCAGTCGTGTTTCATGTGGCCATACTGAGTTGACGAAGTATGACGAAGACAATTTTTTCTTTGCCAGTTACATAAACAGTCACATATTCTTGATAAAAATCCGACTCAAACGCGCATCATTTGTCTTTTTTTTTTCTGTGTACTTACAGTAGAAGAGGCGTGATGTATGATACTGAGTCTTATAACACAATAATTTGCGAAGACCTTTGAAGAGACCGAGAGCATTTGCGCAATATCATTATCTAATTTTACATTTAGTTCCTTTTTGCATCTTAACGTTTTAAATAGCTTTAACATGGTTGTAATGCGCTTTTCTGCATTACTGTACAGTACTTTTTATATTATCATGTTTCCCTTATAGGCGTCGATTTCGGTGGGGACGGTTTCGTCATGAGTCATTTTGTACCCACCACTTTTAACTTCCGTCCATATTAATTTGACTTTTGGTTCGATTTTTTTGACCGTTTTCAGTGGTTATGAGGAGCAATATGAGAGAGAAATTTGGTAATCATTGTCTGACCCAACAAAAAAAACCCCATAATATTCATTTTATTTTATTTTTCGTGTTTGCATTTATGAGGGAAAAAACAACGTGTCAGTTTACGGTTACGGACGTGAGCGTTCTGAATGCGGCACTAAAAGACTGCTTTAAAACTTTCACAGAGACCTCAAACAGAACAGCTGCCTTTCTTTAAATTGAATTTCGTTTTGTATTAATTATATCTTAATTTTAATCAATGTTTCGTGAACCAATTGCCTGGATTTAAGAAGTAAATAAATATAGGCCTATAGCAGACAATCACGACATTGGAGGCGCCGGCGAGTGAACTGGAGTTCCTCTCATAAATGAACCGAAACTCGGCGTATAATACACATTCACAGCGTATTTAGACACATTTAGACGCATTCATAATCATTACTTTTACCGGTTCTTTGTGGCAAGCTTTATGCGTGCGGTCGTGCGCTTGAGTGCTATATTACGTAAATGCTCATTATCCTGTAGGCTATATAAGTAGGCTAATTAAATTAATATAAAGGGGCGATTTGTCCACGAATTACTTAAATGAACAACTAGCCTACTAGTCGACTAGAAAAAAAAAAACTTTTAGTCGGAAGCAGCCCTTATTCCGTATATTTTCGAACCAGGCAACATCTGTGTTGAGCGAGGGACCCTGCGGAAGGAACGAGCGGAGCAGAATATTCAGAAATGCGCTCTCCACTCACGAGCTCTGATCGGAACAAACCTGAACCTCACTGTCTGCTGAACTTGCAGAATCATCAAAATATAATATTTTCTAAAGAAGAATTTTAAAACTTTATTGGTGGTAGTTGAGAAGAATTCCTCTTTCCATATCTAAATCATTTTGAACCCAATATAAATGTAGGCTATCATATTGTTATTCTTATTATATAAGAATAATACGTTTTTGTTTTTTGTTTTTACAACATTTTTAACATATAGAGAATATAAGTTTAGCGTGTTGTGTGTATTTCCTAATTATAAGCTTTTGGTGAAATTGCAACAAAACTAAAAGTGCATAAAAACATAAAAAACGTCATTACTTTTTAAATTCTTATTCACTCTTTGTTTAGCGATGTTTATAAATAGCCTATAGGCCTACTATTTTTTTATTTTTTTTGCATTTTGTTGACAAACTGTCCTACACTGAGGCCACATCCACACGAAGCCAGAGCTTTCCCTATCCGATATTTTTTTTACCCGTTCAAAAAAAAAAATCCGTAAACATGGCGTCGTCTCAAGAAATATCTGCGTAGGCCTACATACGAAACCACTGAAACCGACTCAAAAACGATGTAGCCTAGTAATTCTGCCACAGACATGCACTAAAAACGGAGAAGAAGACTTAAAGCATGCGCATAAACCTTGCGGGCTGTAGGCTATACAACAATAATATTAGGCACAGTCGCTTCTTTTTTTCTTTTCTTTTTTTATCAAGAACTTTGTTGAACAATATGAACAACCATAAATGGTCTGGTACAAAATATGAGTCATGATATTCGATAGTTAACGGACGCATAAAGCTTGCCACAAAGAACCGGCAAAAGTAATCATGTGTCAAATATAGCAAGGAGACATTTTAATTGTTTATTAATAAACTAGTGTTTTATGTGTCAGTCAAAGATGTTGACAATGCTGACTCGTCATCTTCGCAGATGAACGTGCCTATAGAGAGAAATGCACACTTCATACGGACTACATAAGAGAGTTGTCTGTTTCTTTTCGTTTTGAATTGTTTTGTTTAAAAGTGGACATTTCAAGCTTCCTAGATACATTTCTGAGTTTCGGTTCATTTATGAGACGAGCTCAGTTCACGAGCAATGCAAGTTGTATCGTGCCGGTGCCTCCATTTCCTGATTAAATCGTCTTAAATGCGTCTCCGTGTGGACAGAAACCAATGTAATCTTCCTGATTTAATCACATAAAACACAAGTCTAAACACAAGCACCACTCTTCTGAATGATGGTAACCACAAACCTCCAAGAGTTTGTAAACCAATTGTTTGTAAAACATATTTAATACTTTACTTACAAATTCAAAAAATAAATAAATAAATTACAGTGTATAAATAAAACGACATGAAGAAAGTTATTTCCAAAATGTAATTAATTGCACAGTCTTTGTTTTAGCTGCTACCAATTGACACAGAGTCAAGAAATTACAAACCACCCACCCCCCAGGTCTGCCGATTCTTTGTCAACCCCTAATGCTAATCGATCTCCTCTCAGGGAATCAAAAGAAAACCGTTTTTTCCTGTTTTCACCAGCGCGTGGGCGGGGTTTTAATCCCTTTCAGTTCCTTTGTTTAAATGCTATTTAAGTAAATCTACTATAGGGGAGAGCGGGGCACAAAGTAACGCTTTTTGTCTTTCTCAGTTTGTGTAAATCTACATATGGTTCAAAGTATTTATTTTTTCCCACATTCATTTCCCACATGTCTAGTACAATTATGTGTTTTTGTTTTATTAATACAGTATATACTTTTTTTTATTGATATACCTCGAAAGAATAGAAGTGAAATGTGACAACATGCCCCATAGGTGGGGTACATTGTAACATGTGCAGGGGCACATTGTAACATGACCATATGACAGCTTAAAAAGTTATCTGATCTAATAAAAAAAATATACAAAACAAAACAATATTTTCTAAATAAAATACAATTAAAAAACGTTTTCATATAAAATAATGGCAATTTTTAATAATTAAATATAAACTAATTTTTGAGTTTTGACTACGAACACACAGCTATACAACATAGTTCAAAACAAATAAATAATTAGTAATTTCTGAACATTGACTCTCAGTCTTTATTCAACTTTTTCTCACGTTTTCTCAATAAAATTAATAAAAGTATAGAATATAATAGCATATTTCTAATAGGGGCTCATTGTAACGCAGTGTTACAACATGCCCCCGCCTGCACAACTGGGATTTAAACCCTGCTAGTGTCTTCTGCTAGTTAGCGAAGCATTAAATAACTATCTCAACTGTTAAATAACATCTTGGAGATTAAAATAATATCAGATTTGTTTTAAATAAACAAAAAACAGAGATGAAAAATTAACTTAAGTAAGAAATTTACTTTTGCTATGGTTTAATAAATGTCTATGGATATCTTCAAAAAATAAATCATTTTGGCAGATTTTTTTTCTATATAGTGTTGATATGGCAACTAGTAAATACACAAAGTTTCGTCATCCAAGCATGTGCAGAAGTATTTAAAACAAGCGTGTTACAACTAACCCTGCGTTAGGTTGTGCCCCGCGCTCCCCCTACATACGCTTAAGTTATTTCAAATTAATGTTTATAACTTAATTTGTTGATATTGCGTAACTTAATTTGACATATGTTGATATAACCAACTGACATTGTAGCCTAGTAGATTAGATTGCATGCCAGGAAGAGGCTTATGCTTTGTATTAAGTAATGAGCGTTTACTATAATATAGCCGCACTCAAGCGCACGCATAAAGCTTGCCACAAAGATCCGGTAAAAGTAATGATTATGAATGCATCTAAATGTGTCTAAATACGCTGTGAATGTGAATGTGCATTATACGCTGAGTTTCGGTTAATTTATGAGACGAACTCCAGTTCACTCGCCGGCGCCTCCAATGTTGTGATTGTCTGCTATATTTACTTCTTAAATCCAGGCAATTGGTTCACGAAACATTGATTAAAATTAAGATATAATTAATACAAAACGAAATTCAATTTAAAGAAAGGCAGCTGTTCTGTTTGAGGTCTCTGTGCAAGTTTTAAAGCAGTCTTTTAGTGCCGCTTTCAGAGCGCTCACGTCCATAACCGTAAACTGACACGTTGTTTTTTCCCTCATAAATGCGAACACGAAAATTAAAATAAAATGAATATTATAATGTTTGTTGTGTCAGACAATGATTACCAAATTTTTCTCTCATATTGCTCCTCATAACCACTGAAAACGGTCAACGGAAGTTAAAGGTCAACGGTCACTCGCTGCTTTCTGGGGAGAAACGAGAGAAAGGTTAGACCAGCGTTTCATTCGGCTCGAGACCAGAGTCTGTCTGTCTGCTCAGCATGTGCTGCTTATATGGCTGTGGGCTGATTGGGAGCAGCTGTGACCGATCAGCCGGTGGTGAGGACATGCAGGTGTTTTGCGTTGGTTGCCAGGGCGACACTGATTCCTCCGAGGACGCTCGTCACAATAATTTTACATAAATATAGAACGTATTTGTTTAACTTACACATTAACAATCAGCAATCTTTCTCCAACAGTCTTCTCTTGCTTTGGCAGCAGAGACCGTATTGTTTCGAGCTTGAAATACATATTTAAATTCATCGTAATTATGAATGATTATCTATTGCTCCTCTGCAGAAAAATATATCGCTCTCGCTCTACCCGCGATTGGTTGTTTAGTGTCGATGTCATTCTTTTATGTGCACGCGTTCGTGGAGTAATCATAGCTTGAGGATCAAAGCCTGAGTTGACAGAGAAAGTTGATGAGCTGCATCATGGTACCAATAAAGCCTGATTGCATCGGTTTGGTTTTGTCAGCTCAAAACTAATCCTGTAACCCCGAGTTTGTTCAGCTACCTTCATGGTACAGGCCCCTGATCTCGCTAGCAGGCGCCAGCTGCAGTTCATCACAGCTCATCAACACACCTTCAAATACTCACCGTTTTCTCCTCTCATTGTCAGATCAATGCTGTCTCTTGTTTCCCGTTCCTGTTCATTGCTGCTGTCTGGTGTTCATGAGTCGGAGTCTCCGTTTAGTGTTGCTGTGTTCCTCGTTCTGTGTCTGGATATTCTCACTCATTCACCAGCGGACTTCATCACCTTCACCTTCATTCATCTGTGTGGTTCATCGAGGTCCCTGCGTCACTCATCGCCTCTCTGTTGCTGCTCATATCTTCACTCATTGTTTATACCAATAAAGAGACTGTTCACTCGCAATATTTGCTTCCTCATAATACATCATGACACTGTCTGGTTAATATATTAGTTCATACATGAATTGTTATTAATTAAATATGTCATTGTGGCTTAATTCCCTAATAACAATTTTTTTTAACTAATAGTATTAATTAATATGTTAATTACCACAATGAGCCAAAGCCTTGTATTTCAACTTCCAGATAATACAGGTAAACTAATATGCATTAATACATGATTAATTACTGCATTATTAGTGCAAATGCATGTGTAAATTACTACAATTACTAAATGACGAGTTAATAATGATGTGCCTCAACAAGTAAAGTCACAACATAATTATATATTTGCAAACCATTAGCTAATGATTAATTTATCATTAATGACCATTATCCCTCTGGGGTCTGAGCTGTTTTCTGGGCCCTGGAGGTGTTTTGACATGCTCTGACATTTCTGGTTATTTCTGTTACTTGTGACATTTTCATGGCTAAAGTCTAATTACACTGTATTCAGCACAAACTCTGCTACAATAATATATCAGCAGCATGTATGTAAAAGTTTGTAGTTTTGAGATAATGACATTTATGCGTGGTTTGTGAAAATACAAAAAAAAATTCTCACTGAAACAAGGCCATGAAACCCATACTGATTATTTCTTCACAAGACTTTTGAAAATTGTATGACGTAGCCTAGAATATTTGCTCTAAAACTATGTGATAATCACCCTGACTGCTCATTCAGATAAGACAATATATTGATTTAAAGATTTTACGACGTGTTTTGTGTGAGAAAGCTTTATGGAGGTCATTAACCCTTTAGGCGCCAGAGGTTTTTTCCTAAACCGTTCGATTTTGACATCTTAATTTCAAAAGGCTATATCTTAAAAGTGATAAAAGATAGAGACTTTCTGTAAATTAGAGAAATATTAAAGATGACCCAAAGTTTATGTAGGGATTACATTGTCCCATCTAATTTGCATATTATGACGTCATATGGTGGCGGCCATCATAGATTATATAATTTTCATGAAAAGTCACGTTTAAATGATTAAATGCAGCACTTCTTTCCCCCCAAAATGCCCCTCACCTTCTGTATGCTATATTGCACAATACTGAATGCTCAGGTAAATAGTAAGTAGTAAACAAACTGTGTAAATCATTACTAATAAATGGTAGAAACAAACCGAATGCATGTAGCGGTTGGCCTTTTGCTGTAGAGATTTTCCATTTACTACATACAGTAGGCACTCTCATTCCATGTATGGGGCACATATATATTATTCATATGACGCACAAAGCCGGCATTCCCATCAGCTTGTGATAGACTATGCATAATAGCCCCTTTGCCCCGTGTCACACCGCCCCGTGTCACACACGAGCAGCGCGGGCGCAGCCAGATCTGCCTCGCGCGCGCGCCGAGTGTGCACAGCTCGGACTACTGTCATTGTCATTGCGACTCCCCACCCTGCCTCCACGTTACCCCCTAACTGTCCTATGAATACTTCGACCTCGTCTAACATACCCAGTGGCATTAGACAAAGCCTCCACCACAATACTGTCGCTGCGATTGCGGAGAGGCACACGGTCAGAAGACAAAGCTGGCTAGCGCGGTAAAAATCTCCCGCCTCGTTCCCCACAACACTAACACGCCTGCTAACTTCACGATGAACACTCCGACCCCGGGAAACATTGTTCCCACCACTGACATTGGGCAAAGGTTTCACCGTTTGTGCTTGGTGTTGGGCTACTTTCACTTTCAGAATCACCGTCATCATCAGAGTCCGCGAATAGAAGACCCAACACTTCATCAGCTTTATTGATGCCATTAAATAATAATAATAATAATAATAATAATATTAATAATAATAATCTAATGCAAATACTCGCTGACAACATTGCTCTGATAAAATGGCTCGCACACTAGCTCCGCTTTTGTTCGCACTGATTCAATGCGCTCTAGCTCGAAGATTTTGTATAGAAGCATGACTTTTTTTTGTCTGGGATGAAGTATGACATGTCTGCAATCTAGTGGAGGGGAGGTCGAACGAAATTTGACACCCTATTTGACAAAATCGGCCGTTTTATTCAGTGCCGCATCTTGTCGAGTAAACTCGACCGTGGCGCCTAGAGGGTTAATATGTAAGCTTTTCACACCTGAGAAAGACAAAGACCCTCCCCTAACGGCCCTATTAGGAGCTATCAGGCCCTGTCATTCTGAGCAACATTGCACAAAGAATGAGGAGATTTAAAAAAGAATGGCTTTTATATTGTTTGGATTTATTTACAACACAACTGTCACGATTCACACCCCAAGGAAAGGGAGAGAAACAGGTGGATCCAAATACAACACTTTTATTTGTAGGGCAATCCAATTCATCGTCATCCAACAGGTCAAAATCCATGTTAGCAGTCCAATAACAAAATAAACAAACAAGGAACAAAACAAACTCAAACCAGGAAACAGACTTCAAGAAGTGTAAGTGACATACAACAATGACTCCGTGACAAGGACTAAAACAGACAGGGTATATATACACAGGGAAACGACAATGATAATGGGGAATTGGCTGAGTGCAATGATCAGTGATAAGGGACAGCTGAGTGCAATGATGAGACAAGAATCATGGGAAATGTAGTTCAGAAAGTGCCAGACACCGTGGGGAAGGAGGACATCTAGTGGTTACCCAGGGAACACAAACCAAACACTGTGACATAACCCCCCCTCTACGGAGCGGCTACCAGACGCTCCAAGACGTGATAACCAAAACAAGAGTCCAGGCGGGAGGTGGACTGGTGGAGGATCAGGGGGAGGGATGGAGGGCCAGGTCCATGGAGGGAAACGGGGACAGGGAGTGACAGTCCATCTGGCAGCCAGGACGGAGACGACAATTCATCGGGCGGCCAGGGCGGAGACTCTCCCTCAGGCGGCCAGGGCGGAGCGGCCAGTTCATTGGGCGGCCAGGATGGAGACTTTCCCTCTGGCGACCAGGGCAGAGCGAACAGTCCATCTGGCGGCCAGGGTGGAGACTTTCCCTCAGGCGGCCAGGGCAGAGCGAACAGTACATCTGGCGGCCAGGGCGGAGACTTTCCCTCAGGCGGCCAGGGCGGAGCAGCCAGTTCATCGGGCGGCCAGGGTGGAGACTTTCCCTCGAGCGACCAGGGCAGAGCGAACAGTCCATCTGGCGGCCAGGGTGGAGACTTTCCCTCAGGCGGCCAGGGCAGAGCGAACAGTCCATCTGGCGGCCAGGGCGGAGACTTTCCCTCAGGCGGCCAGGGCGAAGCGGCCAGTTCATCGGGCGGCCAGGGTGGAGACTTTCCCTCGAGCGACCAGGGCAGAGCGAACAGTCCATCTGGCGGCCAGGGTGGAGACTTTCCCTCGGGCGGCCACGGCGGAGAAGACCCCTCGGGCGGCCACGGCGGAGACGACCCCTCGGGCGGCCACGGCGGAGACGACCCCTCGGGCGGCCACGGAGGAGACGACCCCTCGGGCGGCCACGGCACTGGAACAGACACCGGCTCAGGCACTGGAACAGACACCGGCTCAGGCACTGGAACCGACACCACCGGCTCAGGAACTGGAACCGACACCACCGGCTCAGGAACCGACACCACCGGCTCAGGAACCGACACCACCGGCTCAGGAACCGACACCACCGGCTCAGGAACCGACACCACCGGCTCAGGAACCGACACCACCGGCTCAGGAACAGACACCACCGGCTCAGGAACAGACACCACCGGCTCAGCGGCGGCCATCTTGTCTGAAGACACAGGTTCGGCGGCGGTCATCTTCTCCGAAGACACAGGCTCGGCAGACGTGACGTGAACAGTCTCGGCGGCGGCCATCTTGTCCGAAGACACAGGCTCGGCAAGCATGACGTGAACAGGCTCGGCCGCGGCCATCTTGTCGGAAGACACAGGCTCGGCAGACGTGACATGAACACTCTCGGCGGCGGCCATCTTGTCCGAAGACACAGGCTCGGCAGATGTGACGTGAACAGTCTCTGGATCAGCAGAAGTGATGGATCGCTGGGGTGGCGCAGGCAGTGCGAGCAGCTCGGGCGGGGCCGGCAGATCAGGACGCCTGGGCGGAGCGGGCAGAGCAAGACGCCTGGGCGGCGCGGGCAGAGCAAGACGCCTGGGCGGCGCGTCAGGGACGGTAGTCACCTCAGGGATGGTCTCCGTGTTATGAGCCACCAGACTCGGGACCACCGGACTCGGGACCACCGGCACTGGGACCACCGGGACAGTCACGGAGGGAGTCTTCCTTCTCCTCCTCCGTTTCAGGACCACTGGACTCGGGACCTCCGGAACTGGGACCACCAGAACTGGGACCACCGGAACTGGGACCACCGGACTCTGGACCACCGGACTCGGGACCACCGGAACTGGGACCACCGGACTCGGGACCACAGGACTCGGGACCACCGGAACTGGGACCACCGGAACAGTCACGGAGGAGGTCTTCCTTCTCCTCCTCTGTTTCCGATGGTAACGTGCAGGTTCTGAGCTGGACGGAATCAACGGCGAAGGGTGCCTAGGGGAATTCAGCGCCATGGCCTCTTCGGTCTGGCGGGCCCATAAAGCAAGGCCCTGCAAAATGTTCATGCTGCTGGATCCATTGTGTGACGGAGTCATTCTGTCACGATTCACACCCCAAGGAAAGGGAGAGAAACAGGTGGATCCAAATACAACACTTTTATTTGTAGGGCAATCCAATTCATCGTCATCCATGCAGGGGTCAAAATCCATGTTAGCAGTCCAATAACAAAATAAACAAACAAGGAACAAAACAAACTCAAACCAGGAAACAGACTTGTAGTGTAAGTGACATACAACAATGACTCCGTGACAAGGACTAAAACAGACAGGGTATATATACACAGGGAAACGACAATGATAATGGGGAATTGGCTGAGTGCAATGATCAGTGATAAGGGACAGCTGAGTGCAATGATGAGACAAGAATCATGGGAAATGTAGTTCAGCTTTTTAAAATTCACAGAATACACACACACACACACAAATGTTTCCAACAAAATATAATATAATGAACACCAGGTTTGTTGTGCCTTGTAAGCATAGGCTATAAGCAGTGCTGCATAAAATAATAATAACAATAACCTATAGCAACCTATAAATCTTCCAAAAGATTTCAGTAACAACTAAGCTAGAGAAAAATATATTGATTATCATGTTACTTCAAATGTTTCCATTCGTTATGATGATATGAAATGAGATAATAGTAAAAACATGAAGCCGTTTGGTGCGTTTTGCTTTTCAAACGCGATCGCGATCCAAAATATGATACATTCAAACGCGATCGCGCTGCAAAATATGATACATTATGGATATACATATCTACGTTTGAGCAGATATCCACAAACACAGTAACAGTAAACACGGGTCTAAATATTATAATATTCACCATATATCTAGCAGTTAACAGTTCAACTGCAATGTGAAATATATGCAACAATAACAAACTAATATGTAAGAATTTCTTGCCTTACATCTTTCTTGTCTTCAAAAATGCGTTCTTCTTCTTCTGAGGTAAATCCAATGTAAGCTCACGGTGCGCCTTTCAAACTCGACGAAAAGCAGAGACTTGTGAAGTTTTTTCGTGCTTTGTTGTTGAGGTAATGAGCGCGTTCCATGTGGAGATTTGCATGTGAATCTCTTTTGCGCTTGTGGGCGTGGTCAAATTAAAAATAACTAGGAAGCGTTTGAGAAGCTAGACATCTTGTTGGTTTTATACAAATTACTTAAACAGAGAATATTTGTTTTCAGTTTGAATCCGATCATTTAAAAGTACACACTTAAATGTTTATAAAGGTATATGGCTCATAAATGTGTGACAAGTATTCGCTGAGTTTTGTTTCAGTTTATAGACATGCTCAAGAAAAAAAAGTTCACCGCGACGGAGAGGCAGAACGCACACCCTGTTTATTTTCTTTATTTTACAAAAGCACAATGTTTTGATTTGATTGTAAGTGGACACATACAAAAGTAGAAATATCACAGATTCTTTTTTTATATTCCTTTTTTCTGTATGACCAAAAATGACGGAGTAATTTAAGTTTATAGTGCTACAATGTGAAGAAAATCCAGCAAAACGCGCCGGCACGTTTGCCGACCTCAGAGGGTTAAACAGTTCATAAAAGCTGTTTATTAAACACTTTACAAAAAAACATTTCCATAGCATATTACATTATAACATTTACAAAAAAATATATATTCCCCTCTCTATGAAAACTAAAACGTTAATGTCAAATATATAGTGACATATGACATAGATATATAAATACATGTCATGCAATAAATGTCACGCTGGGTTCTCAAAGAGGACGATGGAGGCAATGGGTAACAAAATAACAAGAAGCTTTATTTCTTGTTTATTTCTTATTTTTTGCGAAACAGTGTGATTTTTTTGGTGACAGTACTCCCCTGATATGGGCGCCCTGGACCGGGTGAAGCGGGAGCAGGAGATCAGGGCGGGTCAGGCTGAGCAGGAGATCAGGGCGGGTCAGGCTGAGCAGGAGGCCAGGGCGGGTCAGGCTGAGCAGGAGATCAGGGCGGGTCAGGCTGAGCAGGAGGCCAGGGCGGGTCAGGCTGAGCAGGAGATCAGGGCGGGTCAGGCTGAGCAGGAGATCAGGGCGGGTCAGGCTGAGCAGGAGGCCAGGGCGGGTCAGGCTGAGCAGGAGGCCAGGGCGGGTCAGGCTGAGCAGGAGATCAGGGCGGGTCAGGCTGAGCAGGAGGCAAGGGCGGGTCAGGCTGAGCAGGAGATCAGGGTGGGTCAGGCTGAGCAGGAGGCCAGGGCGGGTCAGGTAGAGCAGGAGATCAGGGCGGGTCAGGCTGAGCAGGAGATCAGGGCGGGTCAGGCTGAGCAGGAGATCAGGTACACAACATTATTAATACAATTTTACTAACAATGAAACTCATATCCTTCTAATGAGCCCAGTTTTTTCCAAAAAACTAAATATTGCTCTATACCCAACATGCCCTGAATTCAATTGTAATATTTCCTTCATTTCAAATCTAATTTTTTCTTTACTTAGCCTATCTTTCAGAATCATCCTTTCCTGCTTATACCTACGACAATTAAAGCAAAAACCACCACACCTGTGTTCAGTTCAGTTCCACCTGTGCTTTGCTTTCATGTGGAAATCCTAAACAATACCAAGACAGTGAAGAAACGATGCAAAAAACAAAAAATGACCAGTGTAAGAGAATTCTAATCTGGACTGAAGAAATTAAGTGCATTTCAAAGCTAATGTAAAAAAAAAAAAAAAAATTTAAAAAACATTTGAATGTTACATCATCAGTGGGCAGTAGATGGGTGGGCCGTCTGATTCATACACTGTATAAATTATATGACAAGAAAGAGAGCAGAACATACTCCTAACATGAGGAGACTCACTCATGGCCTATGAGACTCAATACTGCTTTCCTGCCGTCAACTCATCATGTATCAAGGGAAAACGCTCTAAATATGAATACAATATCATGTATGTGTTTGTATCATTGCTGTCAGTATGGACTGTGTTTCTGAACCTGCTGGTGATCATCTCCATCTCTCACTACAAGAAGCTTCACACTCCAACAAACCTGATTATTCTCTCTCTGGCTGTGGCCGACATGCTTATGGGAGTTCTTTTACCCGTAGAGGGCTCTAGGCAGATTGAGACGTGTTGGTATTTTGGAGACACTTTCTGTGAACTGTTTATGATAATACTTGGATTGGTTTTCCCAGGATCTCTCTGTAATTTAGTTTTAATTGCTGTTGATCGTTATGTGGCTGTGTGTCACCCTTTACAGTACCCACAGAAAATAACCACAACTAAAACTTTAGTGAGCATCTGTCTGAGCTGGGTTTGTTTCTCAACTTATAACACTATCCTTATAATTAATAATGGATATTCTGACTCTTCACTCAGAACAGACATGTGTTATGGAAAGTGTTCTCTTACGATAGGATTTGCCTGGTTTGTCACCGATCTGTTTTTGTCTTTTATTTTTCCATGTACCCTTATCATATCTTTATATTTGAGGATTTTCTATGTTGCACATCAGCAAGTGAAAGTTATAAACTCTCTGATGAAGGGTGGTAAATGTGTAATGGACAGTTCATTGAGGAGGAAATCTGAGAATAAAGCTGCTCTGACATTAGGAATCATTGTGATAGTTTATATGCTTTGCTTTATACCATACTATATCTGTTCTATATCAGTAAACTCTTCCACAACCATAAATGTTTTGACATGGGTCTTGTACACAAATTCAGGTCTGAATCCACTGATCTATGCTTTATTTTATCCCTGGTTTAAAAAGACAGTTAAACACATCTTAACTCTGAAGATATTTCAGCCAGCATCCTCTCTGGTTGATATTTTTACAGAGCATCAATTGTAATTAAACTGGTAAAGCTGTCACTCATAAAGAATATGATTATCTTTGTAGGATTTATATTTGTAATTTACACTACATGTATCTTAGTATGTAACTTATTTCAGAGAGTATGTTTTCTGCATTTTATGTTTAATTAAAAAAAATAGTTAAACTTCTTTCCAAACACATTGATATAAATCGACACAATGTTCATAAATTGTATTAAATTAGCTCATTTAATAAACTGAGCACGCAGCATAAATCCTCAATGTACTGTAATGAATGGTAAATGTAGATATTATGTGCTTTATGCTTAATCACTTTCATCAGTTATGTTGCATCTGTGTTATCAAAAACATAATGACAAAAAAAAAGGGACAGTCATACAGAACTAAACTCGGTAAAAAAGTGATGTCCTCTAACTTTCAACTGCTTTTATTTACAGAAAATGTCTTAATTTATAAATATTGGTATGAACATAAAAAGATTCAACAACTGGGACATAAACTAAACAAGTTCTGCAGACATTTGAGGAAAAGAAATGGAACAATGAGTCCCTGAACAATATGAAAATAAGCAGTCATATCTGGTGTAGCCAGGAGCTGCTGTAAGTCCCACAGATCATCCTCATGGACTGTAGCAGACTGGCCTTTTCTTACTGTGAGATGTTACCCCACTCTTCCACCAAGCCTCTCAAAGTTCTCAAACATGGTTCCTGGATTAGAAATCACTGTGTGTGTGTGTGTGTGTGTGTGTGTGTGTGTGTGTGTGTGTGTGTGTGTGTGTGTGTGTGTGTCCTGGTAAACCCAAACGTCCCTACAAAGATAGTAATATCAGAAATGTCTGACCTTGAGGAAACTTTTTTTATGGTCCCCATGAAGAAAACATGTTATAAATTATACTAAATTATGTTTTTTTTTTTTTTTTAAATGTAAGTTTTCTGTGAGGGTTGTGTTTAGAGGTAAGGGTTAGGTTCAGGGGATATAGTTTGTACAATATAAAAATCATTATGTTTATGTCCCCATAAAATATGGACACCCAACATGTGTGGTGCGTGTGTGTATACAGTATTCATTCATTTACACACACACACACACACACACACACACACACACACATTACATGCAACAACATTTTTGGTTACATTTAATTTGACGGTGTCATTGTTACAGTGTAATTATATATTTAAGTACTGATTATTAATTAACAACATGTACTTTAAGGTTAGGCTAGCATTAAGGTTTGGTTTAGGGTTAGTTGCATGTAATTATGCAAACACTAAAATAAAGTGTTACCAAATTTTGCAATGTTAATATGTTGAATATGGAGCATATTTCTATAATAAGCATTCATAGAAAAATCTCAAGATAAAACTATAGAATAAAGATAAACCTATAGAATAATGTGAGACATAATGACAAATTTCATTAGGTGAACTAATGATCTATTAACAACATTATGCAAACACAATAAAAATATTTATTTTAGCTATGCTTCTCTGTTTATGTCTCTCTCAGATGGCATTTCTGTCGTACTACCAATGTAGGAGTGAAATATAACATCAGATCTGTCATTTCCCTCATTATTACAACAGAGGAAATAGATATTCTCTCAGTCTATGACATAAGCTACAATGTGTTTGTGCTTTACCAACCTTAATATAAATTGAATACAAAAATTGAGTGACAAAATGACAATCAGTCAAGAGTTTGACCAGAAAGGTTGCTTTGCTGAAATATCATATAGTGGGAAATCAGGAAAGCAGATAAACGGTCACAATGAGTCCTAACATCAGAGCAGCTTTACTCTCAGATTTCCTCCTTACTGAACCTTTATTTGCACATTTACTATTCATCAGAGAGTAAATGTTAAAAAATGTTTAAAAAAATTTAAATGTTAAAAAAAATGATAACAATTTATGTAATAAATCAAATGTTATTACATATTTGTATTTTGCATGGATTAGACAACACAGTTCTGTTCCAATAAATAATTCCACAACTGTTGTAACAATATGGTCCCCTGAACTGCCTGGTCCACTCTGTCCAGCTGAACTGCCTGGTCCACCCTGTCCACCTGATCTGCCTGGTCCACCCTGTCCACCTGAACTGCCTGGTCCACCCTGTCCACCTGAACTGCCTGGTCCACTCTGTCCACCTGAACTGCCTGGTCCACTCTGTCCACCTGAACTGCCTGGTCCACCCTGGCGGCTTCATACAATATGGTCCCCTGAACTGCCTGGTCCACCCTGTCCACCTGAACTGCCTGGTCCACTCTGTCCACCTGAACTGCCTGGTCCACCCTGTCCACCTGAACTGCCTGGTCCACCCTGTCCACCAGAACTGCCTGGTCCACCCTGTCCACCAGAACTGCCTGGTCCACTCTGTCCACCAGAACTGCCTGGTCCACTCTGTCCACCTGAACTGCCTGGTCCACCCTGTCCACCAGAACTGCCTGGTCCACCCTGTCCACCAGAACTGCCTGGTCAAACCCTGTCCACCAGAACTGCCTGGTCCACCCTGTCCACCAGAACTGCCTGGTCCACCCTGTCCACCTGAACTGCCTGGTCCACCCTGGCGGCTTCATACAATATGGTCCCCTGAACTGCCTGGTCCACCCTGTCCACCTGAACTGCCTGGTCCACTCTGTCCACCTGAACTGCCTGGTCCACCCTGTCCACCTGAACTGCCTGGTCCACCCTGTCCACCAGAACTGCCTGGTCCACCCTGTCCACCAGAACTGCCTGGTCCACTCTGTCCACCAGAACTGCCTGGTCCACTCTGTCCACCTGAACTGCCTGGTCCACCCTGTCCACCAGAACTGCCTGGTCCACCCTGTCCACCAGAACTGCCTGGTCCACCCTGTCCACCAGAACTGCCTGGTCAAACCCTGTCCACCAGAACTGCCTGGTCCACCCTGTCCACCAGAACTGCCTGGTCCACCCTGTCCACCTGAACTGCCTGGTCCACACTGTCCACCTGAACTGCCTGGTCCACTCTGTCCACCTGAAATGCCTGGTCCACCCTGTCCACCTGAACTGCCTGGTCCACCCTGTCCACCTGAACTGCCTGGTCCACCCTGGCAGCTTCATACAATATGGTCCCCTGAACTGCCTGGTCCACCCTGTCCACCTGAACTGCCTGGTCCACTCTGTCCACCTGAACTGCCTGGTCCACCCTGGCGGCTTCATACAATATGGTCCCCTGAACTGCCTGGTCCACCCTGTCCACCTGAACTGCCTGGTCCACCCTGTCGACCTGAACTGCCTGGTCCACTCTGTCCACCTGATCTGCCTGGTCCACCCTGTCCACCTGAACTGCCTGGTCCACCCTGGCGGCTTCATACAATATGGTCCCCTGAACTGCCTGGTCCACCCTGTCCACCTGAACTGCCTGGTCCACTCTGTCCACCTGATCTACTTGTTAACCCTGTCCACCTGAACTGCCTGGTCCACCCGAACTGCCTGGTCCACCCTGGCGGATTCATACAATATGGTGCCCTGAACTGCCTGATCCACCCTGTCCACCTGAACTGCCTGGTCCACCCTGGCGGCTACATACAATATGGTCCCCTGAACTGCCTGGTCCACCCTGTCCACCTGAACTGCCTGGTCCACTCTGTCCACCTGAACTGCCTGGTCCACAACTGTTGTAGTTTCTACTGATCCGTCACTGATCCTGATCCTGATCCTCCTAATGGTCCTGCCACCACTAAAGATTTTTCAGATTCATCAAATACATATGTTCCTGTTGGTTCCACAACTGTTGTAGTTCCTATTGATCCGTCAAGCACAACTGCTCCTAATGGTCCTGCCACCACTAAAGATCCTTCAGATTCATCAAATACATACGTTCCTGTTGGTTCCACAACCGTTGTAGTTCCTACTGATCCGTCAAGCACAACTGCTCCTAATGGTCCTGCCACCACTAAAGATCCTTCAGATTCATCAAATACATCTGTTCCTGTTGGTTCCACAACCGTTGTAGTTCCTACTGATCCGTCAAGCACAACTGCTCCTAATGGTCCTGCCACCACTAAAGATCCTTCAGATTCATCAAATACATACGTTCCTGTTGGTTCCACAACCGTTGTAGTTCCTACTGATCCGTCAAGCACAACTGCTCCTAATGGTCCTGCCACCACTAAAGATCCTTTGGATTCATCAAAGACATCTGTTCCTGTTGGTTCCACAACCGTCGTAGTTCCTACTGATCCGTCAAGCACAACTGCTCCTAATGGTCCTGCCACCACTAAAGATCCTTCAGATTCATCAAATACATACGTTCCTGTTGGTTCCACAACTGTTGTAGTTCCTACTGATCCGTCAAGCACAACTGCTCCTAATGGTCCTGCCACCACTAAAGATCCTTCAGATTCATCAAATACATCTGTTCCTGTTGGTTCCACAACTGTTGTAGTTCCTACTGATCCGTCAAGCACAACTGCTCCTAATGGTCCTGCCACCACTAAAGATCCTTTGGATTCATCAAAGACATCTGTTCCTGTTGGTTCCACAACTGTTGTAACAATATGGTCCCCTGAACTGCCTGGTCCACTCTGTCCAGCTGAACTGCCTGGTCCACCCTGTCCACCTGAACTGCCTGGTCCACTCTGTCCACCTGAACTGCCTGGTCCACTCTGTCCACCTGAACTGCCTGGTCCACCCTGGCAGCTTCATACAATATGGTCCCCTGAACTGCCTGGTCCACCCTGTCCACCTGAACTGCCTGGTCCACTCTGTCCACCTGAACTGCCTGGTCCACCCTGTCCACCTGAACTGCCTGGTCCACCGTCCACCAGAACTGCCTGGTCCACCCTGTCCACCAGAACTGCCTGGTCCACTCTGTCCACCAGAACTGCCTGGTCCACTCTGTCCACCTGAACTGCCTGGTCCACCCTGTCCACCAGAACTGCCTGGTCCACCCTGTCCACCTGATCTGCCTGGTCCACCCTGTCCACCTGAACTGCCTGGTCCACCCTGTCCACCTGAACTGCCTGGTCCACTCTGTCCACCTGAACTGCCTGGTCCACTCTGTCCACCTGAACTGCCTGGTCCACCCTGGCGGCTTCATACAATATGGTCCCCTGAACTGCCTGGTCCACCCTGTCCACCTGAACTGCCTGGTCCACTCTGTCCACCTGAACTGCCTGGTCCACCCTGTCCACCTGAACTGCCTGGTCCACCGTCCACCAGAACTGCCTGGTCCACCCTGTCCACCAGAACTGCCTGGTCCACTCTGTCCACCAGAACTGCCTGGTCCACTCTGTCCACCTGAACTGCCTGGTCCACCCTGTCCACCAGAACTGCCTGGTCCACCCTGTCCACCTGATCTGCCTGGTCCACCCTGTCCACCTGAACTGCCTGGTCCACCCTGTCCACCTGAACTGCCTTGTCCACTCTGTCCACCTGAACTGCCTGGTCCACCCTGTCCACCTGAACTGCCTGGTCCACCCTGTCCACCTGAACTGCCTGGTCCACCATGTCTACCTGAACTGCCTGGTCCACTCTGTCCACCTGAACTGCCTGGTCCACCCTGTCCACCTGAACTGCCTGGACCACTCTGTCCACCTGAACTGCCTGGTCCACCCTGTCCACCTGAACTGCTTGGTCCACCCTGTCCACCTGAACTGCCTGGTCCACCCTGTCCACCTGAACTGCCTGGTCCACTCTGTCCACCTGAAATGCCTGGTCCACCCTGTCCACCTGAACTGCCTGGTCCACCCTGTCCACCTGAACTGCTTGGTCCACCCTGGCGGCTTCATACAATATGGTCCCCTGAACTGCCTGGTCCACCCCGTCCACCTGAACTGCCTGGTCCACCCTGTCCACCTGAACTGCCTGGTCAACCCTGTCCACCTGAACTGCCTGGTCCACCCTGTCCACCTGAACTGCCTGGTCCACCCTGTCCACCTGAACTGCCTGGTCCACCCTGGCGGCTTCATACAATATGGTCCCCTGAACTGCCTGGTCCACCCTGTCCACCTGATCTACTTGTTCACCCTGTCCACCTGAACTGCCTGGTCCACCCTGGCGGCTTCATACAATATGGTCCCCTGAACTGCCTGGTCCACTCTGTCCACCTGAACTGCCTGATCCACAACTGTTGTTGTTCCTACTGATCCGTCACTGATCCTGATCCTGATCCTCCTAATGGTCCTGCCACCACTTAAGATTTTTCAGATTCATCAAATACATATGTTCCTGTTGGTTCCACAACTGTTGTAGTTCCTATTGATCCGTCAAGCACAACTGCTCCTAATGGTCCTTTTAGTCCACCTGAACTGCCTGGTCCACCCTGGCGGCTTCATACAATATGGTCCCCTGAACTGCCTGGTCCACCCTGTCCACCTGATCTACTTGTTCACCCTGTCCACCTGAACTGCCTGGTCCACCCTGGCGGCTTCATACAATATGGTCCCCTGAACTGCCTGGTCCACTCTGTCCACCTGAACTGCCTGATCCACAACTGTTGTTGTTCCTACTGATCCGTCACTGATCCTGATCCTGATCCTCCTAATGGTCCTGCCACCACTTAAGATTTTTCAGATTCATCAAATACATATGTTCCTGTTGGTTCCACAACTGTTGTAGTTCCTATTGATCCGTCAAGCACAACTGCTCCTAATGGTCCTTTTAGTCTGGTAGGAAGGGGAGGTCCACCTGCACCCGAAAGGTATATTTTTTTAACCTAGTTTTTTGTAATCCTTAAGGTGTCTAGTAAAGGAATTTTGATGTTCCCCACGCAAATTATTGTCCCATATGTGATTTTTGTATCATCTTTTGTGTCCGTGCTTGATTTTCGGCTGTGAAAAATGAAAACTTTAAATCTGCATAGAATCTGAACAATACATCCTACAGACACAATCCACCCCATTTTCTCTTCGTCTTTGCATGAGGAATTGATAGATATGAGGATTGTCATGATTAGATGATGTTTGGTGCATTAAAACTCAAATAAACGCAAAAAAATGTAAAAAATCGGTGACATTGGATCAGTGGAACTCCTCCCCTATGGACCCTATTGATATATGTTTTCTAACTTTTGTATTTTTATAGTCTTTATGATGTCCAATAAGCAAATGTTGATGATCCCTACTTGAAAAATTGTCACATGTTGGTCCAAATGAACATCTCCCATAATAAGGAGTTACTATTCAAACCGTTATATTGGTATCATATTTATTGAAACAAAACAGAAAACCACTCATATTGTCAAATGTGTGTATATATAGGGTATAACAAATCCCCATTAGAATAAACGGAAATAGAAAAAAGTGATTCTAATCAAAGGTCAAAAGGTCAAGGGCAATGATGTCTATTCATCATACAGCAGGTCTTCATAATCGACCTCTTGCTCCTCGTCTTCTTCACCATCTCCATCCATCTCCTCGACTGTTTCCTCCAGCAAGTCAGTGAGTAAAGTGGGGAGGATAGGTCCACAAGACCACACTGGTTCCAGGGTACCCTCTTCAGTCTTTTCCCAGCCTTGGCCAGGATCATGGGGCTTGGGACACCAGAATATCGGTGTGGCTGCTCTCTTGTAGTTGGCCAGACGGTGGTCGACACGGTTGATGTGTGGGACCAGGTTGTCTCTCCAGGGCGGGAGCCGGGACAAATCCACCTTGAATCTGGTGGTAAGCGTCTCATCCTCTCCAATCATTTTTTTCAGCATGATGCTGCACACGTTGTTCACAGATTTTTCGTGGGCCTGGCCATACAGTACACATGTAAATACCTCGATGTCCTCCACCACATCTGGCTCCACAGACCACTGATCACCAAGTTTTCTGAGGACATAAATAATTAGTACATCGATATTGGGACCGGAAAGCACAGACGGATCCTAAATGTCAGCGAACTGGCAGAATGTAAGGGGGCAGACTACTGCACAACAATACTCTGCCTATATGTCTTCACAGGAGAAGACGTTACAAGTACCTTTAGAGGCAAAGGGAAGGTTGGGCCTCTGGAAAAGCTGCAGAGTAATCCAAAGTACCATGCAGCCTTCAAGTGAGTATTTTTAATCAGATGTCCTGTAGCATGTACTGGCAATTAATGCTTAACATAGGTATTGATACATTGTGACTTTGCAATACTATAATTATTTATGTCCTCAGAAAACTTGGTGATCAGTGGTCTGTGGAGCCAGATGTGGTGGAGGACATTGAGGCATTTACATGTGTAATGTATGGCCAGGCCCACAAAAAATCTGTGAACAACGTGCGCAGCATCATGCTGAAAAAAATTATTGGAGAGGATGAGACTGTTGTGTATAAAAAAGGACGCTGGACGAGAGATTTATGCATGCAACTCTCTTTACTTTTCGGACAAACCGGAACCAAACATTTCAGACCAAAACAGCCAAAACAGCTGCAACCTAAACATGCAGCGAGGTGTTACCAAACGAACACAGATTAATTCGTTCTGAGCGGACATAACATTTTCTCCTCTCTGGGGGGTTCAACTATGAAAAGTTGACACAAAGTCCTTCAGGTAATCGGGCCGTGCCCTGGCGTGCACTGGCCGTGGAGAACACACAGCTGAAGGTGAGGCGAACAGTGGTAGGGAGGCTGGGGAAAGGGGCAGCGACAATGATGATGGGGGCACTGGGTGTGACAACGAGGGAGTATCTTCAGGCTGTGCGGCTGCTTGTGGTATGGAGTCCTCCTGCTCCGCTCTGGGTGGCATTATGTCCCCGCTGTTCTGAGTTAACATTGCAGGAGGTGCTGGCACCTTCTGAAGGCAGCTGGTGTGCCAGCGGGTGCCATCAAGGAGGTATGTGGCTGGTCCCAGTCGGCGGACCACTTGCTGTGGAGTGGACCAAAATGATGCCATCTTGTTTTCCCTGTGCGGTTGGCGAGCTCTCACCCAGTCTGCCACAGCGATATCTGGGATCCTGAACTTCTTTTTCTTGTCAAACCACTGTTTCATCCGCTTCTGACAGCGGGTGACTGAGGCTTTGACTGGTGTGAGTGTGTTCTGGACTGCGGTGGGGTGGAGCCTGTCCAGTGGTAGGTGTAACTCCCTACCCAGCATGAGCGAGGCTGGGGAAACCTCTGTGGTTGAATGCTGGGTAGCACGGTAGTGTAGCAGTGTTAGACGTATGGCTTGTTTAAAGGAACAGCCCTGGGCCTGATGTGCTCTGATGCCATTTTTTAGGGATTGATGGAAGCGTTCCCTCCTGCCGTTTGCCTGTGGGTGATACAGGGCTGTACGGATGTGTCGAATCCCCCTGTTCTCCAGTTATGAAGTAAACTCCACAGATACAAACTGTGGACCATTGTCGGTGGTAATGGTCTGTGGAAGGCCCCAGCGGGAGAAGAGAGACTCCAGAAAGTCCACAATGACCTGGGAGGTGATGGAGCCGGTAGTGGTCAGCTCAGGCCATTTGGAGTGTAAACCATACACTACGACCAAGAACCGCTGATAGTGGATCTCACCACATATGTCTAATTGCAGATGCTCCCATGGTTTTGAGGGCCAGGCCAGGGGTTGCAGGGGTGGCGGGGGTCGACGACCAGTCTTTCCACTTACAAGACATGCTGGGCATTCTTTAACAAGGGCCTCAATGTCTTTGTCTATGCCTGGCCACCACACCAGGTCACGGCATCTCTGTTTAAGTTTCACTATTCCCAGGTGGCCCTCACGTGCCATGGCCAGCACACGGGCGCGAAGGGCCCCTGGAATCACAGTGCAAAACCCACGCGCCACACATGTCTCATTCCAACAAGAGAGCTCCTGCTTGACCAGAGAAAATGCTAACAGCTCCTCTGGTAATTCCCGTGGCCATCCCTGACGACTGTAGATGCAGAGCTGGAAGATAACTGGATCCTGTTTTGAGGCTGCCTTCAGTTCCTGTAGAGTGACCGTGGACTCGAGCAGAGTGTGTAGCGTGAGAATAATCTCACTTTCGATGTGGTTGACGCTGGTAGGCAGGTCCTGGGCAGGAACTGACCGAGAGAGAAGGTCTGCAACGACATTATCCCGGCCCGGGGTAAACTGTAGAGTATAGTTGTATTGGCGGAGGCGGTCATACCAATGATGCAGTCTCAGCGGCCTGTGCCCGGTGCCAGTAGAGGAAAGCAGAGCTGTCAAGGCCTGGTGGTCTGTTCTAAAGGTAGAGGTGCCATCTCTCACAAGCCCACATACAAGCGAGTGCCTCCCGCTCCCCAACTGAGTATCTTTGTTCGGTTTGGTTCAGAGCTCGGGAGGCGAATGCAACAGGCCTCTCCACGCCATTCTGTACTTGTGACAGTACAGCCCTTATCGCCATGGCCGAGGCGTCACAGGTGACCAGGGTGTGACTGAATATGTCAAAATGTGCCAACACTGGAGGTGAGGTAAGTTGAGCTTTAAGAGTTTGCACTGCCTTGGTGCATTCTAACGACCAGACCCATGGCTCATCTCTCCGAAGCAGCTGGCGCAGTGGGGCTGTTATGGTTGAATACTGAGGCATAAACTTCATGTAGTAGCCCGTCATGCCCAGGAATGAAGCGAGCTGGGCAGCTGAGGTCGGTTCGGGAACGGAGAGGATGGCCTCCACATTAGATTGAAGAGGAGAGATGCCCTCAGTGGAAAGTCGGAAGCCTACATATTCAATGGCCGGCACAGCAAAAACACATTTGCTGCCATTGAGGGTTAAACTGTGCTTGGCGAGGGCTTCGAACACACTCTGCAGGCGACTGTCATGGATAGCCGTAGTAGCACCATGTACCACCACATCATCAAGGTAAATAACAACACCTTGTATACCTGCCAGTACTGAGGTCATGACCTTTTGAAAGCAGGAGGGGGTGGAGCTAAGGCCAAACGGCATCCTCGTGTAGCAGAAAACACCGAGGTGTGTAACGAAGGCCGTCAGGTTTCTGCTTTCAGGGTTGAGGGGCACCTGGAGATAGCCCTCTCTGAGATCCAGTTTCCAGTTTGTGCCGTGAGCTCCTTCGACGTGGGCAATGGGTATCTGTCTGGGATGACTGCTTTATTTACTGCGCGGAGGTCCACACAGACTCGCAGAGCCCCTGTTTTCAAATTTGAAATCCATGGTGAAGCATCAACCGGCTCAATGATACCGGCATCCAGCAGCCGCTGCAGCTCAACAGACACTCCATCCCTTCAGGGCCAGTGGAATACGGCGCAGTGGCTGGACGACTGGCATCATCGAGGAGTCAATGAGGGGTTGATGGGCAAAAGCAGACAGACAGCCCAGCCCTTCAAACAGTGATGACCACTTCTGATGCGGTCCGGCAGCGACAGTCATAATGGCAGCCCCCCCTGTGTCAATGAGTGAAAATCCCAATGCCATGAACAGATCCAGCCCCATTAAATTCACCCCTCGTCGGGCCACATTGAAGACAAAGGAGGGCAAGACCCTAGTTCCATAGCTAACAGTCACTGTGATGGACCTCAACAAGTCAATTTTTGAGTTACCATACCCATGTAGGACAGCAGGGGGCGTGGACAGTGGACAGGAATGAAAGAACTTATGGTATGTACTGGCATTCAGAAGGGAGACACTTGCACCTGTGTCTAGCAGCAGGGGAATACACACTGTGTTTATATTCACTGTACATGACTTGAATTGCATGGGCCCCGATGTTACATGGCGAATTATGGTGGGTGAACCACGGGGAGTGTGTGCATCTGACCTGGAGGGGGCAGAGCGGCACATTTTTGCAAAGTGATTTTTCCTGCCACAGTTACGGCATGTTTGGTCATTAGCTGGACAGTGCCGGGCTCTGGTGGCATGTGTGTTTGATCCACAGCTACCGCAGGAAAACTGCCTTTGACGCTGACGCGGCCCTTGTTGTCTTGTGAGATGCATGACTGGGTCTGGGGCTGTGTCTGGTACATCCAAACCAGAGCTAGATGGCTACTGCTGTTGCTGGTCATGTGACTGTGCTCTTATGCATACTGCTTGGCTTAATGATGATTCTGTCTGTGTTAATTTAACTGCACATTCCGCTGCACTTTCAATTTGGAATGCAATGGCAACAGCCTTAGCTAGTGTTAAGTCGTCTGATTCGAGTGGCAACGTCTCCCTGATTTTAGCCTGTGTAGTGTGCTCAATCAGTTGATCACGTATCATCTCGTCTGTCAATGCGCCGAATTTACAATGGCTGGCTAAACCTTTTAGGTTGGAGACGTACTGATGGACGGACTCCCCTGGTAGTTGGTGTCGTTGTCTAAACATAAACCGTCTCAATAAAGCACTCTGTGGGGCAGCAAACTGGTCTTTTAAAAGTTTCACTGTCCCTGCATAGTCTGTATTTGTCCCGTTGCCAGTTAACGTCTCCAGTACCCGTTGTCCCTCGACTCCTAAACAGTGCCTCAGCAATGCTGTTTTCTGAACTGCGCTCACGTCAGCTAGTCCCGTAGCTTGTAGGTATGTTTCAAAAGACTGATGCCAGCGATTCCACGGTATTGTAGGCTCACCGGGAAGTGCGAGGAAAGGAGGTGGAGGAGGAAGAGAAAATTCAGCCATCCTCGTCACCAATTGTTATGTATAAAAAAGGACGCTGGGCGAGAGATTTATGCATGCAACTCTCTTTACTTTTCGGACAAACCGTAACCAAACATTTCAGACCAAAACAGCTGCAACCTAAACATGCAGCGAGGCATTACCAAACGAACACAGATTAATTCATCCTGAGCGGACATAACAGAGACGCTTACCACCAGATTCAAGGTGGATTTGTCCCGGCTCCCGCCCTGGAGAGACAACCTGGTCCCACACATCAACCGTGTCGACCACCGTCTGGCCAACTACAAGAGAGCAGCCACACCGATATTCTGGTGTCCCAAGCCCCATGATCCTGGCCAAGGCTGGGAAAAGACTGAAGAGGGTACCCTGGAACCAGTGTGGTCTTGTGGACCTATCCTCCCCACTTTACTCACTGACTTGCTGGAGGAAACAGTCGAGGAGATGGATGGAGATGGTGAAGAAGACGAGGAGCAAGAGGTCGATTATGAAGACCTGCTGTATGATGAATAGACATCATTGCCCTTGACCTTTTGACCTTTGATTAGAATCACTTTTTTCTATTTCAGTTTATTCTAATGGGGATTTGTTATACCCTATATATACACACATTTGACAATATGAGTGGTTTTCTGTTTTGTTTCAATAAATATGATACCAATATAACGGTTTGAATAGTAACTCCTTATTATGGGAGATGTTCATTTGGACCAACATGTGACAATTTTTCAAGTAGGGATCATCAACATTTGCTTATTAGACATCATAAAGACTATAAAAATACAAAAGTTAGAAAACATATATCAATAGGGTCCATGGGGGAGGAGTTCCAGTGATCCAATGTCACCGATTTTTTTAATTTTTTTGCGTTTATTTGAGTTTTAATGCACAAAACATCATCTAATCATGACAATCCTCATATCTATCAATTCCTCATGCAAAGACGAAGAGAAAATTCTATGTAGATTTAAAGTTTTCATTTTTCACAGCCGAAAATCAAGCACGGACACAAAAGATGATACAAAAAATCATATATGGGACAATAATTTGCGTGGGGAACATCAAAATTCCTTTACTAGACACCTTAAGGATTACAAAAAACTAGGTTAAAAAAATATACCTTTCGGGTGCAGGTGAACCCCCCCTTCCTACCCTACTATTTTACCACTAAAGATCCTTCAGATTCATCAAAGACATCTGTTCCTGTTGGTTCCACAACTGTTGTAGTTCCTACTGATCTGTCAAGCACAACTGCTCCTAATGGTCCTGCCACCACTAAAGATCCTTCAGATTCATCAAATACATCTGTTCATGTTGGTTCCACAACCGTTGTAGTTCCTACTGATCCGTCAAGCACAACTGCTCTAAATAATCCTGTTACCACTAACACTAAAGATCTTTCAGATTCATCAAATACATCTGTTCCTGTTGGTTCCACAACTGTTGTAGTTCCTATTGATCCGTGAAGCACAACTGCTCTTAATGGTCCTGTTACCACTAAAGATCCTTCAGATTCATCAAAGACATCTGTTCCTGTTGGTTCCACAACTGTTGTAGTTCCTACTGATCCGTCAAGCACAACTGCTCCTAATGGTCCTGCCACCACTAAAGATCTTTCAGATTCATCAAATACATCTGTTCCTGTTGGTTCCACAACTGCTGTAATTCCTACTGATCCGTCAAGCACAACTGCTCTTAATGGTCCTGTTACCACTAACACTAAAAATCTTTCAGATTCATCAAATACATCTGTTCCTGTTGATTCCACAACTGTTGTAGTTCCTACTGATCCGTCAAGCACAACTGCTCCTAATGGTCCTGCCACCACTAAAGATCCTTCAGATTCATCAAAGACATCTGTTCCTGTTGGTTCCACAACTGTTGTAGTTCCTACTGATCCGTCAAGCACAACTGCTCCTAATGGTCCTGCCACCACTAAAGATCTTTCAGATTCATCAAATACATCTGTTCCTGTTGGTTCCACAACTGCTGTAGTTCCTACTGATCCGTCAAGCACAACTGCTCTTAATGGTCCTGTTACCACTAACACTAAAGATCTTTCAGATTCATCAAATACATCTGTTCCTGTTGATTCCACAACTGTTGTAGTTCCTACTGATCCGTCAAGCACAACTGCTCCTAATGGTCCTGCCACCACTAAAGATCCTTCAGATTCATCAAAGACATCTGTTCCTGTTGGTTCCAAAACTGTTGTAGTTCCTACTGATCCGTCATGCACAACTGCTCCTAATGGTCCTGTTACCACTAAAGATCCTTCAGATTCATCAAAGACATCTGTTCCTGTTGGTTCCACAACTGTTGTAGTTCCTACTGATCTGTCAAGCACAACTGCTCCTAATGGTCCTGTTACCACTAAAGATCCTTTGGATTCATCAAAGAAATCTGTTCCTGTTGGTTCCACAACTGTTGTAGTTCCTACTGATCCGTCAAGCACAACTGCTCCTAATGGTCCTGCCACCACTAAAGATCCTTCGGATTCATCAAAGACATCTGTTCCTGTTGGTTCCACAACTGCTGCTGTTCCTACTGATCAGTCAAGCACAACTGCTCCTAATGGTCCTGCCACCACTAAAGATCCTTCAGATTCATCAAAGACATCTGTTCCTGTTGGTTCCACAACTGTTGTAGTTCCTACTGATCCGTCAAGCACAACTGCTCCTAATGGTCCTGCCACCACTAAAGATCTTTCAGATTCATAAAATACATCTGTTCCTGTTGGTTCCACAACTGCTGTAGTTCCTACTGATCCGTCAAGCACAACTGCTCTTAATGGTCCTGTTACCACTAACACTAAAGATCTTTCAGATTCATCAAATACATCTGTTCCTGTTGATTCCACAACTGTTGTAGTTCCTACTGATCCGTCAAGCACAACTGCTCTTAATGGTCCTGTTACCACTAAAGATCCTTCAGATTCATCAAAGACATCTGTTCCTGTTGGTTCCACAACTGTTGTAGTTCCTACTGATCCGTCAAGCACAACTGCTCTTAATGGTCCTGTTACCACTAAAGATCCTTTGGATTCATCAAAGAAATCTGTTCCTGTTGGTTCCACAACTGTTGTAGTTCCTACTGATCCGTCAAGCACAACTGCTCCTAATGGTCCTGCCACCACTAAAGATCCTTCGGATTCATTAAAGACATCTGTTCCTGTTGGTTCCACATCTGTTGTAGTTCCTAGTGATCAGTCAAGCACAACTGCTCCTAATGGTCCTGCCACCATTAAAGATCCTTCGGATTTATCAAAGACATCTGTTCCTGTTGGTTCCACAACTGCTGCTGTTCCTACAGATCTTTCAAGCATAACTGCTCCTAATGGTCCTGCCACCACTAAAGATCCTTCAGATTCATCAAATACATCTGTTCCTGTTTGTTCCACAACTGTTGTAGTTCCTATTGATCCGTCAAGCACAACTGCTCCTAATGGTCCTGCCACCACTAAAGATCCTTCAGATTCATCAAATACATCTGTTCCTGTTGGTTCCAAAACTGTTGTAGTTCCTACTGATCCGTCAAGCACAACTGCTCCTAATGGTCCTGTTACCACTAAAGATCCTTCAGATTCATCAAAGACATCTGTTCCTGTTGGTTCCACAACTGTTGTAGTTCCTACTGATCCGTCAAGCACAACTGCTCTTAATGGTCCTGTTACCACTAAAGATCCTTTGGATTCATCAAAGAAATCTGTTCCTGTTGGTTCCACAACTGTTGTAGTTCCTACTGATCCGTCAAGCACAACTGCTCCTAATGGTCCTGCCACCACTAAAGATCCTTCAGATTCATTAAAGACATCTGTTCCTGTTGGTTCCACATCTGTTGTAGTTCCTAGTGATCAGTCAAGCACAACTGCTCCTAATGGTCCTGCCACCATTAAAGATCCTTCGGATTTATCAAAGACATCTGTTCCTGTTGGTTCCACAACTGCTGCTGTTCCTACAGATCTTTCAAGCATAACTGCTCCTAATGGTCCTGCCACCACTAAAGATCCTTCAGATTCATCAAATACATCTGTTCCTGTTTGTTCCACAACTGTAGTAGTTCCTATTGATCCGTCAAGCACAACTGCTCCTAATGGTCCTGCCACCACTAAAGATCCTTCAGATTCATCAAATACATCTGTTCCTGTTGGTTCCACAACTGCTGCTGTTCCTACAGATCTTTCAAGCATAACTGCTCCTAATGGTCCTGCCACCACTAAAGATCCTTCAGATTCATCAAATACATCTGTTCATGTTGGTTCCACAACTGTTGTAGTTCCTACTGATCCGTCAAGCACAACTGCTCCTAATGGTCCTGCCACCACTAAAGATCCTTCAGATTCATCAAATACATCTGTTCCTGTTGGTTCCACAACTGTTGTAGTTCCTACTGATCCGTCAAGCACAACTGCTCCTAATGGTCCTGTTACCACTAAAGATCCTTCAGATTCATCAAAGACATCTGTTCCTGTTGGTTCCACAACTGCTGCTGTTCCTACTGATCAGTCAAGCACAACTGCTCCTAATGGTCCTGCCACCACTAAAGATCTTTCAGATTCATCAAATACATCTGTTCCTGTTGGTTCCACAACTGCTGTAGTTCCTACTGATCTGTCAAGCACAACTGCTCTTAATGGTCATGTTACCACTAACACTAAAGATCTTTCAGATTCATCAAATACATCTGTTCCTGTTGATTCCACAACTGTTGTAGTTCCTACTGATCCGTCAAGCACAACTGCTTTTAATGGTCCTGTTACCACTAAAGATCCTTCAGATTCATCAAATACACCTGTTCCTGTTGGTTCCACAACTGTTGTAGTTCCTACTGACCAGTCAAGCACAACTGCTCCTAATGGTCCTGCTACCACTAAAGATCCTTCAGATTCATCAAAGACATCTGTTCCTGTTGGTGCCACAACTGTTGTAGTTCCTACTGATCCGTCAAGCACAACTGCTCCTAATGGTCCTGCCGCCACTAAAGATCCTTCAGATTCATCAAAAACATCTGTTCCTGTTGGTTCCACAACTGTTGTAGTTCCTACTGATCCGTCAAGCACAACTGCTCCTAATGGTCCTGCCGCCACTAAAGATCCTTCAGATTCATCAAAGACATCTGTTCCTGTTGGTTCCACAACTGCTGCTGTTCCTACATTTCTTTCAAACTCAACTGTTTTGTCACACCCTTCAACCTCAACAGTGCCTACTTATCAATCAAGCCCCATTATTCCTCCTATTTCCATAAACACCACTGCCACTACAGATCTGTCAAGCACAGCTGTACCAACTCATCGCTTGGATGCTATAATTTCAACCAGTACATCAATCACAATTGCTTCAGCTGGCACTACATTATTTGTAGCCAGTGCTGCTGCTAATAAGATCACCACATACATATTATTTGTGAACTCAACACACTCTAAAAGTGTCACCAACTCAACCACATCTTCACTGCCAGCCACTCTTCTATCAACTAAAGCCTCCACAGGTTCAGCAGTGCCAGGCGAGGGACCCTGCATCCATGGAGTACCAGACTCTGTCCTTAAACATCACCACTGAGGTGATTTAAGAAATATTTTCACTTTTTATATACTAATAGTAAAATAGTGTTTAATAACCTGAAACCTGGCTAGAAGACAGCTGCAGTGCAACAGTCTTCAATGAAACATCCCCTCCTAACTTTACATTTATGAGTGTCTGCAGAGCTGTTAAGAGAGGTGGGGGTCTAGCTGCTCTATCTATCTATCATTTGGGAATTACCCGTCTTTCGAATATCTGGGTACTGTGTTAAAAGGTGCTCCACACATTTTACTTATCATTATTTACAGGCCTCCAAAATACTCTCCAGCCTTTGCTGAGGACTTTACAGAACTGTTATCAACAATTACCTCAGAGTTTGACTGTTTTGCCATTGCTGGAGATTTTAACATCCACATAGATAGTGCAGAAAACAATATGGCAAAAGAAATCAAAACTGTTTTAAAAACTTTTGATCTGACTCAGCATGTACATGGACCCACACACAATCGTGGACACACTCTAGATTTACTTATCAGTAAGGGTCTAAACATTTCATTGATTGTTATTAAGGATGTAGCACTGTCTGATCATTTCTGTATTTTCTTTGATATATTGATCTCTCCTGCCACTGAAGCTAGATCTGTGTCTGTCAAGAAGAGATGCTTAAATGAGAACACTAGTGTACTATTTATGAAAGCTATATCCTTAACACCAAGCATATCTGCTGACTCTGTTGATTTTCTCCTTGATTCTTTTAACTCAAAAGTTAAAAGTGTAATTGATGATATTGCTCCTGTGAAAGTCAGGAAGAAGAGTGGCAGACAAAAAGCACCTTGGAGAAACTCAACAGCAGTGCAAATTATGAAAAGACAATGCAGAAAAGCAGAGCGCATGTGGCGGAAGACAAAACTTGTAGTCCATTATAACATCTACAAAGACAGCCTGCATGCTTTCAATATGGAACTAGGCAAAGCTAGACAGACTTTCTTCTCAAATATTATAAACAGCAATGAAAGTAGTTACTATGTCTGTTTTCAAAGAAATTGATGGCAAAATTTTGGAAGAAACCTTACAGCACCTTAAAACATCAACATGCGCTCTTGACACACTTCCCACATCTTTTTCAAAAGTGTGTTAAACAGTTTAGAAGCAGATCTTCTAGAAGTGGTAAATGCCTCACTTCTCTCTGGGAGTTTTCCAAACTCCCTGAAAACTGCAGTTGTCAAGCCCCTCCTGAAAAAGCAACTATAGACCGATCTCAAATCTTCCTTTCATAGGCAAGATCATTGAAAAAGTTGTCTTCAATCAGCTGAACAAATTCTTAATCTCAAATGGATACTTTGACAATTTTCAATCTGGTTTCCGACCGCACCACAGCAAAGAGACAGCGCTCATAAAGATAATAAACGATATTCGCTTAAATACTGATACAGGCAAATTATCAGTGCTGGTACTACTCGACCTCAGTGCTGCATTTGACACTGTCGATCATAACATACTTCTTGACAGGCTGGAAAACTGGGTGGGGCTTTCTTGGATAGTCCTAAAATGGTTCAGGTCATACTTAGATGGGAGAGGTTATTATGTGAGTATAGGAGACCATAAGTCTGAGTGGACATCCATGACATGCGGAGTCCCTCAAGGCTCAATTCTTGCGCCACTCCTGTTCAACCTGTATATGCTCCCAATGAGCCAAATAATGAGAAAAAAACAAATTGCTTACCACAGCTATACAGACGACACACAGATCTACTTAGCCCTATCGCCTAACGATTACAGCCCCATTGACTCCCTGTGCCAATGCATTGATGAAGTCAACAGTTGGATGTGTCAAAACTTTCTTCAGTTAAACAAAGACAAAACTGAAGTTATTGCATTTGGAAACAAAGATGAAGTTCTCAAGGTGAATGCATACCTTCACTCTAGGGGTCAAACAACTAAACATCAAGTCAGGAATCTTGGTGTGACACTAGAGTCAGACCTTAGTTTCAGTAGTCATGTCAAAGCAATAACTAAATCAGCATACTATCATCTGAAAAATATTGCAAGAATAAGATGCTTTGTTTCCAGACAAGACTTAGAGAAACTTGTGTATGCTTTCATCACCAGCAGGGTGGATTATTGTAATGGACTCCTCACTGGCCTTCCCAAAAAGACCATAAGCCAGTTGCAGCTCATACAGAACGCTGTCGTCAGGATTCTGAGCAGAACCAGATAATATGAACATATCACACCAGTCCTCAGGTCTTTACACTGGCTCCAAGTTAGATTTAGGATTGATTTTAAAGTATTATTACTGGTATATAAATCATTCAATGGCCTAGGACCTCAATACATTGCAGATATGCTCAGTGAATATAAACCCAACAGATCACTCAGATCATTAGGATCATATCAGCTAGAAATACCAAGGGTTCACTCTAACTGTGCGTTCACACCGGACACGAATAGTGCGTCAAATTCGCGCCTGCCGCGTCTAGTTATACGCTTGACCACTTTGTGTTAATTCGTAAAAACAAAAGTTTGAAGCGAAATTTACGCGGGTCGGAGATAAAAAAAAAAAAGTTAGCATTAATCGAGAGAGTCACTGCTCGTATATGCTCTGGAGAGCAGAAACAGCTGCGTAGGGGACATCGTCGCTGTACTCGGGTCCACCAGACCCTCCGGAGGATTTCAGGAGTTTCACAATTTGCTCCAGGATCTAGGTTTGGTGGACCTAACGGTGAGGACGCTGATGAGGACAGCGTAGGCCGTATAAGGCCTCGGCCTCGAGTGGTCGCTGCCTGACGAGCCCGCGCTGTACAGACCGGCACGAGGTTCATCCTCGCCCGCACCCACCTAATCTGTCATTTATTTTTGTTTTGATAATAAATGGAGCCAGCCTCCAAAAGTGAAGTTTTTTTAAGTTTTTATACACTAAATTGTGTTTGTTGTCTTTACATTAGATTAATAATGTTTCATATAATCTAGAATAGATATGGAATAAATAGCATTCAATACAAAATGAGTATCATATATTGAAATCGAGTTTTTATGTGAAAGATTTTCTTTGTTGTGCATTTTAGTCATATTACAAAATAATTTATTGAGGCCAAACATAAAATAACATTATAAACTGTCACTTCACCACGTGACAGCAGCAAGCAGGCTCCTGATTGGTTAAAGCAGGCTCCTGCTTTTAGCTCTTATGCCAGCCGCAGCTGGAACCAGCTTCCAGAGGAGATCAGATGTGCTCCTACAGTAGTCACATTCAAATCCAGACTCAAAACACATCTGTTTAGCTATGCATTTAATGAATGAGCACTGTGCCGCTGTTCGTCCGACTGTTTGTACTGTACTGTATTTTATTTTATTTTTCTAAACTGTTTTAATTATTCTTATTTCTTTTTATTATTTTAATTTCTTCTATGTAAAGCACTTTGAATTGCCATTGTGTATGAAATGTGCTATATAAATAAACTTGCCTTGCCTTGCCTTGCCTAATAATTTGGTCCAGACTACATTTAGAGTTTAACTTATAGCTTAAGTCTGTGTGTTTCTATGCATTTCTGTAGCTGAATCGAGTGTACCGGGAAATTTTTGGGACCAATTTCCTCAGATGCTACATCAAAAGATTCTGGTATGTTACAAGGTTCTCATTTCTTTCTTTCTTTCTTTCTTTCTTTCTTTCTTTCTTTCTTTCTTTCTTTCTTTCTTATACCCAGACCAGAACAAAAGGCTTGTACAAATATTTTTTAGAGTTGTTTGGGTCTAATCATGTACCCCAGGGGGTCACACCTGGTTTCGGGGGAGAGGAGAGAATTATCAGATATATTGAAGTAGAGCCCGACCGATATATAGGCGGGCCGATATTATCGGCCGATATTAGCCATTTTCCAAACTATTGGTATCGGCATTTATAACGGCCGATAAATGAATATTTAAAAAATAAAATAAAAGCGGACGAAACACCCTGCAACCATGTTATGAGTGTTGGCGCTGCATAGTTTGTCCACCAGAGCGCACTCTACAAGGAAGACTGCTAACATCAATGAGCTTGGGAATCACAACGAACTTATTCTGCCTAAATAAAGTAATGATTACTGTATTTATAACTAGCATATCTGTAGTTCCAGTCCCTGCATTGTAAAACGTAAGTTAGGCACGCGAGGAGTGAACATTTAGACATAGAGAAAAAGTTTCAAACATAGCCTGTGCATAAAAGTTAGCTTTTCTTTTACACGTGTGTGAAATCCAAGTGTGCGTTACTGTAGGGGTAATTAACACATGGTTACCGAGTCGATCGTTCCCTGGGATGTGTTGTCATGAAAATCGAATGTAAAGAGTTATATCTCTAAAAACAGATGATCTTATAACGCTAGTATATGGGGCACAGAGTAAGTAAAAGTAAATCACTAGTTAATACCACTAACAAGGCTCAAAATAGCCTCACACTAACACGGTAGCATAATGAGGGTCCCTACATGCAAACCGAAGCATTGAGAACTTTGTAAGTGTACAGACAGTTTAATAAGAAGATACTTTATAAAGACAGTACATTACGCGTTTACAGCCATTCGTCATCTTGGAAAACAGTCTCGACTAATCGAGTCACGAACGCCGTGCTAAGTGAGCTGGTCGATAGGAATTACATTTGTGAAATCTAACGTAGCACGGCGTTCGTGACTCGACAAGTCGAGACTGTTTTCCAAGATGATGCCTGTAAACGCGTAATGTACTGTCTTTATAAAGTATTAACTAGCGATTTACTTTTACTTACTCTGTGCCCCATATACTAGCGTTATAAGCTAACGTTAATCTGTTTTTAGAGATAAAACTCTTTACATTCGATTTTCATGAAAACGCATCCCAGGGAACGATCGACTCGGTAACCATGTGTTAATTACCTCACATAATGTATTTAGTGCATCGTAGATTTTAGAAGGCAGGCAGCAAATGATGATTGAAAATGGTTTGTTGTAGCTTGATGGAATAGATGGATAGTATTAGGAGTGACATTTGTCTTGTTTAATAATAATACAAATGATGATGATAACAATAATATCATCATCATTGATTTTTTTTAAATTATTACTGTCAATATTAATAATAATAGTTGATTTTTTTTTGTTCAAAGGACTTTAAGTTTCATATCTTAAGTTTGTATTTTTAATATACATTATATTTATCAGAACTTTAATATATTCTGTTCTGTTGTGACAATAAAGTTAATTAAAAAAAAAAAAAGTTTATTTTTAAACTGCATTATATTATTTTAGTAAGGCTGAGGACTCTTAAATAACTACAAATAACTAATGTTAGGGAAAATCTGTTCATGTTTTGTTACACGTTTCTGGATTTAAAAAAATATATATATATATCGGCCGATATATCGGAATATCGGATTTTTAAATCACCAAATATTTGTATCGGTATCGGCCTTAAAAATCCTTTATCGGTCGGGCTCTATATTGAAGAGACACCACCCAAAGAGGAGAACAGGATTCTTTTAAGTGTTCAATCTTTCTCATAATGCCAATGACTGCAATGAAATGAAGACCATTTTACCAATCACACTGCAACATTTAAAATGGTACCAAACATAAAAGGGAAACAACAATAGATTCAAAAGATACATAATATGCAGTATGTAGATCCTCTCAGTGAACTTTTAGTGACTTGACTCAGGGGGAGAGGAAGAGAGGAGGGAGAGGGGGATGCAGAGATAAGGAAGGAGAAAAGTTTGGACAAGACAATGTCCTGTGATCTTTTTTTAAGGTCTTCTCTCCATGGCGTGTTTTATTGTTTTATTGTAGGGTGAGTTTTATCTCAGCTTTTGTCTTAGCAGGAAAATCAAGTCTTACTCTTTCTTTCTTTCTTTCTTTCTTTCTGTCACCTTTATTTATATAGTGCTTGATGGTTTTAAAGCAGCTTAACAGTAATAAACAGTAAAGTAATGATCAATTATGCTAACAGAATTCAATTATGCTATAAAGCAGTTCTAAAAAGACAATAGTGTCATTGTTCAGCTGAAGTCAGTTCAATGTTGATTCAGGGCACTCATTTATAAAACGTGCATACACACAGATTTTGTCAGGTTCTGCAAGAGAGAGGACCCAGACGCAGAACGAGCGTGAAGGGAGGTTTTATTAACAATACTGTAGACGGCACAACAAGGGGAGTGAGGCGTGAAACAGTTCAAACAGTAGGGCAGGGCAGATGACACGACGACAGACAGAAGTATGATCACTGAAACCAGAACTGGGGTGACAAAGAGCTTGAAGACTCCAGAGGAAGAGGCAGCATCAGGTGGAATGATGGTGTGGAACACAAACAGGATCACAAGGAACCGGAGGCTAGATGATCTCTCTTCAATGTGAAAGGTGTTACAGTCTAGCTGTCAGACAGTTGGGGTCAATAGCCAGTAAACCTCAGGATACAAGGCAGGGCAGGAACAAACAAGACTCACAATGAACAAGAAAAGACAAGATAAACAGACAAGGCACAAGAGTATAATTAAATAGGCAAATAAAGGATTAAAAGTAAAACAGAACAAAAACTAGAGGAAAAGAAAAGAGCTTGAAATAAAACAAAAGAACTTGCAATCAAAAAGATAAATAAAACAAAATAACAAACTAATAGGGAGTTAGAAACTGGAGATGTTAACCTAGAGAAAAAACAAAACCTAACTATAACAAGACTTGAAGGAAAAAGCAAAAGGATACACTACTGCAAGAAACGATCAAATACTCAACAAGAACAGGAACTAGGTTTAACCATACACAGGCAAACAAGACTATACCACAAATCACACAAAACAAACCAGCAAAGACATGAGGGAAAGAAGCACAATATAAAGGGACCAGAACACATGAGGATCAGGTGAGCACAATTAGTGAAACGAAGGCAAGACGTGGACTAAACAAGGGGGCGTGGTAACAGGAAACAAGGAGGCAGGACAAAAGGAGCACATGGCAAACACAAACAAAGGCAGAGCCATGTGCTCAGACACAAGACAAACAAGGAAACATTAAACAGTGACAAAACAGACAAGACTGTCAGGGCGGGACCCTGACAGATTTGATCTTAGAGTGTGTGTATGCTAAAATCCATTCCTATGGAAATCTGTGTTTTAAGGTTTTAACTACAGCGAGGATTGTTTGGCGCATGAATAGCAGAAATACACAACTAAATACTGGTGTTCTGAGAAAACATTTTTGCACAAATAATGATCAGTGATGCACACTAACTCCATCTAAGCAGATGCTTAGCAACACAGACAGTATAATGACAGACACAGAAGGACTCTCTCAGTGATCAAACCACGGCCCATTGGCTGGTTTTATGATGTCCGATGACACTGTACTCAACAACCCCCTCTCTCTCTCTCACACACACACACACACACACACACGCACACACACACGCACAGTACAGTACAGTACAACCTCTCTCTCTCACACCTCTGTTTTAATGTAATATTAATTTATCTAAGTGTACGTATGAAACCATGGCATGACCGAACCAAAGCTACAACAACAGAAGTAATATTGGTCAGTTTATATCTGTAGTAGTGGTCATGACATTTGACTGGAGAGAAGGTTATTTGGTAACACTTTATTTTGATAGTCCGTTTGTTGAGACTTTACTAGTTATTAGTAGCCATTCAGTAGCTTGTCAACAGTGCATCAGTTGACATTCAACAACACTGTTTCAACTGACAAGTAACATACGTTCAACTGACTGCCTATAGACTATAAGGTACAATTCAAGTGTTAATCTACAGATTTTACAAAACAGTGCCTGTTGACTGTCAATGTTATTTTGCAACAGGTTATTAACCAATTGTCGACTAACTTTCAATTGTCAACTAACTTTCTGTAGATTGAGTACCAACAACTCAAGATCAATCTGTCAGTTAAAAGTCAACAGTCATGTCAGCATATGAAGTATATGATACTGTATATCCTACTCAAGGGGTCTCATGTGCATCAAATTAATGATTATTTTAGCTGATTTAAAACTGTTTTTAAAAAATTGTTAACCATTTGTAGATAATCTGTTGATAGTCAACTAAAGATTAGATCTGTTGCTTGTCAACAAATAAATTGTTTATGATCAGTAGACTATTATTAGACATTATCCACTAAGTGTTAGTATATACATTTTAGGACTATCTAATTAAAGTGAAAAACAGTTGATATCAGTAGAAAGTCTATAACCTATCAACAGATTGAAAACATACTTTTTTTGTACGTTTGGATAGATGCTGAAACGTATGATACAGACATGTCTGCAACGTAGAATTATTACGAATTCACAGCTACAAAATGTTTACGAATCATAAAGATATCTGTATCATTTCCCTTATACTGTAAGTTCCCTTAACCCTACTCCCAAACCTAAATATAAATTACTCATTTTATACAGAATATAAAAAGAATAAAACACTTTATGGACAGAGATGTGTAGGGAAATACCAGTTTTATTAATAGCATTAAAATATATTTTGAGCCACTAACATTAATCCTACTCCTGCCCCTAAACCTACCCATAACCATTTCTTAAAACTATGCAGGCTAAAATTATGAAGAAAAACAACAGATGTGTAATCATAATAATTTATTGCGAAAATGTAAATCGGTACCAAAAGTCGCTCAAATGACGATGTGTTGCAGTCCTCTCTGGCAGTATATAATAGTTTTGTATAAGGGACAGAGCAGAATTTAAGTTATTAATCCATGAAAATGTTAACCCAGCTTCCCTCTAAGTGAAGACGGCGCGCACGCTTCTGCATTTCAATGTTGTTTCAACTGAAACACGGCATGCTGCAATCTGTGACGAAGCAGGCGAGAGCCAATGAGCGTTTGATATCACTGCCATAAAACATGTCGTAACGCTTCTTGAGGGCGCAATTTTTTCATCACGAGCGCGGGATTTGACATTTACGGTCGCTGCTGAGAATGGAGATGGAGATCGCTGGATGTGGATGAAGGGCTGAATTTGGATCTGTTTCTTGCTTGCGTATGGATTATAAATATTTGGATTACATCTAACATTACGTTAGCTAATAAAAATTATGTATTTTGTTAATTTATATTGTGTTTTGGTGTATTATGGTTCTATAGGAGAAAACGCCTTTTTGTGTCTCACTGTAACGTTAAATAAACTAAATGTTACAAAATGGTTAAACGATTAAAGAAGGAATTGTTAAGGGTTTACACTATAGTCTTGTCTGTTAATCCTCCGAAGCGAGTTTGCAGCAGGAACAGAGATTATTTCTTAAATGAGTAACTGTTATAACGTTAAACTGCATTTAATAAATGCGATTTTCTGTAAAACTTACTGTCATGAAAGGCTAAATGTATTAATTAATAATAATTATTGTTATTTGTTGTTTATAACTTTTGATCTTGGCCTTGGGCATTTGAAATGATGTATTAAATGATGTGACTATTGAGAGTTTTCTCATTTTGAATGCTCAATATAATTTTTTTCACATAATCAGATATGGACAAAGCGTCTGTGACGTCACCCATAGACTTTCTGAAGAACGGTTTTGAAGCCGTTTATGGGGGGTATGGGCGGCGCCATCTTGGGAAATCTTGGGAAATCCTAACCCCGCCCACCTTCTGACGCAGCGCGCGTCACTCAGCTCGCTCTGCTACTCCGGTTATCTCTGTGTATATTTTAGGCAACGAAATATGTTATAAAACACCATACTAACTCTTTTCGTTTTCATTTAAAGAAATCTTAAACATTATAGCCACTCAAATATGGTTCAGGCAACGCGTATTGATTATATTCACTGCACATAACGTTTGCCTATTTATAAAAAAACTAAATATAAAACACAAACCTGCCTCTTTTCGTTTTAAATAATATAAAAAAATTAAACATTTTAATATGGTCCAGGCAATATGTGCATTTGTACTAAACAACAGATTTTGCAGTAAACAACATTACAGATCATCTTCGTTGTATTAAAATTTAAAATGACAAAACTCAACCCAGTCTCTTTTTGTTAAATTTCAGTTTTATCAATATTAGCCATTATAAAAGTATAAGTAAAAGGTAAAAGAAGCTATACAAATAAAGCAAACAATTCAGTCAAACATACAAAGTCAGCGCTCTAGTCTAACCATACAACGGTAAAGTTAAATAGCTTATAAAGTTATGAAACTTCCCCTCAGCCAAAACGATTGGCCAGGGAACAAATTATAGATTCACGAGACCAAAAATCGCCCGTTAGATACACACAAGACGAATTATATCTCACGTTTAACCACTACAGAGACGCCAGAGTCCACGGCAAACGCCAGAACGACTAGCCGAGGTAAGGCTGTTCCAGGCGGGGTACATGAGCGCCGAGCGCCCGGTCATCGCTGGATCTCACAACCTGGATACAATTTTCATAAATCTTTAAATAAACCACAGATTTGAGCTTTAAACAATTACATTCTCGCCTGAAAAACTCTTAAAACTACATTTCATGATACAGAAACAGTAGTATTATATTTCAACTGTGTTAAAAAATGGCGCTTCTTATGTTGTCATTCTCCGTGGCGCAGCCTAAGCTGTCAATCAAGCTGTCAATCAAAGTTAACCACGCCCTTATTTGTCATACATTTTATACTAAATACGATCTAAACTAACGAGTTAGAAAAAAATTCACCCCCCTCACAGTTGTCAGGCACTCGGAAGCTATCGAAAAATACAATAAAAGTCCATGGGACCAACCTGTAAAAACATGAATTTATGCTGTGAAAACGGACATTTCAACATGGGGGCTATGGACATTTGCTCCCTATTGGGACCTCGCCCTAGCGGATTTTCGATGTATTGCAGTTTTTCGCACTTCCGGGTAGGCTTCATTTTTCAGATTAGAATGTTTCCACTTGGTTCAGATGTGATCATGATATCCTAGTAAATAATGGTTTGTATTATTTTTTATTTATTTAATAAAAGTGATTTTTTCTTTCTCTGATGTGCTGGCCGTTGTGTTTGTTCTACTTCAGTCAGGTTAGGTATGCAATCTGTTGATAGGTTATAGACTTTCTACTGATATCAACTGTCTTTCACTTTAATTAGATTGTCTTAAAAGATATCTACTAACACTTAGTGGATAATGTCTATTAATAGTCAACTGATCATAAACAATATATTAATCTGTTGATAGGTTATAGACTTTCTACTGATATAAACTCTTTTTCACTTTAATTAGATAGTCCTAAAATATATCTACTAATGCTTAGTTGAGAATGTCTATTAATAGTCTACTGGTCATAAACAATTTCTTTGTTGACAAGCAACAAATAAGCAACTACATGTAATCTTTAGTTGACTATCAACAGATTATCTACAAATGGTTAAAACATTTTTAAAAACAGTTTTAAATCAGCTAAAATAATCATTAATTTGATGCACATGAGACCCCTTGAGTAGGATATACAGTATCATATACTTCATATGCTGACATGACTGTTGACATTTAACTGACAGATTGATCTTGAGTTGTTGGTTAAATTAAACATTTTTTTGAGATGTGTCCTTGGGGAAGGGTAAAGTAATAACGTTCAGGAGATGTTCTGAGATTAAATGTAACTCTTTTTTTATTAGCTTAGTGGATATAGGACATCCAGCACACATGTTGTTGGTTTTGATGCTGTATGTTCTGTTGACATTCTGTTCCTTGTCAATCTGGCCACTGTACTAAATAAATACCTGGGATTGTCTCTGTTGCTATGAAATATGCAGATCTCAAAGCTTTCAGATAAAAACACCATCCCAACATTTCACCAGATTTGTAATGAAAAGCATTCATCAGTTAATTGAGACTTAAAGCTCTCTCTGCACACTGTAAACAATTGCTGTAAAAAACTGCCAAATTTTACAGTAACATGATGTTTTCCATTAAAACAGCAATATACTGTAGAAAAAATGCATTCTGGGTGATATTTGTCATTTTTGAGAAAGTAGCCTACAGGAATATACTGTGAATTAACAGCTCTCAAGTCGACTCTTAGAGGCTGTGTTCCAATCAGACCCTCATTCCCTACAGTAGTGCACTAATATAGTACACTTGACTGAGTGAATACTTTCATAGTTAATTCAGTTAATTTTTGAAGTTAATTGAAACACTGATGAACACCTGCTGTTAACAAGCAGAATCACTGAAGGAAAGAGGAAAAAAGATGAAATCAAGATAAAAGACATTAAATCTTAGCAAAAGATCTAGAAGGAGGATTAAACAACTCCACAACAGCATTACCAGCTTCACTTATTACTAACCAGATTTACTTTATTTCTGTCAGACTTCTACAGAAGTTCTCATTAAAAGGTGACAGAGCTTTAGATGTCATTTTATTTTAATTTGATGTTACCGTAATGGTGATCAGTGATTGCTGTAGTTTGGCTGTGAAATACATTTGCTATGACAAAAAAGCTGAAAGAAATCAGGATCAGACGACAATGGCTGTTTGTTAATGGTCACAATCATCATCTAGTGGCCCAATTCACTGATCTCATTTATTGTCTAATGTATTTATTTGGAAGATGTTTTGTTATTTTTGATTATTGTATCACTGTGATTCAGTGGTGGAAAGAGTACAAAAAAAATTGTACTTAAGTAAAAGTATTGCTACTTATGTAATAATTTACTTGAGTTCAAGTAGAAGTACTGAAAAATAATGACTCAATTAAGAGTAAAAAGATAGGGTTGTAACTACGTTACAAAGTACTTTAGCATTATTTTTCTATTTTTACCCAAAATGGGGAGATGATAGCGATATGGAGCGTAAACACTCTCATGTCATATCTGTGTCATTCATACTGAAGCCCAGTACGGATTCATCCCTCGCGCAGAAAGTCCACAGCTGAGATTCATAGAAGTATTAAACTTATGACGTTTCAGGAAATGCCTTATATGGATATAATGACATTTAAATAGAGATGTTTTGACTGATGAAACATGAAGACAAACACATGATAGCGATAATATATCTGTGTTCATCAAGCTATCTCAGGTATTTTCATAAGAATGATGTATGTCTTTAAAGGGATAGTTCACCCAAAAAGGAAAATGCCCCCATGATTTACTGACCCTCAAATCATCCTAGGTGTATATGACATTCTTCTTTCAGACGAATACAGAGTAATATTACAAAATGTCCTGGCTCTTCCAAGCTTTATAATGACAGTGAATGGCTGGAGAAAATTTGAAGCCCAAAAAAAGGGCATCCATCCATGATAAAAGTGCTCCACTTTTACTCCAGGGGGTTAATAAAGGCCTTCTGAAGTGAAGCCATGCGTTTGTGTAAAGAAAATACCCATATTTAAACTTTATAAACTATAATCACTAGCTTCCGAAAGATGGCCTACGCATTGATTTAGGGTGGAAGACTAACCCCTGATGCGACGCTCAATGTAATGATGAACGTGGAAGCTCAGAGGTAAGAGCAAAACAAAACACCGAATTAGCAGTTTTGAAGAGAAATGTCGGAGGATTTCTATATAATAGAAGAGGAGCTTCAGTTTGTTGCACAGCCCTATTTGTTTAAGTCAAGTCATCTTCATTTATATAGCGCTTTTAAATTGTTTCACAGCAGCTTTACAGTGATAATAGGAGATTACAGTAACAGAGATTGTTTAGGCTTTACAGCAGCTCTAGAATAAAGTTATTGTCCAGATAAAGTTAGTTTGATTGATTCACTTCCGTCGCAACAATCATTAGTTATTAACTTAGGGGCCGCTAACACACACCGCTCTCACAGAAAACTCTTCAGTTCTTTCTGTGCAAACTTCAAAAACGCGAACCACTGAGAACACTGATGGCGCACACATGCGTATTACGAGTTCAGTCTATAGGTGTGTGTGTTTGAATATGTGTGCACAGGCGTGTAGTCCTTCCCTACTAACCAACCCTCAACACACTACTGTCTGGCCTTAACATTAATAATACAGAATTTTTATCGCTTCCACGCAAACCGGCATTATCCCGACAACGCTTTATCTGTAGAGAGGTAAAGAGAAGGAGTCCTTCACAGGGGAGAGACTAGTGACACTTCAGGACTGCGCTGTTGTGTGTGTGTGTGTGTGTGTGTGTGTGTGTGTGTGTGTGTGTGTGTGTGTGTGTGTGTGTGTGTGTGTGTGTGTGTGTCCAGGCGGTCATCAGATCTGGAGTGAGTGTGTGTGTGTGTGTGTGTCCAGGCGGTCATCAGATCTGGTGAGTGCGCATCTGTAGACATATGAATGAATAAATAAAGTCAGTCTGGTTAGTAATAAGTGAAGCTGTAAGCTGTTTATGGAGTTGTTTAATCCTCCTCTGCTGAGATCTTCACAGATTTAATGTCTTCTGTGGCTGAAGTCAGCTGTAGTTCTTGTGTTTCTCTTTTTTATCTTCTTGTTGTTCCTCTGTCTTTCAGTGATTCTGCCTGTTAACATCAGGTGTTCATCACTAATGCTCAATCATCAGTTAATTAATCACTGAATTACATCATTAGCTTCAACACTGCTTCAGTGTTACCCCAACACTCTGTGGTGTGGACACACAAATGTTCATTTAAAACTGGAGATTTTGCAGTGCCAAGATTGGAATGCGGTTTTACAGATGCTAGAAACATCGCTTTCAAATGAAAGATTGGTATCGAAGAGCACACCCAGGTTCCTAACCGACGACGAAAACTTCTTGTTACTTATCAATTGTTATACAGTATTCTGGGTTATTACGGGCAGAGTTTTTTTGCCCAATAATTAGAAACTCTATACATATAAACTCAAAACATATTTAGAAAGAATGATAATTTTTACAAATATGCAACCAAAAATACGACCTGAGGAGCTTTAGCACTCTCTCGACTCACAGAAACAGAGGAAGCTCCCGAAAAAAAAGTTGCTTTATTTTATGATAGTGCGGTATAAAGAGACGAGACGTAGGCTACTGACAGATAAAATTTATAGGTACTGTGTTTCTCTGTACTGTTGGCACATGCACCGAGAGGATTTTTTTGTATATCTACTTGTCGAATAAAAGTTATACTTCATTTACTTTTAAAATACATCAAAACAAAATATTTTGTAACTGACCCCTGAATAATGAGCAGCAGCTATTGCATCAGTGCCTTCACTGTGTGTTTAGATGTGTTGCTTTCACACCTCTAATGAACAGATCATCTCTGCATTCAGCACAGGTGTTAACAGCACCCTCAGGTGCACATTTACTCAACAGCAAACCATAATGGCTATAATTGGTCTTCAGAGTTTACTGTAGCTGTAATGAATAACCTCAGATGACTTATTATCAGGAGTAAATGAGAAACTTGCCATTGCATGTTTGACAAATCAACAGCTTCAAAGAAACTGGCAGCCAGACAACCGACAAGTGAACAATCCTGAGTGGCGACTTCACTGCATGCATTCTACCAGCACTGCTTCCTACTGTTTCCTTCCTTTCCTGCTGTGTAACAACAAAAGGGATATGCGCCACCCAATGGTCAAAGCTGACACAATGAACCTTAGAGGGCACAAGCAGAAAAAAATATATCTTGTTACAACCCTGCAACAAAAAAGGGAGACTACATGCAACAATTCTAAATGAAACATTTATTTTAATGGCATATGCGCATGAGCTCAAACGTTGGGAATCTGGTGAAAAGTCAATCTTCCCGATTGAGATTGTGCAAGTGAACGTAATCATAATTTTTATATAGGTTACGACATCCAGGATAAGCGAGTAAAGTCATTTAACCAAGGCTGTGTGGGGCCCTTTCCCTTAGCTTTCCTGGGCTTAAGGGGAACAGCGTCTAAAGAAATGGAGCAGGCTTTAGTAAAAACCTCCACCATCTCTTCAGTATTTAATTCGTCAAATGGGATGTCATCCGCAAGGTTGGCCTGATAATACTCGGAAAATAAGCTGGCATTAGAAGGTTGGATAAAACAAGAGTAATTCAAAGACTTTGAGCGAGTCGAGGTGGGAAAAACACAAACAGATTCAAACACAATTAGCAGATGGTCTGAAATAGCAGCATCAACTACTCTCAGATTTGTTACAGGAAAACCATGTGACAACACCAAATCCAAAGTGTGCCCCAGATTATGAGTAGGGCTAAAGACTGATTGTGACAGGTTAAAAGATTCAATAAGACAAGAAAACTCTTTCACCAAAGGTTTAGATGGACAACAAATATGAACGTTAAAGTCTCCTAGAATCAACAGCCTATCACAATGGGATACAATATTAGAGAGAAACTCAGAGAATTGTTGGATTAAATCTTTGTTAAATTTAGGAGGCCTGTAAATCAATGCACATAATACAGGACTCCCTATGTTGATTCTCATTAACTGTACTTCAAAGCTTGAATACACATCTGTTTGCAGTTGATTGTTTTTAAAATGATTTTTAAAAACAGTAGCAACACCCCCACCCTGACCAGAAAGTCTTCGAGTGGTAAAGAAGGCACAATCCGGGGGATAAAGTTCACCAAGAGATGAGAAATCATCCAGTTTCAGCCAGGTTTCAGTCACAAATAGAAAGTCCAGTGAGTTTGTAGTGAAAAAGTCAGTTAAAATTAACGATTTATTAGATAATGACCTCGCGTTTATCAAGGCCAACCTCAGTGTCTGAGACTCTGCTATTTCATCATTTGGAGATGAAATCTTGATAGAACAGAGATTTAGCGGGTTTACTGACTGCAACTCTGCGACTGACTTAGAGGAAGACCGACAGGATGAAATTACTGGAATGACATCATTGTCACAGTGAATTACATGTAAAAATGTTGTAAATGATGTTCAGTTTCATGCATAGGCCTATTGTTTCACTTCTTAAGACCTCAATGTATCGTCAGGAGCCGTGGGTATTAACTGGCCCCTGCTCTGTGTGACCAAAAAAAAATTGGACCAAAATCCAAACTCTCCTGTGTCACCTTCGGGCTACGAGCATCAACCAAGACAGACCCTCTTCCCAATCCTGATTCAATTAACACAGTAAGTGCGTAACAACGACTTCAGAGACTGATAAAAACGCTCTAACGCACCTTGACTCAGAGTGTTATATGCGCAAGACTGGTTGTACATTCCAGATGTAAAACTGGTCCCTCAATCGCTCTGAATGATCTTGGGCATACCGAAAATAGAAATAAATTGTTTTAAAACTTTGACCACAGCCTTGGTAGTCATCTTACACAGGGGATCGGCTGCGGGATAACGTATTGCTTGGAAGAGCTTATTAATGATCTCAAGGCAGTTGGGACCACAGTCACCAAGCAAATTTCATCCACAATGGTAATTCAATGTGCTTTACATAGAAGGAATTCAAATAATCAAAAGAAATAAGAATAATAAAAAAGGAAATAAAAAACAGTGCAAACAGTCAGACGTACAGTAGCACAGTGCTCATTCATTAAATGCACAGCTAAACAGAAGTGTTTTGAGTCTGGATTTGAATGTGATACTGTAGGAGCACATGTGATCTCTTCTGGAAGCTGGTTCCAGCATAATAACTAAATGCAAACTCTCCTTGATTTGAGTGAACCCTTGGTATTTCTAGTTGATGTGATCCTAATGATCTGAGTGATCTGTTGGGTTTATATTCAGTGAGCATATCTGCAATGTATTGAGGTCCTAGGCCATTGAATGATTTATATACCAGTAATAATACTTTAAAATCAATCCTAAATGTAACTGGGAGCCAGTGTAAAGACCTGAGGACTGGTGTGATGTGTTCATATGTTCTGGTTCTGCTCTGCGTTCTGTATGAGCTGACACTGTCTTATGGTGTTTTTTGGAAGACCAGTGAGGAGTCCATTAAGGTCTGACTCTAGTGTCACACCAAGATTCCTGACTTGATTTTTAGTTGTTTGACCCCTAGAGTGAAGGTATGCATTCACAGGGAAGAGCCTAGTTGACATTTCAGGACAGCGCTGTCGTCGTCGTCCAGGCGCAGGTCCTTCATCAGATCTGGATACGGCCTGGATCCGGCGGACTGCAGTAAACCTCGGGATAAACAGAGAGACTAATATTAGCATAGACACCATTCTTCTTATGATGTAACGAGTACATTAGGATTTATGGGAAGTGTTCCCGGTTCCGGCTGACCAGCCTAACATTTAATTATAAAAGTCTATAATGCGTTATGTGTATGCTAGGTCAAAGAGATGTGTTTTTAGTCTAGCTTTGAACTGACAGAGTGTGTCTGCTTAGGAAGACTGTTCCAAAGTTTTGGCGCTAGAGGGGAAAAGGATCTACCACCAGCAGTCGATTTTGATATTCTAGGTATTATCAACTGGCCGGAATTTTGAGATCGCAATAGACATGAAGGACTATAATGCGTTAAGAGCTCACTCAAGTACTGCGGAGCTAAACCATTTAGTGCTTTGTAAGTAATCAGCGATATTTAAAAATGTATACAATGTTTAATAGGGAGCCAATGCAGTGTTGACAGAACCGGGCTAATATGGTCATACTTCCTGGTTCTGGTAAGAACTCGAGCTGCTGCGTTTTGGACCAGCTGTAGTTTGTTTATTAAGCGTGCAGGGCAAACACCCAGTAGAGCATTACAATAATCTAGCCTTGATGTCATGAACGCATGGACTAATTGTTCCGCTTTTGTCAATGAGAGCATATGGCGTAACTTAGATGGAAAAATGCGGTTTTACAGATACTAGACACGTGACTTTCAAATGAAAGATTGGTATCAAAGAGCACACCCAGGTTCCTAACCGACGACGAAGACTTGACAGAGCAGCCATCAAGTGTTAGACAGTATTCTAGATTATTACGCGAGGAAGTTTTTTGTCCAATAATTAGAATCTCTGTTTTTCAGAATTTAGTAGTAGGAAATTACTAGTCATCCAATTTTTTATATTACCTATGCATTCCGTTAATTTTGTGAATTGGTAAGTTTCGTCAGGGCGTGAAGAAATATAGAGCTGAGTATCATCGGCATAACAGTGAAAACTAATGCCATGCTTCCTAATGATATCTCCTAATGGTAGCATGTACAGAGTGAACAGCAACGGTCCTAGTACTGAGCCTTGTAGTACGCCATACTGAACTTGTGATCGATGAGACATCTCTTCCTTTACTGCTACAAACTGATAACAGTCAGATAAGTATGATTTAAACCATGCTAATGCAATTCCACTAATGCCAACATAATTTTCGAGTCTATTTAAAAGATTGTAGAGGTCAATAGTGTCAAATGCAGCACTAAGATCGAGTAACACTAATAGAGAGATACAGGCTCTTTCAAAAAGTGTTTGAGGTAATTGGCCCTTGTGTTACCAAAATGGTTAATGTCTCTTTGTCAACTGGCGTGTTTCCCAGTGCCTTTAAACATGCCATAGTGGAGCCATTATTAAAAAGAGCAGGCTTAGACCCGACAGATCTTAATAGTTTTAGGCCTATCTCAAAACTCCCGTTCCTGTCTAAGATCCTTGAGAAGGTGGTCTGTGAACAGCTTACATTCTTCCTGGAACAAAATAACATCCATGAGCCATTTCAGTCTGGTTTCCGTAAACAACACTCTACGGAAACGGCTTTACTGAAAGTGTCGAGTGATATTATGATGGCTGCTGATTCTGGTAAACGCACTGTTCTAGTTCTCTTGGATCTGTCCTCAGCATTCGACACCGTTGACCATCAGGTCCTGCTGAAAAGACTGAGGGATCAAGTAGGACTATCTGGGTCAGTCCTTCAGTGGTTTTCCTCATATCTATCAGGGCGTAGCTTTAGTGTTTCAGCTAACCGAATAAGTTCTGAGTCTGTGGATTTGCTGTGTGGAGTGCCTCAAGGGTCTGTTTTGGGCCCTGTTTTATTTTTGTTGTATTTGATTCCTTTGGGAAAGATTATCAAAAGGTTTAGTGATGTTTCTTTCCACTTATTTGCTGATGATATCCAGCTTTATTGTTTCTTTAAGCCGTCTGAAATCCAGAAGTTAAACTCTCTGCTCCATTGTCTAGTGGAGATTAAACAATGGCTTAGTGAAAACTATCTGCAGTTAACCCTCTGGAGTCTGAGGGGTTTTTGGGGTCCTTGAGATGTTCTGACATGCCCTGACATTTGTGCTTTTTTCAGTTGCTTATAAACATATTAATGGCAAAGGTGTAAATTCACTCTATTTAGCACAAACAGGGCTACCATAATATGTGAACAACTTGCATGTACATGTTTGTATTTTTGATAGAATAATGTTTATGCATGGTTTTTTAAAAAACAAAAAACTAAAGTTTCTGAAATAAGGCCATAAAACACATTCTAAATATATGTAAATAAGACTTTTGACTAATGGATGTCGTTGCCTAGTATTTTTTCTTCAAAATTATGTGAAAATCGTCCTGCCTAATCATTCCCATAACACAATACATTGATTTAAATCTTGTAAAACACTTTTTGTTTGGAAAGGCCATATGCGGGTGGGCGTGATTCACACCTATGGAGTCAATGGGGCCGCATAATGAGGCTGCATAGGTAATGAGCCTTTCATTCAGGTGTGTGAATGAGCCACAAGAATGCAAGGACAATATATAACTGGTTTGTTGTTTTTTCCACAAATTTTGCTTGCAAATTGTACAATATCCAAGGTAAACATTTCTAGTAATTGTGCAGTTAATTGTTCTCATACTGTATTTTCAGATTTGGAATATATTCTCTTCCCAAATGTGTCACTAATAAAGCATAATAAAATTATTTAAAGATAAGGCTTATAATGACCTTTTAAGATTTTGTTTACATCTATCCTTATATATATATATATATAATTTTTTTTTTTAAGGTTATACAATTACAACAACATTTATAATTGTAACAATATTTCCAGTGTAATCTTTCTTTGTATTCGCGATTCATATTAAAACAGTATTTTTGCCAGCTGTAGTAACTCCACAACAGCACGCATCTTTGCGTTCATTCATTCATAGTAACGCGATTCATATTAAAACAGTATTTTTGCCAGCTGTAGTAGCTCCACAACAGCACGCATCTTTGCGTTCATTCATTCATAGTAACGCGATTCATATTTAAACAGTATTTTTGCCAGCTGTAGTAGCTCCACAACAGCACGCATCTTTGCGTTCATTCATTCCGATTAGAACAAAGCAAACAGAACTGACCTAATTCCTCAGCGGGATCCGTTTGCTCCTCGAAATGATACTTCCAGAACTTCTGAGGTAAATTTTTGCAGGATTATTATCAAGACAGTATTATTCCTCACAGCATCGTAAAGTACATAAGTCTGAAAGTGAACTCGCGGTGTGTGTTATCCAGCTGATGGGCGTTTTACAGGTTTGTTTGGATCGGCTCACATTTGCGTTTGAATAGCGCGTGCTCTCCGTGGGCGGAGCACATTAAAACTTAATTAGCTGAGATGAGAACGACTGACATCTCTCTCTTTGCATACATATTACATAAACTGTGAATATTTGTTTTTTATAAAAATTACTTCGTTTAAAAGATGAGAATTCAAGCTTCATGCCGGTATGTCTGAATGCCTGTTTGACTGAGTATTCACTGAGTTATGGTTCATTTTCGGACGCGTTTCAGAATGGACTACACTGACAGAGAGGAGGCAGAACTCGCTTCGTGTTTATTTTTCTTTATTTGGCAAAAAGCACAACACTTTGTTTTTATTGTGAGTATACACAAAAATAATACACATTTAACAGAATCGATTGATGTATGAAACTCCAATGGAAAATCAAAGTCAACCGAGTATTTTTGAGTTTCTTTTACACTGCTAAAAAAAAAGCGAGCTGGTATCGCCGGCGATACCGTCGACCTCTGGGGGTTAAATGCAGACAAAACGGAAACACTGGTTATCGCACCTGATGATGCAATTCCGGGGATTAAACAATACCTGGGCGATTTAGGCCAGTCTGCGAAGCCAAGTCTTCGCAACCTGGGAGTTATTTTTGACAAAGATATGTCATTAGCCCAGCACTGTAAGCAGCTAACAAGGAACTGTTTCTTTCAATTAAGGAACATTTCTAAACTTAGGAATATGGTCGCACGTAATGATCTGGAACTTATCATTCATGCGTTTGTGTCTTCACGTTTGGATTATTGTAATAGTTTGTTTTCATGCTTAAACAAGAAAGAGCTCTCTCGACTACAATTAGTGCAAAACTGTGCAGCGAGAATTCTGACCCGTACTAACAAGAGGACCCACGTATATCCCATTTTAAAACAGCTTCATTGGCTGCCAGTGTCTTATAGGATCCAATTTAAAATTTTGGTTCTAGCATTTAGAGCCCTGCATGGTCAGGCTCCTTTCTACCTCAGCGATCTGATTCAGCCGTATACCCCTGCACGGGCTCTGAGGTCTGTGAATCAAACTCTGCTGAAGGCTCCACGCACTTGTTTTCGGACTAGAGGTGACCGATCCTTCCAGGCTGTTGCTCCTAGGCTATGGAATGGTCTGCCGCTCTCTTTACGCTCTATTGACTCTGTGGATACTTTTAAAAGTAATCTTAAGACTTATTTATTTATTCAAGCTTTTAATTAGTTACTTTTTGGGCTGTTATGATTTCGGTGTTGTTTTCATTGCATGTTTTTTCTGATTTAAACTGTGTTGTGAAGCACTTTGTGGCCCTTGTCTGTGAAAGGTGCTATATAAATAAAGATTACTTACTTACTTACTTACTATACAACCACGATCGGATGATAAAAGCAAATCATTTGTGACTCTAATGAGAGCAGTCTCAGAACTATGGTACGGTCTAAATCCTGACTGGAAATCCTCACAGATATCATTTCTTTCTAAAAAGGAGCATAGTTGTGAGGATACCACCTTTTCTAGTATCTTTGACAGAAAAGGCAGATTCGAGATCGGCCTGTAATTGACTAATTCTGTAGGATCAAGTTGCGTTTTTTTAACAAGCGGTTTAATCATAGCCAGCTTAAAAGTTTTCAGTACATATCCTAATGACAAAGATGAATTAATGATATTAAGAAGAGGATCTATGACCTCTGGAAGCATCTCTTTCAGTAGCTTAGTGGGACCACGTCGTTGCGAGTCCAGGATAGCTTGGACCTGGTAGATCGGTTCTTCTTCAGCGACGTTGGGAGGAGGAGGTACTTCTTCGCCACCAGATTCTGTGGGAGGAGAAAACAGAGGTTCAGAGTGAGGTTCTGTAGTAAGGTGGAAGGTTAACCCCCTGAGGTCGAAGGTATCGCCGGCGATACCAGCTCGCTTTTTTTTTATCAGTGTAAAAGAAACTCATAAATACTCTGTTGACTTTGATTTTCCATAGGAGTTTCATACATCAATCGATTCTGTTAAATGTGTATTATTTTTGTGTATACTCACAATAAAAAGAAAGTGTTGTGCTTTTTGCCAAATAAAGAAAAATAAACATGAAGCGAGTTCTGCCTTCTCTCTGCCAGTGTAGTCCATTCTGAAACGCGCCCGAAAATGAACTGTAGCTCAGCGAATACTCAGTCAAACAGGCATACAGGCACACAGGCATGAAGCTTGAATTCTCTTCTTTTAAATGAAGTAATTTATATAAAAAACAAATATTCCCATCTTGTGTAATCTGTATTAAAAGAGAGCGATTCCAGTCGAGCTTATTAGAGCTAATTCAAATGTAATGTGACTCCACCCACGGAGAGCGTGCGCTATTCAAACGCAAATGGCTGAGGCAATCCAAGCGCAATCCTGTGAACGCCCCCATACAGCTCGAGAAAACTCACAAGTTTATTCAGATCATTACTTGTTTACACCGTCTTGCAGCGCTGTGAGGAATAATAATAATGGAAAATGTCCCTCAGAAGTGCGGGTATATCAAGGAGCGAGCTGAGGAATACTAGTAAGTTTTTTCCTTCTCACGTGAATTTCTTCACGTGGGTTTCTGTTTATGAATGAACGGCAGAGATGCGCGCTGTTTACCACAGCTGGCAAAGACAGTTTCAATTTAAATCGCGTGTGTGAATGAATGATGATGTTTTAGCAAACTGTATTGCTATACTGAGATGAGTAAAAATCGACTGAAATATGTTGAAATAAAATGTAGGCTATTTGTATAAGCAACGTATTAAACTGCAAATTAACAATATGCCCTAATATTTCATGAAAACAACGTTACAGTCAGGCGAAATATGAAAGACAACATTTTGTTTAGTAGATTTGGGTACAGTTTTTACTGTAGAATATACTGCCTCGTCAAATAAGCTTTTGTTTAGCAATTTCTATATATAAAATACTATTTTTGTCAAAAATAAAGTCATCAACTAAGATGTTAGCTGTTCCAATGTTGGCTATATTCAAACTAATGAATACATAGATAAAATGTAGGCCTATAATCTTTTTTTTTTACAAAGAAAGAGTACACTTGAAATATTGTTGAAATTGTAATTATTGTTGTAATTGTAACCTTTTTAATAAAATAGCAAAACATATTTACAAGATAGATGTAAGCAAAATCTTAAATGGTCAATATAAGTCTTCTTCTAAATATATCTTTTGTCCTTTTGACGACATCCATTAGTCAAAAGTCTTATTGCCACATATTTAGTATGTGTTTTGTGGCCTTATTTCTGCAACTTTCATTTTTATTTTTTCCAATAACCACGCATAAACATTATTCTCTTAAAAATTCAAACATATACATGCATGTTGATCAGATATTTTGGTAGCCCTGTTTGTGCTATATAGAGTGAATTTACACCTTTGCCATTAACATGTTTATAAATAACTGAAAAAAGCACAAATGTCAGAGCATGTCAGAACACCTCCAGGGCCCAGAAAACAGCTCAGACTCCAGAGGGTTAAGCCTATAAGTGACCTCGTTGAGCTGCCTCTGCACTGTGAATGGACCCATGTACCGGGCACTCAGCTTACGGCAAGGCAGGGGGAGACGGATATCCTGTATCGATAGCCATACCTTCTGGCCTGGTTGGTAGTGAGGGGTAGATGTTCTGCGGGTGTCTGCGTGTCTCTTGTGTCCCCGCACTGCCTGTTGGAGATGCACGTGAGCTGAGTCCCATACCCTCTCGCTCTGCTCGAATCAGTGATTGACAGCTAGAACTTCCGAGGGCTCACCTGACCAGGGAAACAAAGGAGGTTGGTATCCTAGGATACATTGGAAGGGGGTTGTTGGAGTGAGTTTTGGGCGTACTCAGCCCACGGAAGGAACTGGCTTCAGCTGTCCTGGTTCTGGTGGCAATAGGACCTCAGGTATCTCCTGATCCCCTGGATCTTCCGCTCAGTCTGGCCATTAGTTTGGGGATGGTAACTGGAGGAGAGGCTTAGGGATACTCCAAGGAGTTTGAAGAATGCTTGCCAGACTCTTGAGATGAATTTAGGTCCCCGGTCAGAGACGATGTCTCGGGAATATCGAAATGATGGAACACATTCTGGAACATAGCCTCAGCCGCTTCGAAAGGAGTGGGTAATCCTCTGAGGGGAATCAACTTGCAGGCTTTAGAGAAGCGGTTATGAAAACACAGGTGTGGTTGTTTGAAGGTGGTGGGTCGGTCATGAAGTCAATACCCAGATGTGACCATGGACGATGTGGAAAGGTACCAGCTTTGCTTCAGGGAGTTTCCTAGGAGTATTTGTAACGGCACAGACTGAGCAACCCTTAATGTACCAGGAGATATCCTGAGGCATAGTGGGCCACCAGTAGAATTGACGGAGGAGTGAGAGTGTACGTTGGCTACCTGGGTGTCCAGAGCCCGGAGAGGTGTGAGCTGAGTCCAGAAGGTGCAGGCGAAAGGTGGAACTGATGATCATGGCTGGAGGAAGGATGGTTTCAGGAGCAGAGTCATCAGGAGCAGGTTGGTGAAGACGCAATAAGGCATCTGCCTCACAGTTCTTATCCCCAGGTCGATATGAGACGGTGAAATTTAATCTGGTGAAGAATAAAGCCCATCGGGCTTGACGAGGATTGAGTCTCTTAGCTTCTCTCAGGTACTCGAGGTTGCGATTGTCGGTGATGACTTCGAATTTGTTATGTGCTCCCTCCAGCCAGTGTCTCCATTCCTCTAGAGCTAGTTTAATGGCAAGAAACTCTCGGTTTCCAATGTCGTAATTCTGCTCCGCCGGGGAAAGCTTCTTGGAATAGAAGGCACATGGATGAGAAAGCATTGGAGTTCCTTGATTGTAGTGGGTTGAGGCCACTTCTGGATGGTATCCACCTTCCTCTGGTCCATCTGGATGACATGTTGGTCTATGACGTACCCTAGGAAGAGGACGGAGGTTGTGTGGAACTCACATTTTTCCAGCTTGAAGTAGAGATGGTGATGACGGAGTTTCTCAAGGACCTGAGTTCCGTGAAGGCGATGTTCGGCCAGGTTCCGGGAATAGATGAGGATTTCGTCTATATAGACAATGACGAATCGGTGAAGGAATTCCCGGAACACCTCATTCATATAGCCTTGAAAGACTGCAGGTGAGTTGGACAGGCCGTACGGCATAACTCGATATTCATAGTGACCTGAAGTAGTGATGAAAGCAGTCTTCCACTAGTCACCTCGGCAGATACGTATGAGGTTGTAAGCGCTCCTCAGGTCCAGCTTGGAAAATATGCGAGCTCCACAGAGTTGTTCCAGAGCTGCTAGGACCAGAGGAAGAGCTACTTGACTGTCTAGTGCAGCAGATTAGTAAAAAAATCGTTCACTTTGGTATAGAAGCATGAAATTTGGCACAGATACTCTCTAAGGGCCACTATTTTGGAAAAAGGCGTTGGCCACTCAAAAATTCAAGATGGCCACCATTTTTAAAGATGGCCGCCATTGCTATTCAATGCTTATTATATAAATTATTCAAACAGTGATCCAAGCATAAAATTACGGCAAGGTGTAGTCCACAGAGAGGAAGGGCCACTGTTAGAAAAAGGATACGCTCTGGTACATGTTGCACATACAGTGGGGAGAACAAGTATTTGATACACTGCTGATTTTGCAGGTTTTCATGTAGAAAAAAGCATGTAGAGGTCTGTAATTTTTATCATAGGTACACTTCAACTGTGAGAGACGGATTCTAAAACAAAAATCCAGAGAATCACATTGTATGATTTTTAAATAATTAATTTGCATTTTATTGCATGACATAAGTATTTGATCACCTACCAACCAGTAATAATTCCGGCTCTCACAGACCTGTTAGTTTTTCTTTAAGAAGCCCTCCTGTTCTCCACTCATTACCTGTATTAACTGCACCTGTTTGAACTTGTTACCTGTATAAAAGACACCTGTCCACACCTGTCAAACAGACTCCAATGGAATTGTAGACCTGCACAAGGCTGGGATGGGCTACAGAACAATAGGCAAGCAGCTTGGTGAGAAGGCAATAACTGTTGGCGCAATTATTAGAAAATGGAAGAAGTTCAAGATTACGGTCAATCTCCCTCGGTCTGGGGCACCATGCAAGATCTCACCTCGTGGGGCATCAATGATCATGAGGAAGGTGAGGGATCAGCCCAGAACTACACGGCAGGACCTGGTCAATGACCTGAAGAGAGCTGGGACCACAGACTCAAAGAAAACCATTAGTAACACACTACGCCGTCATGGATTAAAATCCTGCAGCGCACGCAAGGTCCCCCTGCTCAAGCCAGCGCATGTCCAGGCCCATCTGAAGTTTGCCAATGACCATCTGGATGATCCAGAGGAGGAATGGGAGAAGGTCATGTGGTCTGATGAGACAAAAATAGAGCTTTTTGGTCTAAACTCCACTCGCCGTGTTTGGAGGAAGAAGAAGGATGAGTACAACCCCAAGAACACCATCCCAACCGTGAAGCATGGGAGGTGGAAACATCATTCTTTGGGGATGCTTTTCTGCAAAGGGGACAGGACGACTGCACCGTATTGAGGGGAGGATGGATGGGGCCATGTATTCATTCGGTTCACATGACGTCACTGTAGCTTTGCGCCGCCATCTTTACGACCGACGGTCTCAGTAATGCCTGCAATATGTTGTGCAGTTGGCTGCAATAACAGCCGAAAGAGTCACCCTCATGTACAAATCCTTAAGTTTACTTTCCGTGGAAGACAAAGGGACATTTTTGAATATGTAGCCTAATGGAGACTCTTCTTGTCGATGTAATGAAAATGAATGAGTAACGTTAGCCTACTGGGGGCTGTCACGCAAAAAATTATAATAATAAAAGACAAAAACAAATCACAAAAGTATCATAAAAGTAATCTAATACGACTCGTCCGTTATATTAATATCGTTATTTATTCATATGATAGCTTTATGTGACGAACAAACTGCAATTTAAGTCATTATATTATAATCACTATGAAGCTCTATGACTTAATTATTTCTATATCATGAAAGACCAATTGGGGCAAGCCTGGGGCAGATAATAATGGACTAAAGAAAACTGGGGGTAACAAATAATCATTCAAATGGGCAGTTTGGGCGGCCATACCGGGCGAGTCGGTCGTAAATATGGCGGCGTTCTATTTGTAGTGACGTAGGTGGCATCTATGAATTACGAGATCTTGGCCAACAACCTCCTTCCCTCAGTAAGAGCATTGAAGATGGGTCATGGCTGGGTCTTCCAGCATGACAACGACCCGAAGCATACAGCCAGGGCAACTAAGGAGTGGCTCCGTAAGAAGCATCTCAAGGTCCTGGAGTGGCCTAGCCAGTCTCCAGACCTGAACCCAATAGAAAATCTTTGGAGGGAGCTGAAAGTCCGTATTTCCCAGCGACAGCCCCGAAACCTGAAGGATCTGGAGAGGGTCTGTATGGAGGAGTGGGCCAAAATCCCTGCTGCAGTGTGTGCAAACCTGGTCAAGAACTACAGGAAACGTATGATCTCTGTAATTGCAAACAAAGGTTTCTGTACCAAATATTAAGTTCTGCTTTTCTGATGTATCAAATACTTATGTCTTGCAATAGAATGCAAATTAATTACTTAAAAAAAATCATACAATGTGATTTTCTGGATTTTTGTTTTAGATTCCGTCACTCACAGTTGAAGAGTACCTATGATAAAAATTACAGACTTCTACATGCTTTGTAAGTGGAAAAACCTGCAAAATCAGCAGTGTATCAAATACTTGTTCTCACCACTGTATCTGCGAGACGGAAGGACCATCAGTATTGAGACTGGTTTCAACAATATAGGTGACCAGTTCAGAAAGAGCCATAGGAAAGATGGCTGGTTGAATCGTTTCACTCTGTGACTCTTTCTCAAGCCTTCTGAGGTGGAGTTTCTCTCTGTTGTAAAGATGAATGAGACACAAATGATGGTATTTCAGCTCCTGTGCAATGGCATCAGCACCACTTAGTTGAGACAATAATTTAGCATCATTCAGTGTTTGTGCACATTCATGTAGTCTGCCATTCAGTTGCAGTGTCATTACCTGACGTAGGTCAGATTCAGGAGATATGTTATCACAAAGAAAGCAAACCTGATCATCTAGACTTTTCTGCATCATGGTTCTACGATGCTTTGTTTGGCCTTCATCTGTCTCACTACATTGAGCATCGGATTGTTGCTTCTGGGCACGAAGTAACTTTGTGTTGTTGAACCGAAGTCGACAATTGTAGTGATACTTCGCTTGGTTCCTTCTCAAAGTAGCTTCTATACCACCACCTTCATCCAGTCGTTCCAGGTCCAGGGTCATTGGTATTTTGTTAATCTTGTGAAAGAGTGGAATGTTGGTGGCAATCATTTTATAGCCATCATGTTGAGAAACATGATGGGTAGGTGGTGATTGGAGGGGTTCCTTTGTGTCTGTCTGACAAAGACAACATTTCATCCAATCAGTTGGCCTCTTGGCTGACATGGGATTTTCATTTGCCATTTTGGGGGTTTGTTGTCTGATTAAGGGGTTATCCTTTTACCACCTCAATCATAGCTGACACTGAACCCCATGCTGAGTTCCACAGCAGTGAAGTCACCAGTGTGCCCTGGTTGTGTAATGATGTTCACTCTATTAAACAAAACCTTCCTTAACACATTAAATTGAGCTCTGACAGAAATGGTGGCTATCTTGAAAATGGTCGCCATCTTGAATTTTTGAGCGGCACACACCGTTTTCCATGATAATGTTCCTTGAAGAATATTTGTACCAAATGTCATGATAGCATAACCATTAGAAAAAAAGATGTAAGGATTCAAGAGAAATGGTGGCCATCTTGAAAAATGGTTGCCATCTTGAATTTTTGAGGGACAAGCACTGTTTTACAAAAAAACATTCTGAATTTTTATATTTTCACAAAATGTTATGCCTACATCACTGTTTGAACTATTGACATAATGAGCATTTGACAGAAATAGCGGCCATCTTGAAAAAATGGCCGCCATGTTGAATTTTTGGGTGGCCAATGCCTTTTTCCCAAAAAGTGACCCTTAGAGAGTATCTGTGCCAAATTTCATGCTTTTATACCAATTTGAACGATTCTCTTGAAATATGCCAATAATCTGCTGCACTAGTCTGAGAGTTGAGGTATCGGTAGTCGATGCACTGCCTCAAGCCTCTGTACTTCTTGGCCACAAAAAAAGAAGCTGGAAGCGGCAGGGGATGTAGATGGTCGGATGAACTGTTGCTGAAGTGCCTCCTGGATACCTCAATGGTAGTGGAGTTGATGGAGAGTGTGGGGGTGATGGATGGAACACGGAGAGATTGGGATGGTTTCTGGACAGAAGAAAGACAGTATTGGAAACAAACATCACTCCACTGTAATACTTCCCCGGTATCCCAGTTGAAGTGCGGTTGGTCTTGCGTCATCCACGGGCGTCCCAGGATTAGGTCAGCAGTGGATCCTTCCAGCACCATGAATAGACTTTTGGATGAAGTTTTCTATTCCGATAGCATCGTCATGCAGAACCATGAGCTGGCGGACGTTAGCATTAAGTCCCTGACGGAAAGCGGTGAGTAGTGCAGCCTCATTCCAGCCGCTGGTGGCCGCCAGTGTGTGAAACTGGAGGGCGTAAGCACTGACAGAGTTATTAGCCTGTCACAGGTTGAACAACTGGTCATGAACTGACAAATATGAGGCGGTTTGGCCGAACACTTCTTTAAAGTGACTGAAAGAAGGAGGATAGTGAAGAAATGATGGGTGCGTTGGACTGCCCACTGGAGTGCATGTCCAGACAGCAGGGAAAAAACAAAAGCTACTCGGGCGCGTTCGTTGGTGAACTGGTTAGACTGCATTTCAAAGTATAGAGAACATTGTAACAGGAACCCGCTGCAATCCTCCATCTCTCCGGTGAATGTCGCTGGTCGGGCCATGGGACTGGCAGAGGCAGTGGTTGTGGAGTGCAGGAGAGATTGGCGTGCGGTGTGAAGGACATCGGTAGGAACGGTTGGTGGGTTGTCAGCCACCGTGGATAGAAGGGAAAGGCGAACTGCATGAACCAATTCTGCGAATGGATCAATGGGTCGATCCGCTGCAGTCTCCATGGGACTCTGCATATGGTCTGGTCTTCTGTCACGGTACAGAAAGAAGCAGACAGATAAATAGTTGAAACTGATATTTATTGAACAGAGGCACGGAGTGGAACAGCAGATGAGACTGGTGAGTATGCAATGGAGGATCGGAGCAGGACGATGAATTTAGCTGGATGATAATCTATATCTCTGTATGCAGATGGCGGGACAGGATACAGCAAGCAGATGACAGGAGACAAGACAGGAGTCGGATGACGGGAACTGGTGAATCGAACACGAAGTTCAGGTAAGGAATCTTCAGGTAAGTAGAGGAGCCTGTAAGTTCAGGTAAGGATGAGACCAGACAATGAAGTGAAGGGGAAGTGCCTATAAATAGTGTCCGTTGATGATGATGTGCAGGTGCGGTGAATCAGAACTGCGGGGAGAGTGAACGAGTGGGCGGAGTGTGCAGATCTGGTGACTCCGTGACACCATTGCCATGTCATTTGCATATTTTATAAGCATCAAATTATCATTATTACAGGTTATCTCATTTGTATAAATAGAGAAAAGATTTGGGGATAAAAAACATCCCTGTGGGAGACCAGATTTTAAAACTACATTCTCTGACTTTTTGCCATTTACCAGCACATGTTGTGGGCGGTCCCGTAAAAAACGATTAATCCATAAAATCAAGGTTTGATGCACCTGTAGCTCCTCCAGATGCCTCAGAAGTGTATTTATATTCACAGTATTAAAGGCAGAAGAAAAGTCCATAAATAAAATCCTCACGTACGAATTTGCCAAGTCCAAATGCTTTACAGCCCTGTCCAGCAGAGTGAGGGTGGCATCTTCAACTCTGCGCCCTGTTCTGCAAGCAAATTGCAAAGGATCAAGTTTACCAGTCATTGCCTGGGAAAGTTGCTGACAAACCACTCTCTCCATACACTTGCAGAGCACAGATGTTAAATCCACTGGTCTATAGTCTTCAAGCACCTTAGCATGAGCCTTTTTTGGTAATGGGATTATGGGGCTTTCCTTCCAGGCCTGTGGTACAATATTAAAGTCAAGAGACATCTGAAAAAGTTGTGTCAACACACCCTTCAGCTGAGATGCACATTCCCTCAGTACCATGCCTTTTATTCCATCCGACCCTGATGTCTTTTGGGGTTTGACTTTCATTAAAACCTTTTCCACAATCTGTTCCTCAAATATTATGGGGGAAAAGTCAGGATGCTCTGTAGGAGTCCAGTACTCATCTGAATAGCTAATATTAAAACAAGCATAACATTGATTCAGTTCGGTAGCAAAGCAGTCAGGGCATTGGATATTGTGTTGCTTCTGTTTTTTTCCCCATCATAGTGTTTAGGCCCTGCCAGGCCATCTGTGCATTACCCATTGTAAACTTTTCCTCGACCTCACGTTTATATTGCTGTTTAGCCTCCTTAATTTTTATCTTCAATTCTTTCTATAAAATCTTTCATATCTATCTCCATTAAAAAAAGCTTTTTTTCTTTTCTTTTTTTTTAGATTTAAACAATGTTTCAGATCTTTTGTAACCCAGGGCTTGTTGTTAGGGTAACACCTCACATGTTTTACAGGAATGACACTCTCTACACAAAAATCTACATACCCAGATATGGAAGCATTGAGCATATCTACATCATTTCCACAGTCCTTAAAAAATACATTCCAATCTGTAACTTCAAGGCATCCTTTTAGTATTTCAGTGGAATCAAAGTCCCATACCTGGATAGTCCTAGTTTGTACTTTCTCAGTTTTTCATTTTTGCTTATATCAAGGTAGAAGCAGAACAGCATTATGATAGTGACAGACGTGACATATTGCTCCAGATTCGGCAGGTGTGTAGCAATGTCACATCGATTAAAATCTCAGAGCATAAACACTGGCTGATCTCCAACTCTATTTACAATATTATTAAAAATGCCTGCAATGCTTTCAGCAGCTAACATAAAATCAGGTCCAGGGACGTACACAAGTATCACTGTTATTTGAGTAAATTCTTGAGGGAGATAATGTGGTCGAAAGGAAACCACCATGATTTCATAATGTTTTGAGCAATCGGTTTCCCTCAGTGTAAAGTTTGTTGCCCATCTGTTATTCACAGCCATACACAGCCCCCCACCAACAGTTTTCTGAGTTTTAAAAGTATCTCGATCAAACCGAATCCAAGTAAATCCATCAAGGTTAAAATCCGCTGTTTCCTGGGAGAGCTATGTCTCAGTAAAACAGAAAAGGCTTGTGGAACGATAATCCCGATCATATTTGATCAACACAGACAGCTCGTCAATTTTATTTCTCAGGGATCTAACATTTGATAAGGTGATAGCAGGTAAGGGCAGTCTACTTCCTCTTCTCCGTAGCCTTTTGAGTATTCCTCCTCTCGAACCCCTTTTCCTTTCTCTTTACACTTTTTCCAACTGCTGCCAACCAAGAGACATTTTGGGACATTTTTAAAAAGTGTGAATCCGTTATCGGCAGAACAGCAAGCGGGCACAAATCCAGCAATAGTCCACGTGAATAAACCAGATTTTTCATGGTTGATATGCATGCTCCAGTCTGCATTGTCGGCATTGAAGTTAGCCATCTCGTATATAAATAATAAATAAATGAAAACTACAAAACACTTGATATAAAATAAACAAAACAAACATCAAACATGGAGCCTGTGTCATGAGTCGCACAAGCAGCGTTGTGCCCCGGATGTGTAAATTAACAAGAAATAAAGCTTCTACTTCTGAAGTTTAACAAAAAGTATAGCAGTAATGACTTTTATGAACTTTTTACTTACAAGATTGATAATATTAGAGAGAGAATTGTAACTATGTAACCGTCTACAACAGCATCACATCAAACAGTGCATTGTAGTCCTGAGGAAAAAAAAAATCTATTTATTCGTTGCAATAGGAGAGGAAGAATGGTCTAAACTCGTTAAATCATCTAAATCAACAACATGTATATTAGACCCTATACCTACTAAGCTACTGAAAGAAATGCTCCCAGAGGTCATAGAGCCTCTTCTTAAAATCATTCATTCTTCTTTGTCACCAGGATATGTACTGAAAACGTTTAAGCTGACTATTATTAAAGGTGGGATTAGTAGTTTTTGTCATACTTCAGCTGATCAACTTCACTTCCGTTAAAGTGAGCCGGCTTACCGGCATTCGGGAGCAACTTTACTATTGCTCTTGTGGATTAGCGATCGATCGCACTACACGCTTGGCTGTCATTGACTGTGACTGTTTGACTCTTTGTGGAGATATACTTACTGGATTATTTCACCTTGGAGATCGCTTTACAGGACAGCGCTGTTCCTCATCATGTGCACAGACTTAAAACGGCTTACCGGTGAGGCCGATTCAACGCACACACATACACAACATTGGACTGGAACACACACTTCCTGTAACGATGCGGTTGAAACAAGAGGAAGCAGATTCCACATGCAGCAGTAATTTATTTAAACAAACTTAAAACTAGACAGACTAGGACTAAGGAACAGGACTGGGGAACAGAACAACCAACATCAAGATCAACAACCCACAATCACTTACACAAGACACAGGGTTTAAGTAAAGAGGCAAACAAGCTAAACGAGATAACAAGGTAACAAGGGGGCGTGGCTGATTAGAAACACCTGGGAGACTAATAAACAGGAAAAACCTACAAAGGAGAACAAAACATGGCACAGAACAGGAAATAAGTCAAGTCCATACAAGACGGGGGGAATACAAGACAGGAATCATTACATCCCGGGGATGGGGCTCGTATGCGAGCACCTGGTGGCCGGACCTCCCCCCACGGGGTCCGGCCGTAGCTCAGCCCGAAAGAGCAACGTGGGGTCGCCCTCCCGCAGGCTCACCACCCACAGGAGGGACCGTAAGGGGCCGGTGCATAGTGGATTGGGCGGCAGTCGAAGTGGGGGCCTCGACCACCCGATCCCCGGACACGGAAACTAGCTCTAGGGACGTGGAATGTCACCTCTCTGGAAGGAGCCTGAGATTGTGAGGGAGGTTGAGAGGTACCGACTAGAGATAGTCGGGATCACCTCCACGCACGGCTTGGGCTCTGGAACTACACTCCTTGAGAGGGGGTGGACTCTTTACCACTCTGGAGTTTGCCCATGGTGAGAGACGACGGGCTGGTGTGGGTTTGCTTATAGCCCCTGTGAAGAAATCTGCCAACAGATTGTGTGAAACTGGCATTTCCTTTGCAAACGTCGTTTCTGGGGCAACGCAACAGAACAGGAAGCCACCTACCCTCCATGAGATGACGGAAGCAGAGATGCTGGAGCTTGTGCGGAAGATCAGTATCAGCGATTGTTAGATGCTATGCCGTTAGAATTGAAGCTTTGCTGTAATAAGTGTGTGGAAACTGATTTTAAAGGCAGAACCTGAGTTCATCTGAATTCAAGACTATATAAGATGCAAACAAAGGAATATTTATTTGCTCTTCCTTGCCTAGAAAATCTAGTACGCCAGCTTTTACTAGATGCAAGAAGCATGCTATCTTTAGCTATTTTTTACATCTGTTAGTTAGTACTCATTTATGTTCTGTAACAAGTATTCTTTTCATTTGATTATTTTTAATAAAGTTTGTTATAACTTTTACTATAATCATCTGACTGGACCTTGGATCATTTGAGTACACTTTCACTTCACTTTCTGCTCAGTTACTGTTCGGACGCTCTTGCTTACTGCTCCACGCTTTGCTCTATTGCTTTTACATTTTATCTCCTATATTTTTATATTTTATTTCCTTTTATCACCTAATTTTAACTTCAGCAAATCAGCACAGTGCTCAGACGACAAAGTTTGGAATACTACAAAAACGCAGAATTCTTTTACCCGACCAGCTTACATTCCGGGAAAGGAAAACACAAATGCCTACAAGGATAAGAGAAAAAGACTCTTCTGGTTCAAGAATCTACTTGCTGCACTAACTGCCACAGACTTTTGCAAAGGATTGCAGTTCTTGAAACAAAGTTACTTACGGGACCACCAAACCAGACGGAGCACACAACAGAGCTTCGTCATGGACACCCTCAGCATATAGCCGGTGAGTCCCATGAAACTAGTGCTCCTCGACAGGTAGAGAAACAAGCCGATCGACTTACAAATCGATGGCATAAACAGGGAGCGAGACCCAAAGGCACTCAAGACATCAGATTGTCACGGGCATCACATATTGCCGCAGTAGCATCCTCTACCCCAGATACAGCTCTGACAAGGATTGCAAACACTGGTCTCCTACCACCGCCTATACATCTTGAGAACAGATTTGAAGTACTAATGAATGTAAATGAGGAATCCCCAAATGTGATGAATGTGATCGAACACAGACTGAATGGGCCAGTAGCTAACACTGATGCTAACTGGCGCTCAAGGTCGAGCAGACAGAGCGCAGAGCGCAGCCGAGCCCAGGACTCTGATAGTGGGAGACTCCATAATCAAAAACATTAGCAGCAGGGATACAACTACGTGCTGCCTTCCACAAGCAACAACTTCTGATGTAAACAGGGAACTTCAGAACATTCTGATGAAACATAAGACTGCAAATCGACTCATCATACATGTGGGGAAGAATGTTATTCATAAAGAGCAGTCAGAACTCCTTAAGAAGGATTTCAATTAACTTTTTGAAACACTTAAAAGACTGTGTGGACCACTCCCAACAAGAGGAACAAACAGGTTTTCACGGTTGCTTGAGCTAAATACATGGCTGCAAAAAACCTGCAATATAAAAGGAGTGAACTTCATTGACAATTTCAATCTTTTCTGGAGTCAACGACAACGGTTTCATCGGGATGGCCATCACACAAACAAACTTGGTTCAAGAGTTTTAAAGGACAATATCTACTTCTCCCTCAGTCATCCTTCTGCAGTGTGTGCCAATCCACTCAATCTGAACGGCACACTGTCACGATTCATGGATTCATTGACTCGCCCTCGCTATGTGAGTGTGTGTTGTATGAATGGGCGCGGCTCATCAGCACGGCTCGTTATCGCTGATGAGCTGATCAGCGCCAGCTGTGTTGAATGAGAATGTCCTATATATTGTTTGTCACCTCATCTGGTCTTTGTCAGATGGTTGTGGAGGTTCACGGGCTCAGCTCACAGTCTTTTCTCCTCGCTCCAGTTCCTATGTTCCTGTTCTGTGATTCATCTGCCTGTTCTGAGGATCGTTTGCGGATCGTCCGTTTGCTGTCTGCCCACTGAGTCCTGCGTTGCCGAGCTTGTTATTCTGCTATCTGTCTGCCATCTGAACCTGCACTACCGCTATACTTTTGTGTTAATAAACACCAGTATTCACTTGCTATTGAATCCTTGACTGTTCCTTTCGAGCCATGACACACACACACACCTGGACACAGTATGAATGACCATGGGACTTCACTTCAGCAGCAAAATGGACATGCGGTTGACATATCACACAAGAACAATGATAACACCACTCCACCACAACAATCTCTGCTCACGGACTCAATCACAGCTGAGCCCTGCCCACAGAGCTCACCACAGACAGACATATTAGAACTGCTCCAAGATTCAGCACCCAAGGAAGACTTCCTGGAAAACAGCCAGGGAAGCCAGGACAGCATATCACAGCCTCCGATAACACCAGAGGAACAGCCCCTTTCACCAGACACTTTTTCCCTCTCTCCAGCATCGCCACTTCTGTGCTTCTCACAGAAAATGGAAGAACTGGTGTATGCTGGAACCAAACTATCCCACTCTTTTGCTGCAAGCCCCCAGATACCAACCAAAAAACGGCAGGCACCTCAACCACCAAAGCCTGCGGGCCCAGCTCGCCCTCCCCCTCCTGTGAGAGCTCTTCGGCCTCTCCCACAACGCCAGGGCCCACACCCTCCTCCATCTGCTCGAGGTGAACCAAAAACAACTGATACCAGCTCTCAGTGATATGTTTTGGGTCCCTGCTATGATAACAGTAACTTTCTCAAATGTTTACAGAACAAGCGGGAACCCAGTGTGCCTGTATCTTTCTCTATTGCTGTTCTATTACAAGATAGAAAGTCTAAGGCCTTCAATAGCCGTACAGCAAACCCAACTAATCTGGTGCCTATTACATGTCAAACTAAGATTGATGTGGGGGCAAAAAGTAAGACTGTTAAGTTAGCACTTTTAAACATTTGCTCACTTAAAAATAAATCACTTCTAGTCAACGACTTAATAACCACAAACAACCTGGATTTTATGCTTCTAAATGAATCCTGGCTAGAAGACAGCTGCAGTGCAACAATCCTCAATGAAACATCCCCTCCTAACTTTACTTTTATGAGTGTCTGCAGAGCTGTTAAGAGAGGTGGGGGTCTAGCTGCTCTTTTTAAAGATATCTATCAATGTAAGCAAATATAATTTGGGAATTACCCTTCTTTCGAATATCTGGGTATTGTGTTAAAAGGTGCTCCACGCATTTTACTTATCATTATTTACAGGCCTCCAAAATACTCTCCATCCTTTGCTGAGGACTTTGCAGAACTGTTATCAACAATCACCTCAGAGTTTGACTGTTTTGCCATTGCTGGAAATTTTAACATCCACATAGATAGTGCAGAAAACAATATGGCAAAAGAAATCAAAACTGTTTTAAAAACTTTTGATCTGACTCAGCATGTACATGGACCCACACACAATCGTGGACACACTCTAGATTTACTTATCAGTAAGGGTCTAAACATTTCATTGATTGTTATTAAGGATGTAGCACTGTCTGATCATTTCTGTATTTTCTTTGATATATTGATCTCTCCTGCCACTGAAGCTAGATCTGTGTCTGTCAAGAAGAGATGCTTAAATGAGAACACTAGTGTACTATTTATGAAGGCTATATATCCTTAACACCAAGCATATCTGCTGACTCTGTTGATTTTCTCCTTGATTCTTTTAACTCAAAAGTTAAAAGTGTAATTGATGATATTGCTCCTGTTAAAGTCAGGGAGAAGAATGGCAGACAAAAAGCACCTTGGAGAAACTCAACAGCAGTGCAAAATATGAAAAGACAATGCAGAAAAGCAGAGCGCATGTGGCAGAAGACAAAACTTGTAATCCATTATAACATCTACAAAGACAGCCTTCATGCTTTCAATATGGAACTAGGCAAAGCTAGACAGACTTTCTTCTCAAATATTATAAACAGCAATTTAAACAACACACGCACTCTTTTTGCTACTGTAGAGAGACTGACAAACCCCCCAAGCCAGATTCCCAGTGAAATGCTCTCAGACAACAAGTGCAGTGAGTTTGCTTCTTTCTTCTCTGAGAAAATCAATAATATCAGAAAGGTGATCAGCACATCCTTGAGTTGCGCTGGGGTCAGACAGATCAGACCACCTGAGAAAGTAGTTACTATGTCTGATTTCAAAGAAATTGATGGCAAAATTTTGGAAGAAACTGTACAGCACCTTAAAACATCAACCTGCGCTCTTGACACACTTCCCACATCTTTTTTCAAAAGTGTGTTAAACAGTTTAGAAGCAGATCTTCTAGAAGTGGTAAATGCCTCACTTCTCTCTGGGAGTTTTACAAACTCCCTGAAAACTGCAGTTGTCAAGCCCCTCCTGAAAAAGAACAATCTGGATAAGACCATATTAAGCAACTATAGGCCGATTTCAAATCTTCCTTTCATAGGCAAGATCATTGAAAAAGTTGTCTTCAATCAGCTGAACAAATTCTTATGCTCGAATGGATACTTTGACAATTTTCAATCTGGTTTCCGACCGCACCACAGCAAAGAGACAGCGCTCATAAAGATAATAAACGATATTCGCTTAAATACTGATTCAGGCAAATTATCAGTGCTGGTACTACTCGACCTCAGTGCTGCATTTGACACTGTCGATCATAACATACTTCTTGACAGGCTGGAAAACTGGGTGGGGCTTTCTGGGATAGTCCTAAAATGGTTCAGGTCATACTTAGATGGGAGAGGTTATTATGTGAGTATAGGAGACCTTAAGTCTCAGTGGACATCCATGACATGTGGAGTCCCTCAAAGCTCAATTCTTGCGCCACTCCTGTTCAACCTGTATATGTTCCCAATGAGCCAAATAATGAGAAAGAACCAAATTGCTTACCACAGCTATGCAGACGACACACAGATTTACTTAGCCCTATCGCCTAACGATTACAGCCCCATTGACTCCCTGTGCCAATGCATTGATGAAGTCAACAGTTGGATGTGTCAAAATTTTCTTCAGTTAAACAAAGACAAAACTGAAGTCATTGCATTTGGAAACAAAGATGAAGTTCTCAAGGTGAACGCATACCTTCACTCTAGGGGTTAAACAACTAAAAATCAAGTCAGGAATCTTGGTGTGACACTAGAGTCAGACCTTAGTTTCAGTAGTCATGTCAAAGCAATAAATAAATCAGCATACTATCATCTGAAAAATATTGCAAGAATTAAGATGCTTTGTTTCCAGACAAGACTTAGAGAAACTTGTGCATGCTTTCATCACCAGCAGGGTGGATTATTGTAATGGACTCCTCACTGGCCTTCCCAAAAAGACCATAAGACAGTTGCAGCTCATACAGAACGCTGAGCAGAACCAGAACATATGAACATATCATACCAGTCCTCAGGTCTTTACACTGGCTCCCAGTTCGATTTAGGATTGATTTTAAAGTATTATTACTGGTATATAAATCATTCAATGGCCTAGGACCTCAATATATTGCAGATATGCTCACTGAATATAAACCCAACAGATCACTCAGATCATTAGGATCATATCAGCTAGAAATACCAAGGGTTCACTCTAAGCATGGCGAATCTGCTTTTAGCTCTTAAGCCAGCTGCAGCTGGAACCAGCTTCCAGAGGAGATCAGATGTGCTCCTACTGTAGTCACTTTCAAATCCAGACTCAAAACACATCTGTTTAGCTATGCATTTACTGAATGAGCACTGTGCCACTGTTCGTCCGACTGTTTGTACTGTACTGTATTTTATTTTATCTTTCTAAACTGTTTTAATTATTCTTATTTCTTTTTATTATTTTAATGTCTTCCATGTAAAGCACTTTGAATTGCCATTGTGTATGAAATGTGCTATATAAATAAACTTGCCTTGCCTTCTGCCTGGAACAGGAAATCCTTTGTGAAGAAGACGCACGAGGGGTGAGCCGTTCTTTTTGATAAAATAATTATTACCATGTATTTTGATTTGATCATATAGCCTAGCCAAAGAGGCAGCATGTAACAGGGTGATGTTATATTGCAAAAAAATGGTTCAAGGAGTACCTCAAAAGATAGACTTATAATACTTGTGATATCTCTATTATTTTTATAGTAGAATATTAACTTGTATAGACTGATCATCTAACTCCTTAAGGGCACGACTAAAGGATAGGCACTTTAGTGAGCGAGATTATCTCTATAAACTTTGAGGATGGTTTTAGGATAATTGGGAACGGTATTAATTGTGATCCATTACACCCCACAGCTCAGCCACCATGTGTTGGAGTTTACCCCGGTGAACGAGAGGGTCGCTTCCCTGCGCCTTCAGGTCGGGGATAGGTCTCTCACTGTTGTGTGCGCCTATGGGCCAAACAGCAGTGTAGAGTACCCGGCCTTCTTGGGGTCTCTGGGAGGGGTGCTGGAAAGTGCTCCGACCGGGGACTCCATCGTTCTACTGGGGGACTTCAACGCCCACGTGGGCAGCGACAGTGACACCTAGAGGGGCGTGATTGGGAGGAACGGACCCCCTGATCTGAACTTGAGTGGTGTTCTGTTATTGGACTTCTGTGCTAGTTACAGTTTGTCCATAAAGAACACCATGTTCAAGCATAAGGGTGTCCATCAGTGCACATGGCACCAGGACACCCTAGGCCGGAGGTCGATGATCGACTTTGTGGTCGTTTCATCTGACCTCCAGCCGTATGTCTTGGACACTCGGGTGAAGAGAGGGGCGGAGCTGTCAACTGATCACCACCTGGTGGTGAGTTGGATCCGATGGCGGGGGAGGAAGCTGGACAGACTCGGCAGACCCAAACGTACTGTGAGGGTCTGTTGGGAATGTTTGGCCGAATCCCCTGTCAGAGAGATCTTCCACTCCCACCTCCGGCGGAGCTTCGACCAGATCCCGAGGGAGACTGGAGATATGGAGTCCAAGTGGACCATGTTCTCCACCTCCATTGTCGACGCGGCCACTCGGAGCTGTGGCCGTAAGGTCTCCGGTGCCTGTCGAGGCGGCAATCCCCGAACCCAGTGGTGGACATCGGAAGTAAGGGATGCCGTAAAGCTGAAGAAGGAGTCCTACCGGGCCTGGCTGGCTTGTGGGACTCCCGAGGCAGCTGACGGGTACCGACAGGCCAAGCGGACTGCAGCCCGGGTGGTCGTGGAGGCAAAAAATCGGGCCTGGGAGGAGTTCGGTGAGGCCATGGAGAAGGACTATCGGTCGGCCTCGAAAAGATTCTGGCAAACCGTCCGGCACCTCAGGAGGGGGAAGCAGTGCCCTACCAATGATGTTTTCAGTGGAGGTGGGCAGCTGTTGACCTCGACTGGGGATGTCATCGGACGGTGGAAGGAATACTTCGAGGATCTCCTCAATCCCACCGTCACGTCTTCCACTGAGGAAGCAGAGGCAGAGGGCTCAGGGGTGGACTCGTCCATCACCCAAGCTGAAATCACTGAGGTAGTCAAGAAACTCCTCGGTGGCGAGGCACCGGGGGTGGATGAGATCCGCCCAGAGAAACCTCAAGTCTCTGGATGTTGGGGTCTTGTTATTGAGTGAGGGAAGGATGGAATGGGAGATTGACAGACGGATCGGTGCAGCTTCTGCAGTAATGCAGTCGATGTTCCGGTCTGTCGTGGTGAAGAAAGAGCTGAGCCGCAAGGCGAAGCTCTCGATTTACTGGTCAATCTACGTTCCTACTCTCACCTATGGTCATGAGCTGTGGGTCATGACCGAAAGGACAAGATCCCGGGTACAGGCGGCCGAAATGAGCTTTCTCCGCAGGGTTGCTGGGCGATCCCTTAGAGATAGGGTGAGAAGCTCGGTCACTCGGGAGGAGCTCAGAGTAGAGCCGCTGCTCCTCCATATCGAGAGGGCATCTTTTCCGGATGCCTCCTGGTCGCCTTCCCGGGAAGGTGTTCCGGGCATGTCCCAACGGGAGGAAATGCCGGGGAAGACAAAGAAAACGTGCAGTGTTGGGGGTCCTTCAGGAGCAGGGTTGAAGAACACTGCCTTAGACAACGAACCAGCACAGGAGTGCAAACCCAAGGAGAATAAAGGAAACAAACATGACAAGCCATGTGCTCACACCAAACATGACAAAACCTCAAGCACATGGCAAATAAAACAAATCACAAGCCATGTGCTAACACAAAACGAGACATGAACAAGAAATAGACTAGACAGAAGTGACAGAACCCTGACATCTGTATTGTAAAAAGCCCTCGCACTCATGTCTTACCAAACCGGTAAGAGATATTTTGTAGAATGTGGGTAACCAGACAGTTTCGCTTCCCACTGACTTTTATTGTATTTTTGGCCATATAATGGATGTCATTGGGAACTGAAACCTTTCTATTACACATATGTTCAGTTCAATAGCTTTTTCACTGTACAGTATAAAGATTATTTCACCATTTTTGATAATGTGTTCTGTAAACAGGACAGTTATTGCCTACCTATTACATTGCAATAGATATTTTACAGGGTAAACTGGGGGGATTATGGACAGCTCAAGCATTCCAATGGATGACATAACCCCTCTATTTCTGGACCCCATTCCTAATTCACAGAAATCATCTTAACCACACCAAGGGACCCCTCAGATGAGTTCCAGGAGCCGCTCAAAGGAAGGGTGATCTACAGTGGCTGATTACTGATTAAAGCAAAAACCACCACACCTGTGTTCAGTTCAGTTCCACCTGTGCATTGTTTTCATGTGGAAATACTAAACAATACCAAGACAGTGACGAAATGATGCAAAAAAACAAAAAATGACCAGTGTAAGAGAATTCTAATCTGGATTTAAGAAATTAATTGCATTTCAAAGCTAATGTAAAAAAAAATAAAAAAATAAAAGATTTAAAAAAAATATTAAAAAACAAACAAACATTTGAATGTTACATCATCAGTGGGCAGTATATGGGTGGGCCATCTGATCCAGACACTGTATAAATTATATGACAAGAAAGAAAGCAGAACAAACTCCTAACATGAGGAGACTCACTCATGGCCTATGAGACTCAATACTGCTTTCCTGCCATCAACTCATCATGTATCAAGGGAAAACGCTCTAAATATGAATACAATATCATGTATGTGTTTGTATCATTGCTGTCAGTATGGACTGTGTTTCTGAACCTGCTGGTGATCATCTCCATCTCTCACTTCAAGAAGCTTCACACTCCAACAAACCTGATTATTCTCTCTCTGGCTGTGGCCGACATGCTTATGGGAGTTCTTTTACCCGTAGAGGGCTCTAGGCAGATTGAGACGTGTTGGTACTTTGGAGACACTTTCTGTAATCTGTTTATGATAATCCTTGGATTGGCTTTCTCAGGATCTCTCAGTAATTTAGTTTTAATTGCTGTTGATCGTTATGTGGCTGTGTGTCACCCTTTACAGTACCCACAGAAAATAACCACAACTAAAACTTTAGTGAGCATCTGTCTGAGCTGGGTTTGTTTTTCAACTTATAACACTATCCTTGTAATTGATAATGGATATTTTGACAATCCACTCAGAACAGACACGTGTTATGGAGAGTGTTCTCTTGTGGGGGGATTTGCCTGGTTTGTCACTGATATGTTTGTGTCTTTTATTTTTCCATGTACCCTTATCATATCTTTATATTTGAGGATTTTCTATGTAGTACATCAGCAAGTGAAAGCTATAAACTCTCTGAAGGGTGGTAAATGTGTAACGGAAGGTTCATCGAGGAGGAAATCTGAGAATAAAGCTGCTCTGACATTAGGAATCATTGTGATAGTTTATATGCTTTGCTTTATACCATACTATATCTGTTCTATGACAGTAATCTCTTCCACAACCATAAATGTTTTGACATGGTTCTTGTTCACAAATTCAGGTCTGAATCCACTGATCTATGCTTTATTTTATCCCTGGTTTAAAAAGACAGTTAAACACATCTTAACTCTGAAAATATTTCAGCCAGCATCCTCTCTGGTCGATATTTTTACAGAGCATCAATTGTAATTAAACTGGTAAAGCTGTCACTCATAAAGGATATGATTATCTTTGTAGGATTTATATTTGTAATTTACACTACATGTATCTTAGTATGTAGCTTATTTCAGAGAGTATGTTTTCTGCATTTGATGTTCAATTTAACTTCTTTCCACACACATTGAAATAAATCGACACAATGTTCATAAATTGTATTAAATTAGCTCATTTAATAAACTGAGCACGCAGCATAAATCCTCAATGTACTGGAATAAATGGTAAATGTAGATATTATGTGCTTTATGCTTAATAACTTTCATCAGCCATGTTGCATCTGTGTTCAAAAACATAATGACAAAAAAAGGGACAGTCATACAGAACTAAACTCGATTAAAAAAAAAGTGATGTCCTCTAACTTTCAACTGCATTTATTTCCAGAAAATGTCTTAATATATAAATATTGGTATGAACATAAAAAGATTCAACAACTGGGACATAAACTAAAACAGTTCCGCAGACATTTGAGGAAAAGAAATGGAACAATGAGTCCCTGAACAATATCAAAATAAGCAGTCATATCTGGTGTAGCCAGGAGCTGCTGTAAGTCCCACAGATCATCCTCATGGACTGTAGCAGACTGGCCTTTTCTTACTGTGAGATGTTACTCCACTCTTCCACCAAAGCTCTCAAAGTTCTCAAACATGGTTCCTGGATTAGAAATCACAGTTCTCTTACGAGAGGTCTCTCGTACTGCGTAAGATATCTTACGCTAGGGGAAAATCCTTTTTCCGCGAGATATTGAAGCCAAAAATTATCCTTAATTTTGTAATAATGCAAAACGCGTTGTGGCAGCATACAGACATAGGCGAGGCAGCTCGCGCGCCTATTGGCTGTTCTGCGGCAACTGCAGCAGCCTATCGAGCGAGGCCTGGCGTGACGCCAGACCCAATGAGGGTGCTTTGCGCCCGCTGCGTCACATCCCGCCGAAACGGGCGTGGTCTAGGCCTATAAATACCGCTCGCAGGCAGCTATTATCTGATTTTTCATCCTTCAAGCGAAGCACACGCATCGCTGGAGCTGGAGAAGAAGCCGCGCCGTCTGAGAGAGAGCACCTTCAGCGGGACGAGTCACTGAAGTCGCTGGCCGCGCCGCCTTCCTTGCCTTCCTGCTGCGCTTTCCGGCGCTTATATCCTTTTATTCTCTGTACTCTGCCGCCGCGACACACATTCTAAAAGAGCAGTGTCTTTTTCAAGATGCCTTCCTGCGGCTCGTGCAGAGCCACACTCAGCGACGGGGACCACCATGTTATCTGCATTTCCTGCCTGGGTGAGGAACATGCAGCTCTCGCGCTCGCTGACGGCGGCTGCCCTCACTGCGAGCTGATGCCCATGGCAACTCTGAGGACTCGCCTGGCTTTCTTCACCGAGACTGCTCCCCCGCCCGCCGCGGTGTCGCGCCGTAAAAAGCGCCGTGCCCAGCGGGTCCCGGAACCTTCCCCCAGCCGCCAAAGCTATCAGACGATATCTTTCCTGGGCACAGAGTTGGACTCGCTGTCCATGATAGCGCAACTATCACCACAGCGCGCGGTAGACATTCAGCGTACAGCGAACTCGTTCCGCTGTGGCGCGTCTGTCCCGCTCAAGAAATTTCAGAAGATGCTGGGTCTCATGGCCTCAGCATCATCAGTGCTCCAGCTGGGCCTGCTCTGCATGCGCCCGCTGCAGTTTTGGCTGAAAGCGCGAGTCCCACGCCAAGCGTGGGCATCCGGTCTGCTTCGCCTCAAGGTCAATCAGAAGTGCGTCACAGCTCTGAAACCTTGGAAAGCGGACGACTGGTACCAATCAGGTGTAAGCCTGGGGACTTCCACGAGGGTGAGAGTGGTGTCCACGGACGCATCCACCTCGGGATGGGGAGCGCTGCTCGAGGGCAGACCGTTCTTTGGCCAATGGTCAGAACGGGAGAAGCTCCTGCACATAAACTGCCTCGAAATGCTGGCAGTAGACAACGCGCTGACGCGTTTTTGTCCCCAAATAAAAGGGCGCCACGTCCTGGTCCGCTCGGACAACATGTCTGTGGTGTCCTACATAAATAGCCAGGGCGGCCTCAGGTCCAGGAACCCGCACAGGCTAGCAGAACGCCTCCTGGTATGGGCTCAGCGCAACCTGCGCTCGCTGAGAGCAGCGCACGTGCCAGGGCTCCTAAACATAGGACCAGACAGACTGTCCAGGAACAATGTTCCGGCAGGCGAATGGTCTCTACACCCACAGACAGTCCAACTGCTGTGGAAGAAATTCGGCAGAGCGGAAGTAGACCTGTTCGCGTCTCAAGAAAACGCTCACTGTCCGGAATTTTTCTCCAAGAGCAGGGACGCGCTGGCTCATGTATGGCCCCGCCGCCCGCTCTATGCTTTTCCCCCCGTCTCTCTCCTGCCTCAGGTGATAGAGCGGATCAAGGAAGAAGGATGCTCAGTACTGCTTGTAGCACCGTTCTGGGAAAACCAACCTTGGTTCCCAGTTGTGATGCAGCTAGCGAGCACTGCCCCGTGGCCAGTGCCAGTGAGGAGAGACCTCCTCTCTCAGGCCCACGGCTCGATCTGGCATCCTCACCTGGAATTGTGGTCCCTTCATGTCTGGGCCATCAAAGGGTACATGTTGAACTCCCTAAGGGAGTATTAAACACGATCACGCAGGCTAGAGCTCCGTCTACGAGACGGCTCTACTCCTCGAAATGGTCAGTGTTTTCGGGCTGGTGCACAGCCCGTAGCGTGTCACCCACAGACTGTGGAGTGACGGAGGTGCTTTCCTTCCTACAAGAGCTGTTGGATAAGGGCAGGACCCCTTCCACGCTCAAAGTTTATGTGGCGGCTATAGCAGCGTTCTCAAGAACAACGCTTGGTCAGTCAATAGGAAGGAACGATTTAGTCATCCGCTTCCTTAGAGGAGCTAAGAGACTGAATCCTCCCAGACCTCCCTCAGTCCCCGTATGGGACCTTTCTACGGTACTGGAAGCCATGAAAGGTGGACCATTCGAGCCTTTACAGACGACTGATCTGAAACATCTGTCTTTCAAGACTGTGTTTCTGCTGGCTCTCGCTTCAGTGAAGCGCATAGGGGACTTACACGCGCTCTCTGTGAGCGCGACGTGCATGGAATTTGGGCCTAATGACTCAAAAGTTATACTCAAACCTAAGCACGGTTATGTTCCAAAATCCCTCAACACACCGTTTAGGGTGCAGGTCATCTCCCTGTCAGCCCTACCAGTCCCTGATGAGGAAAGAGACGCGGGCCTCCTTTGCCCAGTCAGGGCATTACGAGCTTATGTGTCTCGCTCGTCTGTTTTCAGACAGACAGAGCAGCTCTTTGTTTCGTTCAGCGGGCGTTCTAAGGGACTAGCCGCGTCGAAACAGAGCCTATCCAGATGGATAGTTGATGCTATAGCGCTAGCATACGCCTCCAAGGGCATGCAGTGCCCGTTGGGTGTCAGAGCGCACTCCACGAGAGGCATGGCCTCTTCGTGGGCCTGGTCGAGTGGGATTGCCTTGCAAGATATTTGTACGGCGGCGGGCTGGGCCTCCCCGTCTACATTTATACGGTTTTACAACCTAGAGTTTCCCGCCCTGCAGGCCAGGCTGCTGTCGGTCTAGTTAACCAGTATTATCTTACCTGATGCTATCAGCTCAGAATGCTGCGTCTACTGAGCACAGCTCGATGATCGACAGTGAAAAGCAGTAGCACAAGATGTGCCTGCGCAAACTGTGTAAGACCCACATTTCCCCATCAGTTCAGGCCGTACCCCGCCCTGTCTGTATGATGAAATTCGCGTCTAAGCGACGCTGCCATATGTGGAAGAGTGCGGCTTTGCCCCTCCCTCTTCCCGGACTCCCTGTGAGTTCCCTGGGTGATTGTGCACTATATGAACCCCGGGCTTTCGCCCTTGGGTCTTTGGTGTCAGATCTCAGCATGCACGGCGTTTTGCATTGGGTCCCCTAGCGTAAGATATCTTACGCAGTACGAGAGACCTCTCGTAAGAGAACGTACTCGGTTACTAACGTAACCTCGGTTCTCTCTAGAAGAGGGAACGAGTACTGCGTATCTTGCCGTGCATGCGCACGCTCTGGTTGCTTCGATGATGAAAAACCAGATAATAGCTGCCTGCGAGCGGTATTTATAGGCCTAGACCACGCCCGTTTTGGCGGGATGTGACGCAGCGGGCGCGAAGCACCCTCATTGGGTCTGGCGTCACGCCAGGCCTCGCTCGATAGGCTGCTGCAGTTGCCGCAGAACAGCCAATAGGCGCGCGAGCTGCCTCGCCTATGTCTGTATGCTGCCGCAACGCGTTTTGCATTATTACAAAATTAAGGATAATTTTTGGCTTCAATATCTCGCGGAAAAAGGATTTTCCCCTAGTGTAAGATATCTTACGCAGTTCTCGTTCCCTTTTCTAGAGAGAACCGAGGTTACGTTAGTAACCGAGTACGTTTGTGTGTGTGTGTGTGTGTGTGTGTGTGTGTGTGTGCGTGTGTGTGTGTGTGTGTGTGTGTGTCCTGGTAAACCCAAACGTCCCCACAAAGGTAGTAATATCAGAAATGTCTGACCTTGTGAAAACTTTTTCTTATGGTCCCCATGAAGAAAACATGTTATAAATTATACTAAATTATATTGTTGTTGTTTTTTTTTTTTAAATGTAAGTTTTCTGTGAGGGTTGTGTTTAGAGGTAAGGTTGGGTTCAGGGGATAAAGTTTGTACAATATAAAAATCATTATGTTTATGTACCCATAAAATATGGACACCCAACATGTGTGGTACATGTATATATTCATTTACACACACACACACACACACACACACAAACGCATTACATGCAACAACATTTTTGGTTACATTTTATTTTAAGGTGTCATTGTTAGTGTAATTATATATTTAAGTACTGAGCAACATTAATTAACAACATGTACTTTAAGGTTAGAGTAGCATTAAGGTTTGGTTTAGGGTTAGTTGCATGTAATTATGCATAATTTACTGTTATTACTATGGTAAATACATTTTTCAGATATATAACAAGGACACTGTAAAATAAAGTGTTACCAAATTTTGCAATGTTAATATGTTGAATATGGTGCATATTTCTATAATAAGAATTCATAGAAAAATCTCAAGATAAAACTATAGAATAAAGATAAACCTATAGAATAATGTGAGACAATGACAAATTTCATTAGGTGAACTAATGATCTATTAAAAATATTATGCAAACACAATAAAAATATTTAATTTATTTTAGCTATGCTTCCCTGTTTATGTCAATCTCAGATGGCATTTCCATCGTACTACCAATGTAGAAGTGAAATATACTGTAAGTCAAGTCAAGTCAAGTCATCTTCATTTATATAGCGCTTTTAACAATGTAGATTGTTTCAAAGCAGCTTTACAGAGATAAATGTATAATTTAAGGTAAGATTGTTTTGGCTTTATAGCGGTTCTTTAATAAAGTTATTTTCCAGCTAAAGTTAGTTTTGATTGATTCGCTTCCGTCGCAACGATCATTAGTTATTAAATTAGGGGCCGCTAAGACGACACCATTCTCTCTACACAGACTTTAAACGCGAACCTGTGAGAAACGCTGATGGCGTTCACATGCGCATTAAGAATGGGTTCTATAGTTATGTGCGTTTGAATATATGTGCGCAGGTTTGTAATTCCCTACAAACCAAGCCTAAACAAAGTACTGATGTTTCCTTATAATTTTTGATACAGAATTTTATTTTATTTTATCAATTCGGGGTAGATACACGAATTGAGTTTTCCCGACAACGCTTTATCTGTAGAGTGATAAAGGGATCCTCCATAGGGAGAGACTAGTTGGCACTTCAGCACTGCGTTGTCATCGGGTCCAGGCGAAGATCATTCGTCAGATCTGGATACGGCCTGGATGCAGCAGGCTGCGGGAAAACCTCGGGATAAACAAAGACACTAAAATTAGCGTAGATGCCATTCTTCTCATGATGTAACGAGTACATCAGGATTTATGGGAAGTGTTCCCGGTTCCGGCTGACCTAATCTATGCAGCCTAACATTGAATTATAGAAGTCTATAATGTGTTATGTGAATGCTACGTCAAAGAGATGTGTCTTTAATCTTGCTTTGAACTGACAGAGTGTGTCTGCTTCCCAGACAATGGTAGGAAGCCTGTTCCAGAGTTTTGGTGCTAAATAGGAAAAGGATCTACCGCCAGCAGTCGATTTTAGGTATTATCAACTGGCTGGAATTTTGAGATCGCAATAGACATGAAGGACTATAATGCGTTAAGAGCTCGCTCAAGCACTGCGGAGCTAAACCATTTAGTGCTTTGTAAGAAATCAGCAATATTTTTAAATTGATGCGATGTTTAATAGGGAGCCAATGCAGTTTTGACAGAACTGGGCTAATATGGTCATACTTCCTGGTTCTGGTAAGAACTCGAGCTGCTGCGTTTTGGACTAGCTGTAGTTTGTTTATTAAGCGTGCAGGGCAACCACCCAGTAGAGCATTACAATAATCTAGCCTTGAGGTCATGAACGCATTAACTAATTGTTCCGCATTTGTCATTGAGAGCATATGGTGTAATTTAGATATATTATTAAGATGGAAAAATGCGGTTTTACAGATACTAGTCACGTGACTTTCAAACGAAAGATTGGTATCAAAGAGCACACCCAGGTTCCTAACCGACGACAAAGACTTAACAGAGCAGCCATCAAGTGTTAGACTGTATTCTAGATTATTACGTGAGGACGTTTTTTGTCCAATAATTAGAATCTCTGTTTTTTCCGAATTTAGAAGTAGGAAATTACTAGTCATCCAATTTTTTATATCAGCTATGCATTCCGTTAATTTTGTGAATTGGTAAGTTTCATTAGGTTTTGAAGAAATATACAGCTGAGTATCGTCAGCATAACAGTGGAAGCTAATGCCATGTTTCCTAATGATATCTCCTAATGGTAGCATGTACAGAGTGAACAGCAGCGGTCCTAGTTCTGAGCCTTGTAGTACGCCATACTGAACTTGTGATCGATGAGACATCTCTTCATTTACTGCTACAAACTGATAACGGTCAGATAAGTATGACTTAAACCATACTAATGCAATTCCACTAATGCCAATATAATTTTCTAGTCTATTTAAAAGAATGTTGTGGTCGATAGTGTCAAATGCAGCACTAAGATCGAGTAACACTAATAGAGAGATACAACCACGATCGGATGATAAGAGCAAATAATTTGTGACTCTAATGAGAGCAGTCTCGGTACTATGGTATGGTCTAAATCCTGACTGGAAATCCTCGCAGATATCATTTCTTTCAAGAAAGGAACACAGTTGTGAAGATACTGCTTTTTCTAATATCTTTGACAGAAAAGGTAGATTCGAGATCGGCCTGTAATTGACTAATTCTGTACGATCAAGTTGCGTTTTTTTAACAAGCGGTTTAATCATAGCCAGCTTAAAGTTTTTTGGTACGTATCCTAGAGACAAAGATGAATTAATGATATTAAGAAGAGGATCTATGACCTCTGGAAGCATCTCTTTCAGTAGCTTAGTCGGTATAGGGTCTAACATACATGTTGTCGATTTAGATGATTTAACGAGTTTAGCGAGTTCTTCCTCTCCTATAGCAATGAATGAATCAAATTTTTCCTCAGGGAGACTACAATGCACTGCCTTGATGCGATACTGTAGTAGACGGTTACATAGTTATAATTTTGTCCCTGATATTATCAATCTTATAAGTGAAGAAGTTCATAAAGGCATTACTGCTGTATTGCTTGGAAACTTCTGAGCTTGAAGCTTTATTTTTCGTTAGTTTAGCCACCGTTTCAAATAAATACCTAGGGTTTTGTTTATTTTCTTCTAATAGGGTTGAAAAATAAGCAGATCTAGCAGCTTTTAAAGCCTCTCTGTAAGTAATCGAGCTCTCCTTCCATGAAATGCAAAATACCTCGTTTTGTTTTCTTCCAGTTGCGTTACATTTTTCTGGCTGCTCTCTTAAGGGCCTGAGTGTGCTCATTGTACCACGGCGTTGGACTATTTTCTATAATCTTCTTTAACCCTCTGGGGTCTGAGCTGTTTTCTGGGCCCTGGAGGTGTTCTGACATGCTCTGACATTTCTGGTTATTTCTGTTACTTGTGACATTTTCATGGCTAAAGTCTAATTACACTGTATTCAGCACAAACTCTGCTACAATAATATATCAACAGCATGTATGTAAAAGTTTGTAGTTTTGAGATAATGACATTTATGCGTGGTTTGTGAAAATACAAAAAAAAATTCTCACTGAAATAAGGCCATGAAACCCATACTGATTATTTCTTCACAAGACTTTTGAAAATTGTATCACGTAGCCTAGAATATTTGCTCTAAAACAATGTGAAAATCACCCTGACTGCTCATTCAGATAAGACAATATATTGATTTAAAAATTTTACGACGTGTTTTGTGTGAAAAAGCCTTATGTGAGAGCTCATTAATATGTAAGCTTTTCTCACCTGAGAAAGACAAAGACCCTCCCCTAACGGCCCTATTAGGAGCTATCAGGCCCTGCCATTCTGAGCAACCTTGCACAATACTGTAAATGAGGAGATTTAAAAAAGAATGGCTTTTAAATTGTTTGGATTTATTTACAACACAGCATCGTCCAAAGATACACAACAAGTGCCAAAAAGCTCTTATTGAAAACAATGATCCAAAGACAGAGACCTTTGTGCTATTCCTAAAAACATTGTACATACCTTTCATTTCCAAGGTGTTTGATTTTCACTTTACCATGTACAGAGACTCATGTGAATGTTGAATTCAGCAGCACTCATCTGGGCCCTGAAAAAAAAAAAGTGAACATACTGATATCAAGAGAAAGGCCTGCACGATTTTGGGAATACATTTTAGATTTTTCTGGTTAAAATTGCTTTTTAAAATTCACAGAATACACACACACACACACACACACACACACAAATGTTTCCAACAATATATAATGAACAGTGAACACCAGGTTTGTTGTGCCTTGTAGGCATAAGCTATGCGCAGTGCTGGATAAAATAATAATAACCTATAACAGTATAAATCTTCCAAAAGATGTCAGTAACAACTAAGCTAGAGAAAAATATATTGATTATCATGTTACTTCAAATGTTTCCATTCGTTATGACGATATGAAATGAGATAATAGTAAAAACATGAAGCTGTTTGCTTTTCAAACGCGATCGCGATCCAAAATATGATACATTCAAATGCGATCGCGCTGCAAAATATGATACATTCAAATGCGATCACGATCCAAAATATGATACATTCAAACGCGATCGCGCTCAAATATAAAACATTATGGTTACCATATACATATCTACGTTTGAGCAGATATCCACAAACACAGTAACAGTAAACACGGTATTCACAAACATCTGTGCATAAGGCAGTATTGAAGCGTGTCATAGGCTAACCAAAATCGAGCATTTATATAAAAATATAATGTAGACAGTAGGCTATCACATATTTTACCGGAGGCTGAAACATATTTGCACTAAATCACATTATATAACCTAAGCAGATATTCGCAAACAAGCTACATTACGCATAAAGAAGTATTTTAGCATTATAATCAGTGTCATAAGCTAATCAAAACTGAGTGAAATATATACGAAGTATATACATTTAGCACAGAAAGGTTGCCTACCAGTCTAGTTCATATTTCAACATGTTTCTGTATATTTATAGATGCATGTACGATATTAGGCTTAGTTCATGTTTTTACTCCAAACTCATTTCATAACATACATTTTAATCTGGCACACGACAAGTAAGACAAGAATTACCTTAAAAATCTTCTCATCTTCAAATCGCGTTCTTCTGAGGTAGGCTAAATCCAAGGTAAACAGCACAGCACAGCACAGCACAGCACAGTCTTCCATTTCAGTCTTATTCTTTGTTTTGAGGTGATGAGGGCGTTTACAGGTCTGCGTTCTGCCGCGTGGATCATTTGCATGTCAATCGCACGTGCGCTCGTGGGTGTGGTCACATTAACTTTAATTAGGACGTGTTTGAGAAACTGTACATGCCGCTGCTTTCTTACAGATTACTTAAACAGAGAATATTTGTTTTTTATATAATTTACATACTTTAAAAATAGAGACTCCAAGCGTTGTATAGACATGCGTTTCAAGTCTGTGTGACAAACATTCGCTGAGTTACAGGTCATTTTCTGTCGCGTTTCAGAATGAGTTTCTCATTGAGAGAGACGGCAGAACGCGCATCATGTTTATTTTCTTTGTTTTACGAAAAACACAACATTTTGTTTTTATTATGAGTGTACACAAATAAAAGAAGACATTTAACAGTTTTGAATGATGTACAACACAAGTATGTAAAATCAAAATCAACAGAGTATTTTGCACTGATATAAGAAAAAACGAGCAGATCACGCCGGCGTGATTGTCGACCCCAGGGGGTTAAGCGCAACGGAGCAACTGTGTCTAAAGTGCTGGAAAAGAGAGAGTTAAAAGTTTCTGTTGCAATATCAAGTTCTTCTAAGCTATCTGGGATGCTGAGATGATGAAACTGATGAGGAAGATTATTAATAAAGCAATCTTTAGTGGCAGAAGTGATAGGTCTCACATATTTGAAACACGGAGTCGGCTTTGCAGCCTTGGCTAAATGTAATTTACACGAGACTAGATAATGATCTGAGATGTCATCGCTCTGCTGCAGAATTTCAACGGCATCAACATCTATTCCATGTGATAATATTAGATCTAGAGTATGATTACGACGATGAGTAGGTCCTGACATGTGTTGTCTAACTCCAATTGAGTTTACAATGTCTTTAAATGCCAAACCCAATGCATCTTTTTCATTATCGATGTGTATATTAAAATCACCAACAATTAGTACTTTATCTGCAGTCAATATTAATTCTGATAGAAAGTCCGCAAATTCTTTGATAAATTGAAAATGTCTTTCATAAATTGAAAATGTCTTTCATTATTGAAGACATCTGATGTTAACAAGCAGAATCACTGAATGAGAAAATTAATGTAAATGGTCATCATTATGGTGATTGGTGTTTAGTTTAGTTGGGCTCTTGACCCTTACTTTTTAAATTTAGATTTTGTTTGGCTGCTGTAATTCAGTTATAACAGCCAGATGAACAAAGAGAAAAGGTGATCTGATGGTGTTGGTTGTGTTTTAACATAATCATTAGTTGGCCTGAATCACTGAACTCATTGACAGCATAATTTCTGAGTCAAGTTTATCTTATGGATTATAGCAGCACTGTCCTTGTAGAGCATGCCATTTTTTAACTTGTTTCAATGAAATCCAAATGATCAAATCAATTACAAAAAAAAAGTATTTCAGGTAGGCACACACAGACATCAAGAATTAGCATATGAATCTTAACAATGGTGACAAACAGATCAACTCTGAACATAAGCTCATTATTTATTCATGCAGCAATGCATGATGGGAGCCATGAATGAGTTTTGATTGGTGGCACCCAGAATGCACTGCAACATGCTTTATAATTGTCACCATTGTTGAGATTCACAGGCTGATTCTTGATGTCTGTGTTAAAAAATAATAATAATTCTTTGTATGTGAACAATTTTTAAGAAATTATTTGGATTACATTGTAAAAGTTAAAAATAGTATGCTTTTCAAGGACAGTGCTGCTATAATTAATAAAGTAAATCTAACTCAGAAATTGGACTCTATATGAGTTCAGTGATTCAGGTCAAATGATTGTGAAATAATGATTATTTTAAATCACAACCAACACCATCAAATCACAACCAACACCATCATATCACCTTTTCTCGTTGTTCATCTGGCTGTTATAACTCTGGTACAGCAGCCAAACAAAATCTAAAGTTAATGACTAAAAGCTCAACAGCCCAACTAAAGCAAACACTGATCACCATTATGGTAACATACCAATTACGATTTTCTCCTTCAGTGATTCTGCTTGTTAATATCAGGTATCTTCAATAATGCTCAATCATCACTCAATTAATCACTTAATTATCTCATTAACTTTAAAGCTCCAATATGTAGGAATTTTGTAATAAAATTTCCGAAAATAACTTGGACAGTGTGATATATTTCCTCCAGTTGTGTACTTAAAATATCTCAAAAGTCTCCAAAGATTTTTTATTTCAGAGAAATTCCGATTTTAAATAACTGGCCGTCCCGGAAAAGAAATGTCGCGCCTCAGTGACGCAATGTCCGCTCTATCCTTTTTTTCCGGTGTGGACCATGTGATAGGATATTCCACCACCGGATTTTTATTTTATTTTTTTACAACAACTTTATTGAGTTTTTTTTTTCTTATCACAATAAACAATAAAGACGTCTGACAAAGAATAAAAAAGAATAAAATAAAAAATATGACCCACCACACCGGAATATCACGGTCAAATGCGGAAGTGGTGGTTATAGCGTTATTGCCATAGACTGTATGGTTATAGCTGTTATGGATCACGATTACTCTTTGGCGAGTATTGAAGTGCCAACAAAACGAAAGCGTCCATATTCGGATACACGCGGAGTCACGGACTGTGTGACAAACGGAGGAATAAAACCCGGATAAATATCGGCAGGCGTTTTCGAGATGGAGAGAGCTGCGCGACTATCTTGGACTTGACAGAGACTCTGCTCTCGCGAGTGTATTGATAGACAGGTAAGACATGCAACTGTCAATAATAGCACTTATAAACAAAGTTATATTGCTCTTTGTACTTCGGTAAGGCTTTTTATCACGTGTGGTGACCGAGATTATGGCAGTACAATTAAATACAATCGGATATGTTGTTAAAAAATATATTTAGTCATTACTTGCAAATGTTCGTTCAAATTTACTTTTAGATATTGGTTTGAACACGTTAAACAACACGGCATTAACCATAAAAACGTAAAACTGCACAACATAAACCAAACAAATCATTTGACAAATAGCTGTATGTTGTAACGGGATAATATAGCATAACATTTCACGTTCCTTGCAGTTCATTAATTATGATGACATAAAATAATACGATCAGACATACAGGTAATACAAAAACGAATAAATTACCTCATCCGTGATCATGATTCATTAATTCTATTTAGATACATTGCTATGGTGAAAACGCATTAAAAACGACATCTCCCATCGTCACCTCCTTCATAGCGTCATCAAGCTTCGCCTTTGTTATTGTTGGAAACTGCGCCCTCTTGTGGTCACATACAAAAGTTACATACTGGAGCTTTAACACTGCTTCAGTGTTACTTATAACACTCTGAGTGTGGACTCATATAAACACTGAGAGTGTTAATTTAACACTGGTGATTTTGCTGTGTAGCCAGCATAAATCTCAAACGTGATTTATCATTTATACTATATATTTATACTATATATTTTTACATTAAGCACTAACACTTCAAAAGAATTATATTTAAAACTTGATTTCTTAGTGGTTTTGAAAATATTACTATAAATTACAGCAACACCTCCCCCTTTGCGTTTCAGACGAGGCTCATGTTTATAACAGTAATCTTGCGGGGTGGACTCATTTAAAGTAATGTAATCGTTTGGTTTTAGCCAGGTTTCTGTCAAACACAGCACATCTAGATTATAGTCTGTAATCATATCATTAACAATGAGTGCTTTTGAAGTAAGCAATCGAATATTCAGCAACCCAAGCTTTAGCATTTGCTCATCTGTATTATAGCTGTTTTTTATTTGTTGAACATCAATTAAATTTTTAACCTTAGATGGGTTTAAACGTTTTTTGGATTTCCAAATTCGGGGAACAGACACAGTCTCTATATGATGATAGCTAGGTGAAAGAGGCTCTATGTGATGGGATTTATCTGACCTTGGTGACGCGAGGCCGCTAGCAGAGGGTCGGTTTAGCCAGTCTGTCTGCTTCCTGACCTGAGCCCCAGATTGTCATGTTTGAGCTCTAAGACTATGTGCCATATTACTAGAGAGAAGAGCAGCACCATCCCAGGAGGGATGAATAGCATCTCTTTTCAACAGGTCAGGTTTGCCCCAAAAACTTTTCCAAATGTCTATGAATTCTATATTATTAAGCGGACACCACTTAGACAGCCAACCGTTAAGTGAACACAATCTACTAACTATCTTATCACTCCTGCGAACAGGAAGGGGGCCAGAGCAAATTACAGTGTCTGACATCGTACTTGCGAGTTCACGCACCTCTTTAATATTAATTTTGGTGATCTCCAACTGGCGGAGTCGAACATCATTAGTGCCGACGTGAATAATGATCTTAGAGAATTTACGATTAGCATTAGCCAGCACTTTTAAATTTGCTTTGATGTCAGGCGCCCTGGCTCCTGGCAAACATGTGACTATGGTGGCTGGTGTCTCTATTTTCACATTCCGTGTGATTGAATCACCAATTACTAGGGCACAATCAACAGAATTCTCAGTGGGTGTTTCACTGAGCGGGGCAAATCGATTTGTTATGGTAATCGGAACGGAAGAGTGTTTTTTTGATCCGCGACTAGAGCGATCCCTCACTGTCACCCATTTGCCCGGCTGCGCAGGCACTAATTCAGCTGGAACCGAATCATGTAAAGAGTTCACTATGCTAGGCGCATCCAAAATAGTATCTAAAGCTCTAGCACTCTTACTATCCTCAATTAAAGTTTGGATGCGTGTCTCTAGTTCTGAAATCTTCTCCGTCAGCCTAACTGACTCCTTGCATTTATCACATATAAATCCTATATTGCCAACAGAGAAGGCTATGCTAAACATGTGACATGAAGTGCAGGTGACAATAACAGGACAAGACATTACTCACCGTGTTTGTTGACTGATTCTTACTCACCTGAGCTTTTTATGAACTCAAAGGCGCGGGCACGCGAGAGAAAAATAAATAAAAAATAGCTGAGCGCACGGGTGGCGCGTTAACAGGCTAGCGAATTACTAGCGTGTTGTGCTAGTAGTAACGGAAGCTAGCGATGTCAGGTTAATCTGAGATGTTGGGTAAGCTGTATTTAGTAGTAGTATAAACAACTAGAAATTGTAGTAAATGATGGTTCAAAACAAAGAAATACGAGGCTAAGACGGAGCTTACAGCACCGAAGCAAACACACTCACAGCAGTCAGCGAGGCAGACAGGAGCAATCGATCAGGAGCAAAAAAGCTACAATGTGCTTTTGCTTTACCAACCTTAATATAAGAGTTTGACCAGAAAGGTTGCTTTGCTGAAATATCATATAGTGGGAAATCAGGAAAGCAGATAAACTGTCACAATGAGTAATAACATCAGAGCAGCTTTACTCTCAGATTTCTTCCTTACTGAACCTTTATTTCCACATTTACTATTCATCAGAGAGTTTATAACTTACTGATGTACTACATTGAAAATTCTCAAATATAAAGTTATTATCAGGGTGCAAGGACACGATGTTTTTAAAGGGACATTGATCTGTGTGACGTCATCATGTCTGTGCAATTCTTTTTCTGTTTACCACTCATCCAAAGTGACCCCCAAAGTTTCACGACAATACAAACACTGCTAGATTTTCTAGCCAAACTGTTTATTATACACCACATATTTATACTTTACAACAAGAATTAGTCTTAAGGCCTGTTCACATCAAGGACGATTAAGGGCCTATTTTAACGATCTAAGCACATGGTCTAAAGCACAAGGTGCAAGTGCAGTTAGGACATGTCCGAACCCACTTTTGCTAGTTTAAGGACGGGGAAAATGGTTGTCGCACCAGGCGCATGGTCTAAAAGGGTTGTCCCTATTCTCTTAATGAGAAATGGGTGTGTTTTGGGATTTACATGTGTTAAACCAATCAGAGTCTCATCTCCCATACCCTTTAAAAGCCAGTTGTGCTTGCACCATGGCGTAATTTGACAGCGGAAAGACTGAACACGTCTCCAGAGAGAAAACTGATCATCTATTGCCGGATTCCTTCATATGTTTATGTACACAATATGGTCTCCTGAACTGCCTGGTCCACCCTGTCCACCTGAACTGCCTGGTCCACCCTGTCCACCTGAACTGCCTGGTCCACCCTGTCCACCTGAACTGCCTGGTCCAACCTGGCGGCTTCATACAATATGGTCCCCTGAACTGCCTGGTCCACTCTGAACTGCCTGGTCCACCCTGTCCATCTGAACTGCCTGGTCCACCCTGTCCACCTGAACTGCCTGGTCCACCCTGGCGGCTTCATACAATATGGTCCTCTGAACTGCCTGGTCCACCCTGAACTGCCTGGTCCACCCTGTCCACCTGAACTGCCTGGTCCACCCTGTCCACCTGAATGGCCTGGTCCACCCTGTCCACCTGAACTGCCTGGTCCACCCTGTCCACCTGAACTGCCTGGTCCACCCTGTCCATCTGAACTGCCTGTCCACCCTGTCCACCTGAACTGCCTGGTCCAACCTGGCGGCTTCATACAATATGGTCCCCTGAACTGCCTGGTCCACCCTGAACTGCCTGGTCCACCCTGTCCACCTGAACTGCCTGGTCCACCCTGTCCCCCTGAACTGCCTGGTCCACCCTGGCGGCTTCATACAATATGGTCCCCTGAACTGCCTGGTCCACCCTGAACTGCCTGGTCCACCCTGTCCACCCTGAACTGCCTGGTCCACCCTGTCCACCCTGAACTGCCTGGTCCACCCTGTCCACCTGAACTGCCTGGTCCACCCTGGCAGCTTCATACAATATGGTCCCCTGAACGGCCTGGTCCACCCTGTCCTCCTGAACTGCCTGGTCCACCCTGGCGGCTTCATACAATATGGTCCCCTGAACTGCCTGGTCCACCCTGAACTGCCTGGCCCACCCTGTCCACCTGAACTGCCTGGTCCTGTCTGTCCACCTGAACTGCCTGGTCCACCCTGTCCAGCTGAACGGCCTGGTCCACCCTGTCCACCTGAACTGCCTGGTCCACCCTGTCCACCTGAACTGCCTGGTCCACCCTGTCCACCTGAACTGCCTGGTCCACCCTGTCCACCTGAACTGCCTTGTCCACCCTGTCCACCTGAACTGCCTGGTCCACTCTGTCCACCTGAACTGCCTGGTCCACCCTGTCCACCTGAACTGCCTGGTCCACCCTGTCCACCCTTTCCACCTGAACTGCCTGGTCCACCCTGTCCACCCTTTCCACCTGAACTGCCTGGTCCACCCTGGTGGCTTCATAGCCGGCCAGGTCCACCCACACCATGCCACGTCCCATGTCCTGTTCCCCTGCATGGGCCTGGCCCACCATCCCTCCCCCAAGACCTCCTCCGCTCCACCACCCTCCTGGAATTGTTTTGTTTTGTTTTTGTTTTGTTTTTGCTGGGCGTCGGGAGCCGCCCTTGGGGGGGGGGGATCTGTCACGTTTTGTTCTTGTCTTGCTTCATGTCTGTCATGTGGTCCCCTGTTAGTCATGTGATCCTGCCATTTGTTCCCTTGTCTGATGTGTCATGTTGTCATTGGTTCATTGTTTCATTGTTCACAGGTGTCCCTTGTCTTGTCATTAGTCTTGTGTGTATGTAAACCCTCATGTCTGCCATGTGTCTTTGTCAAGTTGTGTTTCCCTCTAACCACTCTTGGTAAGCGTCATGGTCATGCTTTTGTTTTATGTTTTGATCTTGTTATATTTATAAATAAAGCTGCACTTGGGTTCTCAGTCTTGCCTTCAGTGGATCCCTTACAACTAGTTATGTTTAAATGTGTTCCCCTGTACATTTTTGTCATGTCTGCCTACACTGTAACCCTTTACTGTAAATTTACAGCAAATTTCTTACAATTGTACTGTATTTCCATAATACAGTATTAGGCTGTATTTTTTACAGAACAGCTGCAAATATACAGCACATTTCTGTTTTCATCCCGATAAATTCATAATACAGTATCATACTGTAAAGGCATTGCATTGTGGGATTGATTTCTTTCACGCTCAATTCAGATCAAATCAAATGTGATGCGACTGCGAGCAGACAGTAGCTACTAACGGAAAACTTGATTTGTCAGCGAATCTCTTTGTCTCTGCGAATCTGTGAGCAATTTTTAAGCTTTTGTAAGCTTAGGTTCGTGTTTCAAACATTAGTTGCCTGTGATGCAGCAGAAAATGGACGACGTTAATGTTACATGAAGACAGATGGAAGAACTTGTCATCTGAATAATCTAACTTGCCCCTGTGACGATAAGTGGGATTTAGAGTTTGAGAAGATGGGAAATTGTTCAATTGAGTGATACAGTAAGCCAATATATTATTTTTTTTGTTTGCATTTCTACCTTGTTTCCACGTATTTGGTTTGATTTTGCGAACGCGGTTTACTACTGCGGCAGCGCAAGCATTCACTCTGTTCCACCTGTTTACCAAATAACTTCGATATTTCACATAATAATCATTATTATTATATTATTTGATTTTCAAATAATAAAAAACAGATATAATACAAATGAGCAAATGATAAAGCTTGGGTTGCTGAATATTAACCAATGACAAGACACATGGCAGGTTCACATGACAAACAGGGAATCGCATGACAAGACACAGAAACATGACAATGACATGAAACGTGACCAAGACAAGACCAAATCGTGACAGATCTCCCCCTCTATGGGTGGCTCCCGACACCCAAACAAAAGAAAAAATGTTCAAGGAGGGCGGTGGAGCGGAGAGGGTGGTGGACCAGGCCCGTGCAGGGGGACAGGACATGGGTCGTGGCATGGCGTGGACGGGCCTGGGTCGTGGCATGGTGTGGGTGGACCTGGGCCGTGGCAAGGCGTGGACGGACCTGGGCCTTGGCATGGCATGGGCGGACCTGAGTCGTGCCAAGGCGGCCATGGTGGAGCAGGCTGTGCAGGAAGCCAGGGCGGACCTGACAGTTCAGGTGACCAGGGTGGACCAGACAGTTCAGGAGGACAGGGTGGACCAGACAGTCACGGCCTCAGGATTAGTGGCAGCCATATCTGCTGAGGGTTCACTTTCAGTCGTGGTGGCGGCCATCTCTGCTGAAGGCTCAGGGTTCAGGTGTGGTGGCGGCCATCTCTGCTGAGGGCTCAGGTTCAGGCGTGGTGGCGGCCATCTCTGCTGAGGGCTCAGGTTCAGGCGTTGCGGTGGCGGTTATTTTGTCCGAAGACACAGGTACTGCAGACATGGCGTGAACAGTCTCTGACTGGGCAGGCATGACATGAAGAGGCCCTGGCTTGACAGGCATGACGTGAAGAGACTCAGATCTGGCAGACATGATGTGAAGAGACTCAGACCTGTCAGGCATGGCGTGAAGTGGCTCAGGCTTGGCAGGCATGACATGAAGTGGCTTAGGCTTGGCAGATACTGCAGGTTTGTGGGGCTCCTCCTCAAAACCCACAGTAAATGAGGAACCGCTCAATAACAGGGCATAGTCCATGTATTGTGCCAGAGACCAATGAATATTTCCCCCAGGCAGCTGGGAGCAAACAGGCTCATTCAAACCTACCCTAAAAATGTCCTTGAGTGCCACATCATTAAAGTCCAACAGGTGAGAGAGTTCACAAAACTTTGCCACATAATCCTCAATGGTGAGGTTGTCTTGACGAAGACAAAGGCGGGCAACTGCTGGGTTCATAGTAAATGGTCAAGTATTATGTAAAGGGATTCCACTGGAGGCATATCCCCCTGAGACGAGAGATTTATGTATTTTTTGTCTGGAAAAAAATCCTCAGATGACGCATAAATCGTCATTTTGCGTCATCGGAGGATTTTCTGGCCAGAGGCTAAAGACTACAGCCAGTAGGAGGAGCTGTTCCGCATGTTTTCAACCCGCCCATAGAGGGATCTCACTCACAGAATGTACACAGTGTCAGCCGTCTTTCTTTGGAAGCTAAGCTAGCAGGCTCTTGTTCTGTGGAGGAAGCTGAGTAGTAGGAGAAAGCTGAGTAGTAGGGGTTACCATCCTCCTTTTCCCGGACTTGTCCGCCGGGCGAGATCGTTCAAAATGTGACAGATCACGAAAAGTAGGGACACAAGTCGGTTCTGGGGAATTTTGAGTTATTCACAGATTCTGAAAGTGTAGTCTCCAAGCTTTCCAACGATGTGTAACACATGGAAATCTGATAATATTTGGAGAAGTTGTAGCCATTTGAAGGTAGGCACTCAAAAAAGCTCAAAGGGGAGAAAAAAGCCTCTAAAGATTGTGCAGTTCTCACCTCTCTCTCCTGCTGGGAGTGACAATAGGGCTCATTTACATTTCATTTAGATAAGCCATACCCCCTGTAAAGCTCCCCCCTGTAAAGCTGTAAAGCACAGGGGGGAGCAGAAAGGTCAGGAAAATGTGCCATCAAAGAAAAAAAAAAAAAGTTTGCAAACAGGTCATATATAAATAAATGTCTCTTAGCATCTACCGATAAAACTGTATAGGCAACTCTTGTGTACACTGAATAAAAAATAAGATAAACTCTAGACAATGTTCAAATCAAAAACATGTGCTATGTGTTATATATATATATATATATATATATATATATATATATATATATATATATATATATATACACACAGTATGAGTAGGCTATAAATCCAAGTATGAATCAGAATCAGAATAGATTTTATTGCCATTGTCAATGAAAGGTTTCACAGACTAGGAATTTTCTTCGGTGTAGCCTACTCGTGCAACATGAAACAAACTTTTGCTAATGATAAATAATAAGCAATAAACTATGGAAATAGGCATAGGCGTAATTTGCGGGTGGGACGGATGGGACATGTTCCCACCACTTTTTAAAACATCTCGCGACACGAATGTACCAATTCTACAAATAAATAAAACATCTCCAGTTAACTGGCAGAGCATTCATTTCGTTCGTTTTTTAAATAAGATACTAGCGCTGAAATGTGTTTTTTTAAATCAAGTGATCAAAGTGCTCGTTGCCGCTGCGATCAGTGTTTTCTCGTGTGGCTCGCGCACACACCGCTAGGGCTGGGTACCGAGTTCGATACTTTTTAGGTACCGACCGAATTGCCTCGATACTATCGAGTATCGAAAAATGACTTGTTGTTCGGTACCAGATTTCGATACCTAAGAGGTTAACTCGTCAACGTCAGTGCTCAAACAAATACATATAAAATGCACAACGACACACCTAAAGTCGCTCACGCACATACACGCAAACTCTACACACACAAGACGCGCGGAACTCTCCGCGCACATACTCATATGAGAGGCGCGCGCTCACACAAACTCGCGCACATACTCAATGAGACGCGAGCACACACACACAAACTCTCCACGGCACGCACATACTCATATGAGACGCGAGCGCACGCGCACACACACAATACCCTAAAGATGTGGATAAGTCGATCAAAAGTGTGGCTATATTTCTCCAGGCTCGATGCCAACAGCACGCGATGCAGTATTTGCGGTAAAATAATTGCTGCAAAGACCGGTACCACGACAGATATGATGAAGACCTTGACAGTGCACGGAGTAAACATAAGAGCAGAAAGTTGCTCCGTCTTCGACTGGTAAATGAAGAGATACCTTGTTGATCACTCTGACAGTGTTTATATTGCAATAATGACCTACTGAATGTACACTGCCGTTCAAAAAATTGTTGGTTAGTCAGAATTGTTTTTCAGTAAGGATGCATTAAAGTGATCAAAAATGACCTTAAAACATGTGTAATGTTACAAAAGATTTCTGTTTTAAATAAATGCTGTTCTTTTGAAAATTTTATTCATCAAAGAAACATGAAAAAATTATCATAGTTTCCAAAATATTAAGCAGCACATTGTTTTCATATTTCTGAAGGATCATGTGACACTGAAGTAATGATTTTGAAAATTTAGCTTTGACATCACAGGAATAAATTACATTTTGAAATATATTCAAATAAAATTTTAAATTGTAATACTATTTCACAATGTTACAAGTTTTACTGTATTTTTGATCAAACAAATTCAGCTTTGGTGAGCATGAGCTCTTTATAAAAAAAAGTGTTGTTCCTTTGTGCACTGACTAAGGAGCATAAGTCAAACGGAAAAAATAAAACCAAAGTTTTTCTTAGGTAATGTGTTATGTAATCTTGTTAAAATGGATTTCATAAAATTGGTATCGAAAAAAGTATCGTTCAGGAACCGGTATCGAAATCAAGGTATCGGTATTGGTATCAAAATTTTTGGAATGATACCCAGCCCTGCACTGTCTTCACTCGACGCGCACTTCAATCCGTTGCGTTGCGGATACTCTCTATTCATTCTGTTGAAATCGCAAAACATAATGCAAACGTTTGCGTGTCCCTGCTTGATATACAACCACTGATGAACATAATCGTTTTAATGAGAGAAAAAAAAAACCTATACGAGGGCGGATTCAAACTCAGACCCTCTGACACGGCTGGCGAAAGCTCTACCACTGGACCATTAAGATACACGTTGGTTAAATAGGCGGATTTATGTATTGGCACTGACAATTAGGCTGTATACACTGTATTAGGCTACATCTCATTAAACGACAAATTAAACCCCATGTAACCTACTATTTAAATTGATTGCTGGACATCGTAATGTTATTGGCGTCCATCTTCATTGAATTTTGAAATCAGGTAGAGCCGGCCAGAGCGCTGCATAATAAGTAGCCACGCTGTTCCCTTGGAGGGCGGGGGCAATAACAAAAGAAACAAAAGCCGGCTTATTCAGTATGGAAATACACACAGACAATGACACGCCCCTACTGCGTGCTAGAATCTCCGAAAAACAAGCCGATTTCAACCTCAAAATGTACGCTTTTAAATATACCAATACTGCTATCTCAAACATGGAGAGGCTTCTTAGTGATCTCAACTAACAGATTCTGCAAAAAAACGAAAATCACCAATTTTGATAAAATAAAATAAACGCTTCTTTCTCATTTTGCTCGAAAGTTGTGCTGCCGACTTGTGTCCCTGGTTTCCGTGACGGGGCACAAATGTCCGGGATTCGGCTTTTGCTTTCTGCAGTCGCCATTCATTGTTTACACACCTTTTGTTTCAATCTAGCTGAATTCATTCCGATTGGTGAATCTGAATGTAACGTTAGTGTTTACATGAATGCTTAACAAGTGATCGGTTGATGTGTGTTTTAACATTGCTAAGAAAATTCCCACTCCTCAGTGAGAGATATGAGACCAGCACGTCTCAATAATGACGCCACCGGCCTCGCGCCGTTCTCCCGCGGCCCTCAGCCTCGTCCTGCTCGCCACAGTAAACATAACGAATGGCGACTGTAGAATGCAAAAGCCGAATCCCGGACATTTTGGGCGATCTCGAAATCCCGGGCAAACTCGTCACGGAGACTCACTAGTAGCCTAACCTTGTTGTTTTCAACTGCGCTCTCTAACCGGTAGGCATGGCTTGGGAGTGGCCTCCTTGGGCAGCGAAGCAAGTGCATTCTGGCAGTTGTTGTCTTTCATCCACATAAGCCAAAAATACATTTTCTGGCTTTTCTCAGTCTAGAACGCTCCAAATTCAAAAAAATCTTCACATTTCTTCTACATAAATGACCTATTTTAAATACACATTCATCTTTCCAGAGGTGAAGTATCCCTTTAATTACAAATAAAACAAAACATGAAACAAAAACATGGTGTGGCATAAAAACAAATACCAAGACATGAACATGACCTTACACAACATCACATTACAGGAAACAATACATGACAAAGACACATGGCAAACATGAGGGCGTAAATACACAGACTAATGACAAGACAAGGGACACCTGTGAACAATGAACAGACGATTAAACAATGACAAAACACTTGGCAGGATCACATGACAAACAGGGAATCACATAACAAGACACAGAAACATGACTGTAACGAGGTTCTTTATTTATCTCAGTAGGAAGGAAGAAGACAGGGGTCGGCACGACTGGGACACTCACTTTATTCTCTTTCCACAAAGTACAAAAATAAAGGTGCGCACATAGCGCGTTCACCGTGCCAAGCACAGCAACTCAAAACACTATTTCAAAATCTCTTTCAAAGTCTCTCTTTCAGCAGCAGCGTCAGGTGAGGTCCCAGTCCAGCTCTCTCTCCTTCTCACTTCTCGTTCGCTGGTTTATATCCGGTCTCTCCACGCCAATTACTGCAATCAGACACAGGTGATCATCATCTGCACTTGACCTACTTACTCACCGCTCGGCCCCCTCCTTTCTCTCCCGCTACAGACACGAATCGATTTAATGCCCAATAATTCGTAAAGCTCGCGAATAGTTCGTGACATAAACGCTGTGCCTTGATCGATGAGAATCTCTTTCGGGATTCCCACCCGGGAGATTAACTGAAACAGAGCGTTTGCCACGCTTTTCGCGGAAATACTGCGAAGCGGTACTGCTTCAGGATATCGCGTTGCGTAGTCCACCAGGACTAACGCAAAGCGATGTCCCCGTGCCGACCGTTCTAATGGCCCGATGAGGTCCATACCAATTCGTTCGAAGGGGACCTGCATTAGCGGAAGTGGGCACAAAGGTGCTTTTGGGTTGGCCGGTGGATTTACCAACTGGCATTCACGACAAGACGCACACCACTTGCGCACATTCTCGTGAATGCCCGGCCAGAAGAACCGGGCCATGAGACGGTTTAGTGTCGCTGTTTGTCCTAAATGCCCGGCCATTGGATTAGAGTGAGCTTTAATTAGAGCTTTTGGGTACCAACAACTGAGTTGTATCCTGTTTTGACTGGGCGTCTTGGGTCACCCGATACAACTTATCTTTTATAATTGTAAAATACGGATAAGAGAGCGGTTGGTCAGTGTTGAGAAGCTGACCGTCGATGGAGCGAACCCGGATCAGTGTCCCCACCTCAATCACTGGACACCGATCAATAAAGTGACCCGGGTCCCCGCAGCGCCAACAGGCCGGCCCGGGCTTCCCCGCCACTCTAGTGGCAGGAAGCGGGTCAAGGAATTGGCGTGGAGAGAGCGGTAGCGCAGCCGGTGGAGTGGAACCCCCCGTAGTCGAGCCCCCTCCCCTGGGAAGAGGTCTGGGCGATGGTACTGGCTCTGCAGGTCCCCCCGCCCTCCATCTCGGTGCTGGCCTGGGTGGCAATCCCCCACGGAACCTAGGAACAGGAGTGGGCTTAGAGGGAGGGGTAGAGAGAGAGAGAGGGAGAGAAGCAGATGGTAAAGGTTCGCCGACCCCTGGGCACGCCACCATTTGATCCTCCGCCAGTTGGATGGCCTGGTTCCGGGACGTCGGGCGGTGGCACTGGACCCATTGTGCGGTCTTCCTGGGCAACCGCGACACGAACTGCTCCAGTACCACACGATCGATGATATCCTCGACGTCGCTTCCGTCGGCCATCAGCCACTTGCGGCATGAGTCCCGGAGCTGTTGTGCCATGATGAAGGGCCGACCGGACTCTTCGAGGCTCAGCATTCTGAACCTCTGGCGATGTTGTTCCGGGGTCCGGCCAACCCGCTGGAGAATGGCACGTTTGAGGTCCTGATAGACCAGGAGATTCTGGACTGGCAGTTGGTGTGCGGCTACCTGTGCCTCTCCTGACAACAGGGGTATAAGCCGCATTGGCCAGTCCGTTGAGGGCCATCCCCGGTCCTCAGCTGACCTCTCAAAGAGATCCAGGAACGCCTCCGGATCGTCCTGTGGTCCCATCTTGTTGAGAGGTAGTGGTGAGGACGAGTCTTTATGTGGTGAGGGGACGGCCCTAACCTCCCGGTCTATCCAGCTCCGGAACAGCTCGCGGCCTTCATGCTGGCCCCGGAGAAGTGCTTCAAAACGTTTATCTTGTTCCTCCTTTATGGCCAGCAGATGTTGGTGATGTTCCCGGTGAAGACCGGCGAGCGATTGAATAATGTCCGCAAATGGCGTGCCTGGCGGAGTCTGCATGGCGGCGGCGATCTTCTTCCTTCCCGGGCTTCGGCACCAGTGTAACGAGGTTCTTTATTTATCTCAATAGGAAAGAAGAAGACAGGGGTCGGCACGACTGGGACACTCACTTTATTCTCTTTCCACAAAGTACAAAAATAAAGGTGCGCACATAGCGCGTTCACCGTGCCAAGCACAGCAACTCAAAACACTATTTCAAAATCTCTTTCAAAGTCTCTCTTTCAGCAGCAGCGTCAGGTGAGGTCCCAGTCCAGCTCTCTCTCCTTTTCACTTCTCGTTCGCTGGTTTATATCCGGTCTCTCCACGCCAATTACTGCAATCAGACACAGGTGATCATCATCTGCACTTGACCTACTTACTCACCGCTCGGCCCCCTCCTTTCTCTCCCGCTACAGACTTCGCGAAACCACGCCCCCCTCGCCACAATGACAATGACATGAAATGTGAACAAGACAAGACCAAATAGTGACAGTTATAAACATGAACCTCGTCTGAAAGGCAAAGGTGGAGGTGTTGCTGTAATTTATAGTAATATTATTAGAATTACTAAGAAGTCTAGTTTCAAACATAATTATTTTGAAGTGTTGGTGCTTAATGTAGCAATATATAGTGTAAGTGATAAATCACGTTTGAGATTTTTGCTGGCTACTGTATACAGGCCACCAGGGCACCATACAGACTTTATCAAAGATTTTGCTGACTTTCTATCAGAGTTAGTAATGGTTGCAGATAAAGTCATAATTGTTGGTGATTTTAATATACATGTAGATAACAAAAAAAGATGCATTGGGATTGGCATTTAAAGACATTCTTAACTCACTTGGAGTTAGATAACACGTGTCAGGACTGACTCATTGTCGTAATCATACTCTAGATCTAATATTATCACATGGAATCAATGCTGATGCCGTTGAAATTCTGCAGCAGAGCGATGACATCTCAGATCATTATCTAGTCTCGTGTAAATTACATTTAGCCAAGGCTGCAAAGCCGACTCCGTGTTACAAATATGTTAGACCTATCACTTCTGCCACTAAAGATTGCTTTATTAATAAACTTCCTGATCAGTTTCATCATCTCAGCATCCCAGATAGCTTATAAGAACTCGATATTGCGACATAAACTTTTAGCTCTCACTTTTCCAGCACTTTAGACACAGTTGCTCCGTTGCGCTTAAAGAAGATTAACCCTCTGGGGTCTGAGCTGTTTTCTGGGCCCTGGAGGTGTTCTGACATGCTCTGACATTTGTGCTTATTTCTGTTACTTGTGACATTTTCATGGCTAAAGTCTAATGACACTGTATTCAGCACAAACTCTGCTACACTAATATATCAGCAGCATGTATGTAAAAGTTTGTAGTTTTGAGATAATGACATTTATGCGTGGTTTGTGAAAATAAAATAAAAATTAAAAAAAATTCTCACTGAAATAAGGCCATGAAACCCATACTGATTATTTCCTCACAAGACTTTTGAAAATTGTATCACGTAGCCTAGAATATTTGCTCCAAAACTGAAAATTGCCCTGACTGCTCATTCAGATAAGACAATATATTGATTTAAAATTTGTACGACGTGTTTTGTGTGAGAAAGCTTTATGCGGGAGGTGTGATCACGTATGTAAGCTTTTCACACCTGAGAAAGACAAAGACCCTCCCCTAACGGCCCTATTAGGAGCTATCAGGCCCTATCATTCTGAGCAACCTTGCACAAAGAATGAGGAGATTTAAAAAAGAATGGCTTTTTGATTGTTTGGATTTATTTACAACACAACATAATCCAAAGATACAAAACAAATGACAAAAAAGCACTTATTGAAAACAATGACCCAAAGACAGAGACCTTTGTGCCATTCCTAAAAACATTGTACATACCTTTCATTTTCAAGGTGTTTGATTTTCACTTTACCATGTTCATGTACAGAGACTCATGTGAATGTTGAAGTCAGCAGGACTCAGTGGCATCTGGGCCCTGAAAGAAAGAAAAAAGTGAACATACTGATATCAAGAGAAAGGCCTGCACGATTTTGGGAATAAATTTTAGATTTTTCTGGTTAAAATTGCTTTTTAAAATTCACAGAATACACACACACACAACACAAATGTTTCCAACAATATAATGAACACCAGGTTTGTTGTGCCTTGTAGGCATAGGCTATGCGCAGTGCTGCATAAAATAATAATAACAATAACCTATAGCAGCCTGTAAATCTTCCAAAAGATTTCAGTAACAACTAAGCTTGAGAAAAATATATTGATTATCATATGTTACTTCAAATGTTTCCATTCGTTATGATGATATGAAATGAGATAATAGTAAAAACATGAAGCCGTTTGGTGCGTTTTGCTTTTCAAACGCGATCGCGTTCCAAAATATGATACATTCAAACGCGGTCGCGCTGCAAAATATGAAACATTATGGTTACCATATACATTAGGGCTGGGAATCACTGGGTACTTCACGATACGATACGATACGATACGCGATACATTGTTCACGATACCGATAATATCACGATATGGCGATACTGCGATAATCGATATATTATCAGTAATAACTCACAATATAGCCTATCATGTTTTAAGAAATAAAAAGATTTTTTTTTTTAATTAGGAAAATGAATCTCCATTTATTTTTTTGGATGAAACACAATAACAAAAACAACTTGTGTCTTATCAGTTGCAACAAAACAGTCACAGACACTATTTTTGTTTTGCTGCAGATTATTTTTTTCACTCGGGAGAAATCGAGTAGAATCGGTGATGCTCGCATGGTCGCGGCTCGTAGCATGTGAGAGGAATTACAAGCCGAGCCGAGCACGTTACGAGCACCTCCCGACCTCCCGATAATTTTTAAACATGTTTTTTCACCAGCTGTCCCCTATTGCCAAATCATACACAACCACGTCGATGGGGCTATACCTCAGTGGCAGCAACCATACAGCGTGCGCATACACTGTCACTGTCACACACACACTTTTCTCTCTCTCTCCCATTCACAACATGACGGTTTAGCGCGAAAGCCCACGTGATTGCTTTCGGCTCGGGATAAAATTCATACAGTCTTGCCGTGTACCAGCTGCTTTGACGCGATTATCAGTTAAACTGATCTCACGACCTCCCGAGTGTCCAAACTCGCACCGTGTACGCCCGCCCTAACGGCTTTTAAGATCGATACTTGGCATGAGCGCATCGAGGATCGATCGCGGGAGAAAATATCGCGAGATATCGCCATATCGAAATTCTGGCGCACCCCTAATATACATATCTACGTTTGAGCAGATATCCACAAACACAGTAACAGTAAACGCGGGTCTAAATATTATAATATTCACCATATATCTAGCAACAGTTCAACTGCAATGTGAAATTTATGCAACAATAACAAACTAATATGTAAGAATTTCTTACCTTACATCTTTCTTGTCTTCAAATTGTGTTCTTCTTCTTCTAAGGTAAATCCAATGTAAGCTCAGGCGCGTCTTTCAAACTCGACGAAAAGCAGAGACTTGTGAAGTTTTTTCATGTTTTCATTTGTTTTTGAGGTAACGAGCGCGTTCGCGTTCCATGTGGAGATTTGCATGTGAATCTCTTTTGTGCGTGTGGGCGTGGTCAAATTAAAACTAATGAGCAAGCGTTTGAGATACTGGACATCTTGTTGGTTTTATACAAATTACTTAAACAGAGAATATTTGTTTTCAGTTTGAATCCGATCATTTAAAAGTACACACTTAAATGTTTATAAAGGTATATGGCTCATAAATGTGTGACAAGTATTCGCTGAGTTTTGTTTCAGTTTATAGACGTGCTCAAGAAAAAAAAGTTCACTGCGACGGGGAGGCAGAAAGCACACCCTGTTTATTTTCTTTATTTTACAAAAGCACAATGTTTTGATTTGATTGTAAGTGGACACATACAAAAGTAGAAATATCACAGATTCTTTTTTTATATTTCTTTTTTCTGTATGACCATAAATGACGGAGTAATTTAAGTTTATTGTGCTACAATGTGACGAAAATCCAGCAAAACGCGCGGGCGCGTTTGTCGACCCCAGAGGGTTAAAGAAAATAGTCCAACGCCGTGGTACAATGAGCACACTCGGGCCCTTAAGAGAGCAGCCAGAAAAATGGAGCGCAACTGGAAGAAAACAAAACTAGAGGTATTTCGCATTTCATGGAAAGAGAGATCGATTGCATACAGAGAGGCTTTAAAAACTGCTAGATCTGCTTATTTTTCAACCCTATTAGAAAAAAATAAACAAAACTCTAGGTATTTATTTGAAACAGTGGCTTAACTAACGGAAAATAAAGCTCAGATGTTTCCAGGCAGCACAGCAGTAATGACTTTATGAACTTCTTCACTTATAAGATTGATAATATCAGGGACAAAATTATAACAATGCAACCGTCTACTACAGTATTGCATCAGGCAGTGCATTGTAGTCTCCCTAAGGAAAAATTTGATTCATTCATTGCTATAGAAGAGGAAGAATTCGTTAAACTCGTTAAATCATCTAAATCGACAACATGTATGTTAGACCCTATACCGACTAAGCTACTGAAAGAGATGCTCCCAGAGGTCATAGATCCTCTTCTTAATATCATTAATTCGTCTTTGTCATTTGGATACGTACCAAAAACTTTTAAGATGGCTATGATTAAACCGCTTGTTAAAAAAACGCAACTTGATCCTACAGAATTAGTCAATTACAGGCCGATGTCGAATCTACCTTTTCTGTCAAAGATACTAGAAAAGGCGGTATCCTCACAACTGTGTTCCTTTTTAGAAAGAAATGACATCTGCAAGGATTTCCAGTCAGGATTTAGACCGTACCAAAGACTGCTCTCATTAGAGTCACAAATGATTTGCTCTTATCATCCGATCGTGGTTGTATCTCTCTATTAGTGTTACTCGATCTTAGTGCTGCATTTGACACCATTGACCACAACATTCTTTTAAATAGACTCGAAAATTATATTGGCATTAGTGGAATTGCATTAGCATGGTTTAAATCATACTTATCTGACCGTTATCAGTTTGTAGCAGTAAATGAAGAGATGTCTTATCGATCACAAGTTCAGTATGGCATACCACAAGGCTCAGTACTAGGACCGTTGCTGTTCACTCTGTACATGCTACCCTTGGGAGATATCATTAGGAAGCATGGAATTAGTTTTCACTGTTATGCTGGTGATACTCAGCTCTATATTTCTTCACGCCCTGACGAAACTTACCAATTCACAAAATTAACGGAATACATAGGTGATATAAAAAATTGGATGACTACTGTATGACTATTGTATCTCCTACTACTTAATTCTGAAAAAAGCAGAGATTCTAATTATTGGACAAAAAACTTCCTCACATAATAACCTAGAATACTGTCTAACACTTGATGGCTGCTCTGTCAAGTCTTCGTCATCAGTTATGAACCTGGTTGTGCTCTTTGATACCAATCTTTTATTTGAAAGTCACGTGTCTAGTATCTTTAAAAAACGCATTTTTCCATCTCTTAAAAATATATCTAAATTATGTCATATGCTTTCATTGACAAATGTGGAACAATTAGTCCATGCGTTCATGACATCAAGGCTAGATTATTGTAATGCTATTATGGGTGGTTGCCCTGCATGCTTAATAAACAAATTACAGCTGGTCCAAAACGCAGCAGCTCGAGTTCTTACTAGAACCAGGAAGTATGACCATATTAGCCCGGTCCTGTCAACACTGCATTGGCTCCCTATTAAACATTGTGTACATTTTAAAATATTGCTGATTACTTACAAAGCACGAAATGGTTTAGCTCCGCAGTACTTGAGAGAGCTCTTAACTTAATTATAGTCCTTCACCTCTATTGGAATCTTAAAGTTCTGGCCAGTTGATTATCAAAACTGACTGCTGATGGTAGATCCTTTTTTTTATTTAGCACCAAAACTCTGGAACATTCTTTCTAAAATTGTCCGGGAAGCTGAAACACTGTCAGTTTAAATCTAGACTAAAAACACATATCTTTAACCTGGCATACACATAGAGCATTATCCCGCTCCACCGGAGGGATCGCCGTATAACCACTTGTCGCGCCGCACTCAAGGGTAACGAGGGGGGAGGAGCCATCCTGGTCACTTAAGGCAGTAAAGGGTGCCTTCCATGACCTGGTTAGCTCCCCATGCATCTCGGGAAAGAAAGGTACTGAAGCGGTGGGCAGAGCCCGACCTGCTCCAAGAAACCAATCATCCAGTCTGAGCGGGCCTGGGCGGAGGATTCCACTCGAGCCCAACAGCCTCGGCGTCCCGTTTCAGCATAGCTGACGACTGTGGATCTGACTCAGGCCATGCTGTACAACCCAGGGGGGACAGCACGGGGGAATCGTCCCCGACAGTATACGGCTCGCCCTCACATGTAGTGGTCGGCATCCTATCCCCCTGGTGAATTTCCAATGGAACGTCTAAATTCACCCATTACAGATGAATCAGTGCGCTCAACACTAGAATCCAAAGGTATCGATGTGAAGGAGTTGTGATGAGTCCACGGGGAATAATCTCCGGGCAGAGCCTCAAACACAACTCTGCGATCACCTGACTCCCACCATCCGCGAGGGAGTGGCGCAAAATCAGGGACTCTACATTCGCGAGCGAACGTGAGTCTAGATCTCAACACCGAGATAGGCATATTTTCAACATGCACCATCCACAAAAGCTGCCTCAGCGTGTTGTATGCCCAAACACACGACACAGAAATTGTGAGCATCACAGAGGGCTAGGGAACGACCACATCCAGCAGCGCACAGGTGGAAAGACATCCTTCTTCCAGAGAAGAAAGATGAAAAACTCACCCGTGTTTACTTCCTTGGAATAACGCCCTTCACCAGTGCTGGAGCACAGAGGGATGTCCGTGGCGACACTGACGGGGTTTCCCGTCAGTGTTGCCGCGGACATTGCACGGGGTGTTGCACGGGGTTTCCCGTCAGTGTCGCCGCAGAAAGTGAAGCTCTCACTTTCCTCGCCCTTAAACCGACTGTCAGCCAACAAACACAAAGGTTGCTGTGAGAACAGCAGTTAAGAGATTCAGAAGCTCACGATCACCGCTGCCACACGCTGTAACGTCAGCACTGGGAGAGCTTCCAACAGAAGTGCCGACACACAGGCTTGTTATTAAAGTACACTTTCAGAGATATCGACATAACAACCGATCGGCTCCGAAGCGAAAAGAATGAATGGTGGGTGTCTCCACTTCCCTGTTATACAGGCGTGGATTGCGCACCTGCCAAAGCTCATTTGGCTTGATTTGTATACAATATCGAAGACATCTGGCTCCCTGGCGTGATCCCACTTAGTTGGTACGATCGACTACGATTGACTGACATCTGTATTGTAAAAAGCCCTCGCACTCGTGTTTTACCAAACCGGTAAGAGGTATTTTGTAGAATGTGGGTAACCAGACAGTTTCGCTTTTTTTGTATTTTTATTACTTTTATTGTATTTTTTTGTCCATATAATGGATATCATTGGGAACTGAAACCTTTTTATTACACATATGTTCAATTCAATAGCTTTTTCACTGTACAGTATAAAGATTATTTCACCATTTTTGATAATGTGTTCTGTAAACAGGACAGTTATTGCCCACCTATTACATTGCAATAGTTATTTTACAGGGTAAACTGGGAGGATTATGGACAGCTCAAGCATTCTTGAGTTCCAATGGATGACATAACCCCTCTATTTCTGGACCCCATTCCTAATTCACAGAAATCATCTTAACCACACCAAGGGACCCCTCAGATGAGTTCCAGGAGCCGCTCAAAGGAAGGGTGATCTACAGTGGCTGATTACTGATTAAAGCAAAAACCACCACACCTGTGTTCAGTTCAGTTCCACCTGTGCATTGCTTTCATGTGGAAATACTAAACAATACCAAGACAGTGAAGAAACGATGCAAAAAAAAAATGCTTTAACTTTTGACCAGTGTAAGAGAATTCTAATCTGGACTGAAGAAATTAATTGCATTTCAAAACGAAAAAAAAAAAAAAAAAATTGTATATTACATCATCAGTGGGCAGTAGATGGGTGGGCCGTCTGATCCAGACACTGTATAAATTATATGACAAGAAAGAGAGCAGAACAAACTCCTAACATGAGGAGACTCACTCATGGCTAATGAGACAAAGGATCATGAGACTCAATACTGCTTTCCTGCCGTCAACTCATCATGTATCAAGGGAAAACGCTCTAGATATGAATACAATATCATGTATGTGTTTGTATCATTGCTGTCAGTATGGACTGTGTTTCTGAACCTGCTGGTGATCATCTCCATCTCTCACTACAAGAAGCTTCACACTCCAACAAACCTGATTATTCTCTCTCTGGCTGTGGCCGACATGCTTATGGGAGTTCTTTTACCCGTAGAGGGCTCTAGGCAGATTGAGACGTGTTGGTACTTTGGAGACACTTTCTGTAATCTGTTTATGATAATCCTTGGATTGGTTTTCTCAGGATCTCTCAGTAATTTAGTTTTAATTGCTGTTGATCGTTATGTGGCTGTGTGTCACCCTTTACTGTACCCACAGAAAATAACCACGACTAAAACTTTAGTGAGCATCTGTCTGAGCTGGGTTTGTTTTTCAACTTATACCACTACCCTTGTAATTAATAATGGATATTTTGACACTTCACTCAGAACAGACATGTGTTATGGAAAGTGTTCTCTTATGATAGGATTTGCCTGGTTTGTCACTGATATGTTCATGTCTTTTATTTTTCCATGTACCCTTATCATATCTTTATATTTGAGGATTTTCTATGTAGTACATCAGCAAGTGAAAGCTATAAACTCTCTGATGAAGGGTGGTAAATGTGTAACGGAAGGTTCATCGAGGAGGAAATCTGAGAATAAAGCTGCTCTGACATTAGGAATCATTGTGATAGTTTATATGCTTTGCTTTATACCATACTATATCTGTTCTATATCAGTAAACTCTTCCACAACCATAAATGTTTTGACATGGGTCTTGTACACAAATTCAGGTCTGAATCCACTGATCTATGCTTTATTTTATCCCTGGTTTAAAAAGACAGTTAAACACATCTTAACTCTGAAATTATTTCAGCCATCATCCTCTCTGGTCGATATTTTTACAGAGCATCAATTGTAATTAAACTGGTAAAGCTGTCACTCATAAAGGATATGATTATCTTTGTAGGATTTATATTTGTAATTTACACTACATGTATCTTAGTATGTAACTTATTTCAGAGAGTATGTTTTCTGCATTTGATGTTCAATTTAATTTCTTTCCACACACACTGAAATAAATCGACACAATGTTCATAAATTGTATTAAATTAGCTCATTTAATAAACTGAGCAAGCAGCATAAATCCTCAATGTACTGTAATAAATGGTAAATGTAGATATTATGTGCTTTATGCTTAATCACTTTCATCAGTCATGTTGCATCTGTGTTAAAAAAACATAATGACAAAAAAGGGACAGTCATACAGAACTAAACTCGGTAAAAAAAGTGATGTCCTCTAACTTTCAACTGCATTTATTTCCAGAAAATGTCTTAATGTATAAATATTGGTATGAACATAAAAAGATTCAACAACTGGGACATAAACTAAACAAGTTCTGCAGACATTTGAGGAAAAGAATAGAACAGTGAGTCCCTGAACAATATGAAAATAAGCAGTCATATCTGGTGTAGCCAGGAGCTGCTGTAAGTCCCACAGATCATCCTCATGGACTGCAGCAGACTGGCCTTTTCTTACTGTGAGATGTTACCCCACTCTTCCACCAAAGCTCTCAAAGTTCTCAAACATGGTTCCTGGATTAGAAATCACAGTCTGTGTGTGTGTGTCCTGATGAACCTAAATGTCCCCACAAAGATAGTAATATCAGAAATGTCTGTCCTTGTGGACACATTTTTTTTATGGTCCCCATGAAGTAAACATGTTATAAATTATACTAAATTATGTTTTTTTTTTTGTTTTTTTTTCTGTGAGGGTTGTGTTTAGAGTTCATGAACACGTACTCGAGATCATGAACACACACTCGAGATCATGGGTTAGGTTCAGGGGATATAGTTTGTGCAATATAAAAATCATTATGTTTATGTCCCCATAAAATATGGACACCCAACATGTGTGGTGCATATAGTATTCATTCATTTACACACACACACACACATACACACACACACACACACACACACACACACACACATTACATGCAACAACATTTTTGGTTACATTTTATTTTACGGTGTTGTTACAGTGTAATTATATATTTAAGTACTGATTATTAATTAACAACATGTACTTTAAGGTTAGGCTAGCATTAAGGTTTGGTTTAGGGTTAGATGCATGTCATTATGCATAATTGGTAACACTTTAGAATACTGTTCCTTCATTAATGAATAACTACACAGGAACAAATGAGTAATGCACTATTAACATTGTAGCTACTATTAACTAACAAGAAACTCTGATTAACAAATTAGTAAGTCATAGCATTCAGTCGAATGTGGTAGTTCACTATTAGCTAATCAGTAACTACTGTTTTTCATACCTCACTGAAGACTACTAAGAATTACTATATACAGGTTCATAATTAATATTAATAATGCATAATATATAATAAGTTAATGGTAGCCCATTAGTAATGAATCAATTGTTATTGTAAGCTTTTAAGGCTTTTTTAAGGTTTTTGATAGCAATGAATCAAGTGTTACTACATCCTTCTAAAGGAACTACTAATTATTTGGATCAGTATTCTAAAGTGAAGATCATGGGAACACACTAGTAATGACTAAAGTGTTACCAAATCCATTGGAAGGAATTACTATTCAAAATCTTACAAAAATCTCAAAAGCTTACAATGACTTCAGTTAATATTAGGTTGTTATCATGTTTTTCACTTTAGATACTGATCCAAATAATTAGTAGTTCCTTTAGAATGATGTAGTAATACTTGAGTCATTACTAGAGGGTTACCATTACCTTTTATTATAAATTATGCATTATTCATGTTAATTATGAACCTGTAGATAGCAGTTCTCTGGGAGGTATGAAAAAAATTGTAGTTATTGATTAGCTAATAATGAACTACTACATTCATCTGAGCGCTATTACTTACTAATTTGTTAATCAGAGTTTCTTGTTAGTTAATAGTAGTTACTAGAATGTTAATAATATGTTACTCGTTTGTTCCTGTGTAATTATTCATTAATGAAGGAACAGTATTCTAAAGTGTTACCGCATAATTTACTGTTATTACTATGGTAAATACATTTTTCAGATATATAACAAGGACACTGTAAAATAAAGTGTTACCAAATTTTGCACTGTTAATATGTTGAATATGGTGCATATTTCTATAATAAGCATTCATAGAAAAATCTCAAGATAAAACTATAGAATAAAGATAAACCTATAGAATAATGTGAGACATAATGACAAATTTCATTAGGGTGAACTAATGATCTATTAAAAATATTATGCAAACACAATAAAATATTTAATTTATTTTAGCTATGCTTCTCTGTTTATGTCTCTCTCAGATGGCATTTCCGTCGTACTACCAATGTAGGAGTGAAATATAACATCAGATCTGTCATTTCCCTCATTATTACAACAGAGGAAATAGATATTCTCTCAGTCTATGACATAAGCTACAATGTGTTTGTGCTTTACCAAACTTAATATGAATTGAATACAAAAATTGAGTGACAAAATGACAATCAGACAAGAGTTTGACCAGAAAGGTTGCTTTGCTGAAATATCATATAGTGGGAAATCAGGAAAGCAGATAAACGGTCACAATGAGTCCTAACATCAGAGCAGCTTTACTCTCAGATTTCCTCCTTACTGAACCTTTATTTGCACATTTACTATTCATCAGAGAGTTTATAACTTTAACTTGCTGGTGTACTACATTGAAAATTCTCAAATATAAAGTTTTTATCAGGGTGCAAGGACACAGCAAGGCCATGATGCTAAACTCATTTTAAAGGGACATTGATCTGTGTGACATGTCATCATGTCTGTGCAATTCTTTTTCTGTTTACCACTCATCCAAAGTGTCATGACAATACAAATACTGCTAGATTTTCTAGCCAAACTGTTTATTATACACCACATATTTATACTTTACAACAAGAATTAGTGTTAAGGCCTGTTCACATCAAGGACGATAAAGGGCCTATTTTAACAATCTAAGCACATGGTCTAATGCACAAGGTGCAAGTGCACTTAGGGTGTCCGAATCCACTTTTGCTAGTTTAACAATGGGAAAATGGTCTAAAAGGGTTGTCCCTATTCACTTAAAGTGTAAATTGCAGGTTAACCACCACAACCAATTAATGTGTAAATTAAAGTGTTCAGTATGTATATATTTAAAAAAATTCTTAAATAGGGGTTTCTTCAAAGGTAGCGTGTTTTTACAGTTACTGGGTGATGACATCATAAGAGGGAGTAGCGACCATACTCTGCTAGATTCCTACTGTTTGTGGCTTGACTATGGAGAACGACTGGGAGACTGATAACATTAGGGAACAAGCCAAAGTCTTTTCAAAATCTTGCCGTCATGTAGAATAGCAAGGACGGACAACGACTGAAGACATTATTTACTTACATGGTGTCCGTAGTCCTAATCAGAGCTGTAGAGATGCACACACTGCACAGGCACAATGGCGCTTTGCCGGGCTCTGCTGACAGAACGCGATATTGTCAGTGCTAAAACGCAACTCCGCAACGACACAGAGCTGTCACGAGATACGCGCCTTTAACTGGATTAAGCCGAGGAAAGCCGTTTTGGACGGACCGAGCTCAAGGCGGATGAGCACAGCCCACGGGAGGGCAAGTGTGTTTCTGCGGCTGGGTCCAGTTAGCGAAAGATGAACAAAAACCACAGAGTGCCGAGCAACCGAACTCTGAACGCCGTGGAGGATAATTTTGATATATTCATACATCCCGCACAAACACAATAGTTAACCATTTTTGCTAGCTAGGTCTCCAATATAACTGCTAGCCTACTTGCCGTTACGGTAACTCTAGGCTTGGAGTCCCTCTTATGACGTCACACCTACAGATGGTACTCAACCAGAATAATACTTTTATTGCGGGTGTGTATTTGCAGCCTCTTACCGCTAAGAGGCGCTACAATCACAGACTTTGCAAAGTGTCAGTTTATTCTCTCTATTGCGTAATCTGCCGCCGCAGCGCGGCTCATAGAGAGCGGTTGAAAGCTGGGAGCAACTCAATTCAAAAGAAACATTGAACGAATTCATAATCACAATAGGCTACTGAAATTAAATTGAATAAATTGAATAATGAAAAAAAAATCAACATAAAACATTGCAATAGAAAAATATTCTAGGCTTTGTAAGAGCATAAGACATCAGTTTAACAGTATTCAGACGATAGCTCTGTGGTCAATGCAATAACATGTACCTCTCGGAGCTTCAAGCGATCTGAGATCGAATCTCAGTGTAGCCGACAGTGTTTGTTTTTCCGTTCTTGATGCTTAAATATGTATCTGTTTATTAAAGTCAAGCATCTTGTTTAATTATCAATTGTACATTACAACATAAATTTGCTACATTCCAGTTGAGCCTCTGCAAAGACGACACATCTGATGAAGGAAGACTATCAGCCAATCGCACCAGAAAATGAAGATGATGAAGCTCGTCTTTAATCTGCTAATTATAATTTTTTTTGTGAATCATTCACGAAATTGAGATGACTGACAGTGATACCCGGCCATAGCAACGGAAGATATTTTTCAAAACAGATCGAACAAATCAGAAAAAATACTTTCAATACAGTATTGCTTTCACTCGGCTATGACTTTACTCGTTGCGAAATGCCCAAACGTTCCAATGTGTGTTCGCTCACACGAGTGAGAAGCGCTCTTCATTCAAATGAACGCGCCGCCGCGTTTGTCGAACACTAATTCAACATGCCAGAATAAAACCTGGCTTTATGCATAGCGCCATTCGTCGTGGTGTGCCAAAGCACTTAATTATATATATATATTATTTTTTTACAGAACTGCTTTTGAAATTACGATTGGAATTATTATAGGCTACAGAAGTAAAGTCATTGTATAATATTTGTTCCTTAGTGTAAAATGGAAATGCATGGTAATTTTATTTTATAAATATAAGCAAAAAACTATGTTGTAACAGAGTTTTAGATCTAGACAAATCTCTCTGCATCAATAATAGGCTATAAAATGCATTAATAGGCTAATATAAAAATTACAGTAGTCCAAGTTTGTTCGGGATTTGAACCCGTGTCATCTAAATGATCGAAACGTAAGTTCTACCACTCGGCTATGACTTTACTCGTTGCGATATGCCCAAACGTTCCAATGTGTGTTCGCTCACATGTGCGAGAAGCGCTCTTCATTCGTCTCATTCCTCAATAGAATAGTACAAATAATCAGCTTCATTGCACATAATTTACTTTTGTTTGTTATTGTTGGTATTAAATTTGTTTTTGTGTTTTTGTGTGTGTGTGTGTGTGTGTGTGTGTGTGTGTGTGTGTGTGTGTGTGTGTGTGTGTGTGTGTGTTTTCACACTGCTCCCCAGGGAATAGGCTTGTCGCCCACCAACGTCTAGGCCTACAATATGAAATACAGGTTATATTGTTATCGTCTCTATTTTTAACTTGTTATTCTATTTTTCTGGCCTTATACAATGTTCTATTATGTTCACCATAGTTGTAGTTTTCCCCACTTACGGCAATTGAAAAAAATGCAGCAATTGCTGCTGTTTTGCACAATATCCCTTTGCGCCACCTGGCGGTTATTTCGCGAATGACTTTGAAATGCGACTGGTTTATTTTTACCGCGGTAGGCTTTATAGCGGTTCTTTAATAAAGTTATTTTCCAGCTAAAGTTAGTTTTGATTGATTTGCTTCCGTCCCAACAATCATTCGTTATTAAATTAGGGGCCGCTAAGACGACACCATTGTCTCTACACAGACTTTAAATGCGAACCTGTGATAAACGCTGATGGCGCTCACATGCGCATTAAGAATTGGTTCTGTTCTATAGTTATGTGCGTTTGAATATATGTGCGCAGGTTAGGAATTCCCTACAAACCAAGCCTAAACAAAGTACTGGTCTTTCCTTATAAATTTTGATACAGAATTTTATTTTATTTTGTAAAATAAAATTTGGTATTGGTATTGGTAAATTGGTAAATTGGCTAAACGAATTTTCCCGACAGCGCTTTATCTGTAGAGTGGTAAAGGGATCCTCCATAGGGAGAGACTAGTTGGCACTTCAGCACTGCGTTGTCATCGGGTCCAGGCGAAGGTCCTTCGTCAGATCTGGATACGGCCTGGATCCGGCATGCTGCGGGAAAACCTCGAGATAAACAAAGACACTAATATTAGCGTAGATGCCATTCTTCTTATGATGTAACGAGTACATCAGGATTTATGGGAAGTGTTCCCAGTTCCAGCTGACCTAATCTATGCAGCCTAACATTGAATTATAGAAGTCTATAATGTATTATGTGAATGCTAGCTCAAAGAGATGTGTCTTTAACCCTCTGGGGTCTGAGCTGTTTTCTGGGCCCTGGAGGTGTTCTGACATGCTCTGAGATTTGTGGTTATTTCTGTTACTTGTGACATTTTCATGGCTAATTACACTGTATTCAGCACAAACTCTGCTACAATAATATATCAGCAGCATGTATGTAAAAGTTTGTAGTTTTGAGATAATGACATTTATGCGTGGTTTGTGAAAATACAAAAAAAAAAATCTCACTGAAATAAGGCCATGAAACCCATACTGATTATTTCTTCACAAGACTTTTGAAAATTGTATGACGTAGCCTAGAATATTTGCTCTAAAACTATGTGAAAATCACCCTGACTGCTCATTCAGATAAGACAATATATTGATTTAAAAATTTTACGACGTGTTTTGTGTGAGAAAGCTTTATGCGGGAGGTCATTAATATGTATTGTTTTCACACCTGAGAAAGACAAAGACCCTCCCCTAACGGCCCTATTAGGAGCTATCAGGCCCTGTCATTCTGAGCAACCTTGCACAAAGAATGAGGAGATTTAAAAAATAATGGCTTTTAAATTGTTTGGATTTATTTACAACACAACATAATCCAAAGATACACAACAAATGACAAAAAAGCACTTATTGAAAACAATGACCCAAAGACAGAGACCTTTTTGCCATTCCTAAAAACATTGTGCATACCTTTCATTTCCAAGGTGTTTGATTTTCACTTTACCATGTTCATGTACAGAGACTCATGTGAATGTTGAAGTCAGCAGGACTCAGTGGCATCTGGGCCCTGAAAGAAAAATACATACTGATATCAAGAGAAAGGCCTGCACGATTTTGGGAATAAATGTTAGATTTTTCTGGTTAAAATTGCTTTTTTAAATTCACAGAATACACACACACACAAATGTTTCCAACAATATATAATATAATGAACACCAGGTTTGTTGTGCCTTGTAGGCATAGGCTATGCGCACTGCTGGATAAAATAATAATAACAATAACCTATAGATAGCAGCCTATAAATCTTCCAAAAGGTTTCAGTAACTAAGCTAGAGAAAAATATATTGATTATCATGTTACTTCAAATGTTTCCATTCGTTATGATGATATGAAATGAGATAATAGTAAAAACATGAAGCCGTTTGGTGCGTTTTGCTTTTCAAACGCGATCGCGATCCAAAATATGATACATTCAAACGCAATCGCGCTCCAAAATATGATGCATTCAAACGCAATTGCGATCCAAAATATGATACATTCAAACGCGATCATGCTCAAATATAAAACATTATGGTTACCATATACATATCTACGTTTGAGCAGATATCCACAAACACAGTAACAGTAAACACGGGTCTAAATATTATAATATTCACCATATATCTAGCAACAGTTCAACTGCAATGTGAAATTTATGCAACAATAACAAACTAATATGTAAGAATTTCTTACCTTACATCTTTCTTGTCTTCAAATCGCGTTCTTCTTCTTCTGAGGTAAATCCAATGTAAGCTCAGGCGTGTCTTTCAAACTCGACGAAAAGTAGAGACTTGTGAAGTTTTTCGGTGTTTTGTGTTTGAGGTAACGAGCGCGTTCGCATTCCATGTGGAGATTTGCATGTGAATCTCTTTTGCGCTCGTGGGCGTGGTCAAATTAAAAATAATTAGGAAGCGTTTGAGAAGCTGGACATCTTGTTGGTTTTATACAAATTACTTAACCCTCTGGGGACCAGGGTGTTTTTGGGGCCCTTGGGATGTTTTGACATGCCCTGACATTTGTGCTTTTTTCAGTTATTTATAAACATGTTAATGGCAAAGGTGTAAATTCACTCTATATAGCACAAACGGGGCTATCATAATATGTAAGTAACATGTATGTACATGTTTGTATTTTTAAGAGAATAATGTTTATGCGTGGTTATTGAAAAAAATAAAAATGAAAGTTGCTGAAATAAGACCACAAAACACATACTAAATATATGTCCACAAGACTTTTGACTAATGGATGTTGTCGCTTTGAGTTCTGGCTTCAAAATTATGTGAAAATAGTCTTGCTTTATCGTTCACATAAAACAATACATTGATTTAAATTGGGTAAGACAGGTTTTGCTTGGAAATCCAATATGCGAGGGGGGCGTGAACGAGGAGTGGTTTACACCTGAGAATACAATGTCCCACCCACTCTGCATAATGAGCCATTCATTCAGGTGTGACACTGACTGAGCCACAATGCAAGGAGAAAATATATATTTAGAAGAAGACTTATATTGACCATTTAAGATTTTGCTTACATCTATCTTGTAAATATGTTTTGCTATTTTATTAAAAAGGTTACAATTACAACAATAATTACAATTTCAACAATATTTCAAGTGTACTCTTTCTTTGTAAAAAAAAAATGATTATAGGCCTACATTTTATCATATGTATTCATTAGTTTGAATATAGCCAACATTGGAACATCTAACATCTTAGTTGATGACTTTATTTTTGACAAAAATAGTATCTTTACAAATATGTACATATTACATAGGCCTACACTAACGTTATTCCATAACGTTATTCCACATTAACACTTGAGAAAAGATAACTTAGCCTACCTCACTCCTCAGCGGGATCTATTGCTCACTGTTTGTTATGTAGGCTATATTATGCATCACTCGCGGTGCGCTGTGTTTACAGCTGATGGGCGTTTCACAGGACTGAAATGGTTCTCAGAATTTGCGTTTGAATAGCGCGCGCTCTCCGGGGTGTGGTCACATTACATTTGAATGAGCTCTAATGAGCTCAACTGGAATCGCTCTCTTTTAATACAGATTTCACAAGCTGGGAATATTTGTTTTTTATAAAAATTACTTCATTTAAAAGTTACAGATCATTTTCGAACGCGTTTCAAATTGGAGTTCGCGGACAGAGAGAGTGCAGAACTCGCATCATGTTAATTTTTCTTTATTTGGCAAAAAGCAAAACACTTTATTTTTATTGTGAGTACACAGAAAAAAAATAGAAACTGAACAGGGTCGATTGATGTATAACACAAAAATGAAAGATCAAAATTAACAGAGCATTATGAACTTAATTTACATTGCTAAAAAAAAAAACGAGCAAAACGCGCGGGTGCGTTTTTGGTCCCCAGGGTTAAACAGAGAATATTTGTTTTCAGTTTGAATCCGATCATTTAAAAGTACACACTTAAATGTTTATAAAGGTATATGGTTCATAAATGTGTGACAAGTATTCGCTGAGTTTTGTTTCAGTTTATAGACGTGCTCGAGAAAAAAAAGTCCACCGCGACGGGGAGGCAGAACGCACACCCTGTTTATTTTCTTTATTTTACAAAAGCACAATGTTTTGATTTGATTGTAAGTGGACACATACAAAAGTAGAAATATCACAGATTCTTTTTTTATATTTCTTTTTTCTGTATGACCATAAATGACGGAGTAATTTAAGTTTATATTGCTACAATGTGGAGAAAATCCAGCAAAACGCGCCGGCGCGTTTGCCGACCTCAGAGGGTTAATCTAGCTTTAAACTGACAGAGTGTGTCTGCTTCCCGGACAATGGTAGGAAGACTGTTCCAGAGTTTTGGTGCTAAATAGGAAAAGGATCTACCGCCAGCAGTCGATTTTGATATTCTAGGTATTATTAACTGGCTGGAATTTTGAGATCGCAATAGACGTGAAGGACTATAATGCGTTAAGAGCTTGCTCAAGTACTGCGGAGCTAAACCATTTAGTGCTTTGTAAGTGATCAGCAATATTTTAAAATTGATGCGATGTTTAATAGCACAAACAGACAGGGTATAACAAACACTAAAATAGACAGGGTATAAATACACACAGAACTAACAATCATGATGGGTAACAGCTGGGTACAATGAACAGTGATGAGTGCAGACAAGGATTGTGGGAAATGCAGTTCCTAATGAGAATGACACCGTGGGGGAAGGGGACCTCTAGTGGACACCAGGGAACATAACACAACACTGTGACATAACTCCCCCTCTACGGAGCGGCTACCAGACGCTCCAAGACTAGACACAAACAAAACAAGAGTCCAGGCGGGGGGGTGGAATGGTGGAGGATCAAGGGGCGGGATGGGGGGCCAGGTCCATGGAGGGGAACAGGAACGGGGGGAACAGCTTAGCCGGCAACCAGAACCAAACAGACAGTCCATCGGGCGGCCAAGGCGGAGACATTACCTTAGGCGGCCAGGGCGGAGACTCTCCGTCGGGTGGCCAGGGTGGAGACTAGGGGTGGAGCCGAACCCGAATACGGTATTCGGAAAGGCACAAATAATGTGTTTTTTACGAATACTTATTTCGAACAAATACTTAAAAAAATATTTGTATTCGGGAACAAGAAAAACTTCATATCAAAAAGCTGCGTTTCCTCCGGCTGTAAATCCACTTGATAAGAAAGGAGGAAATGACACGGAAATATTTTGGATTAGGCTAATGTCACGTTGCCATAAGCGGTCGTTCACATAGCGCTTTTTTTGCGCGTGCAGATTTCAAATGTAGGCGCGCGGCAAGCATGCTCGTTTTTCCCAGGCGGTCAGGGTTTCATATTATTTTGAAGGTACCCCCGGGAGCCGCCATTGGCTAACAAGCCTTCACCTGCTGTTAGCATCCCATTGACTCCCATTCATTTTCGCGTCACTTTGACAGCGAATAACTTTACATCTGAGGCGTTTAAAGACTCCATTTGTCCATTGTTTATTTCTAAAGAAACACGACAATGTATAAAAGGCTCCATTACCTTGTATCTTACGTTATGGCCCCGTAGAAGCAGTTTTTGTAAAAGTAGGCTAACGATTGCGTCATAACCACGTGACTCTCTGGAAATTACCGTAGAGACAGGAAGAGAAGCTCGCAATCAATCGGGGGGACATGGAGGCATAAAGTCCGATAAAGTAAAGGGAGAAGCCCATAGAGAGTCATGACGTTGCTCCTGCTCCTTGCTCATGGACAGCTCCTACTCACACTCTCCGTCTCTGCGAGATTCGGAAGGGAATGGTTCCGATTTCGCTTGGCACGGCTACTAGAAAACTTACAACTGTCAGGCAGGCTGCTCACGTCACATCCACGTCGTCAAGCTCAGTTTGAGTCTGCGCAGTACGCTCGGCAATCAGGAAGTGACTGCTTCTAATGTGCTTCAACTTCTCTCCGTTGAAACCTATGGGGTCGCTGTGTCCAGTTTATATACTGTCTATGGTTTTTCTAGGCCCTATGTTGGTTGCATAGCAACGATAGACGCGGTGCGAACTGCGCTCTCCATGATGACGAGGAAGTATCAGCAAATAATTAATTGATTTCTAGCCCTTGCATTAGCTTTAGATATATTTATGGAGATGAGAAATGAAATAAAAAGCCGTCATCATGTCATTAATATCAGTCCTTCAGAAAAGCTGTTCTAGTCTTATTCTTGGCTGGATAACTCTTAGCAGGTTTAAAAAGCCCTTTTAAAATGAAATATGAATGCAGTTTTGGATTAAATAAAAGTACAGCCAAGTCAAATAAAACACGTTTTATCTCCTGTATTTGGTAACACTACAAGATACCATTCATTAACATTACTTAATGCACATCTAACATCAACACATTGAGTGAACAATATATTTTTACAACATTAATTAATGTTTGTGAATGTTATTTAATACAAACACTTGATTGGTCATGTTTGTTCACTTCAGTCATTGTGCATTAAATAATGTTAACATAAATAATGTTAACTTTTGATTTTAAAAATGTATTTTTAAATGAACCCCAAGGAGAATAATTGCAACAGTATATAACTATTGTTTATTGTTAGGTCATTTTATCTAATGTTATCTAACAAATTGAATCTTATTGTAAAGTGTTTTTAATACTACAGATTCCATCTTTGTAACCGTGATATACACTTTAATATATGTAAATTTAATCTAAATTAAGCTTTGGTACCGAAATTGGTACCGAGAACCGTGGATTTTCACTGGTATTGGTACCGAATACTGAAATTTTGGTACCGTGACAACACTAGTAGCTCTGTTAGCTCGGTAATTTAGACAATAGGCTGTTGACAGAGTTGTTGGTAATGGCTGTTATGTTATTTTCTTTTCAATGACGTTCCTTGTTACATGTTCAATTGCTGGATTTATGGAAAAACATCAACCAATATTGCATATCCATAATTATTATAATGGATATAATTAAAGAATACTTACACTATAACGTAAATTAGAAGTGTAACGCAAAAAAAAATGGATTTTTACACCTATTTTGAATTTTACTCGAATACAAATACAAATACTTTTCCCCCCTCAACAAATACAAATACAGATACAAATACCGGCTGCTTTGCACACCCCTAGTGGAGACTTTCCCTCGGGCGGCCAGGGTGGAGTCTCTCCCTCGGGCGACCATGGAGCAGGGACAGACACTGGCTGCTCAGGAACGGACACAGGCACCGGCTCAGGAACGGACACAGGCACCGGCTCAGGAACGGACACAGGCACCGGCTCAGGAACGGACACAGGCCCCTCGGCGGCTATCTTGTCTGGAAACTCTGGCTCAGCAGACGTGACGTGAACAGTCTCTGGATCTGCAGACGTGACGTGAACAGTCTCTGGATCGGCAGACGTGACGTGAACAGTCTCTGGATCGGCAGACAGGGACTGGATCGGCAGAGCAGGGCGCCTGAGCGGCGTGTCAGGGATGGCAGTCACCTCCGGAATGGTCTCTGGGTTAGGAGCCACCGGACAAGTCGTTGAGGAGGGGTTTCTCTTCCTCCTCCGTCTCCGGACCACCGGACTCGGGACCACCGGACTCAGGACCACCGGAACTGGGACCACCGGAACAGGGACCACGGGAACAGGGACCACGGGAACAGGGACCACCGGACTCAGGACCACCGGAACAGGGACCACCAGAACAGGGACCACCGAAACTGGGACCACCGAAACTGGGACCACCGAAACTGGGACCACCGGAACTGGGACCACCGGAACTGGGACCACCGGACTCGGGACCACCGGAACTTGGACCACCAGAACAGGGACCATGGGAACAGGGACTACCGGACTCGGGACCACCGGACTCGGGACCACCGGACTCGGGACCACTGGACCTGGGACCACCGGAACAGGGACCACCGGAAATGGGACCACCAGAACCGTCACGGAGGCTGCTTCCTTCTCCTCCTCCTTGTTCGAGAGCGAGTGGATGCTGCTGTCTCCCCGGAATCTACCGGGAACGCAGCACTCTGCTCAGTGAGACGATCCCACCAAGTGAAACATACAAATAAGGTAATCTGAGGCTCCGCCTCTGGTTCTTTGGGCTAGACTTGGTCTTACCCCTCCTCCGCTGTTTCTGATGGCTATGTGCAGGCTCTGGGCTGGACAGAAAGCACGGCGAACAGAGCTCTGGGCTGGGCGGAATCAGCGGCGGATGGAGCTTTGGGCTGGGCGAAGTCAGCGGCGGATGGAGCTTTGGGCTGGGTGGAGTCAGCGGCGGATGGGGCTCTGGGCTGGACATCACCAACCCAGGGTTGAAGAGGGGCCAGAGTGGAGAGTGGTGTCGGGATTCCTCTCGACCACCTCCTCTACTGCGGCCTCCACGGGTTCCGCGAAATTTGACCAACCGGGTCCCCTCAAAAAAATGTCCTCTCTCCCGCTCGGTGGCTGGGGAAGAGACACTGGCGAACATACTGCTGGATCTTGTGTTTGACGGAGTCCTTCTGTCACAATCCACACTCAAGGAAACACAGGAAGATCGATCCAATAGTGCAGTATGTAATTTAATAGGGAAATCCGTAATTCATAAACAGTCCAGGCAGGGGTCAAAATCCATAAAGCAATCCAAACAAGAGACAAAACAAGAACAGGCAAGACAGAGCGGAAAACAGACCTCAAAGTGGTGTGACGCATAACAAGGACTCCGTAACAAACACTAAAACAGACAGGGTATAAATACACACAGAACTAACAATCGTGATGGGGAACAGCTGGGTACAATGAACAGTGATGAGTGCAGACAAGGATTGTGGGAAATGCAGTTCCTAATGAGAATGACACCGTGGGAGAAGGGGACCTCTAGTGGACACCAGGGAACATAACACAACACTGTGACAGCCTTGAGGTCATGAACGCATGAACTAATTGTTCCGCATTTGTCAATGAGAGCATATGGCGTAATTTAGATATATTTTTAAGATGGAAAAATGCAGTTTTACAGATACTAGTCACGTGACTTTCAAATGCAAGATTGGTATCAAAGAGCACACCCAGGTTCCTAACTGACGACGAAGACTTAACAGAGCAGCCATCAAGTGTTAAACAGTATTCTAGGTTATTACGTGAGGACGTTTTTTGTCCAATAATTAGAATCTCTGTTTTTTCAGAATTTAGAAGTAGGACATTACTAGTCATCCAATTTTTTATATCAGCTATGCATTCCGTTAATTTAGTGAATTGGTAAGATTCGTTATGTTTTGAAGAAATATACAGCTGAGTATCGTCAGCATAACAGTGAAAGCTAATTCCATGTTTCCTAATGATATCTCCTAATGATAACATGTACAGAGTGAACAGCAACGGTCCTAGTTCTGAGCCTTGTGGTACGCCATACTGAACTTGTGATCGATAAGACATCTCTTCATTTACTGCTACAAACTGATAACGGTCAGATAAGTATGACTTAAACCATGCTAATGCAATTCCACTAATGCCGATATAATTTTCTAGTCTATTAAAAAGAATGTTGTAGTCAATGGTGTCAAATGCAGCGCTAAGATCGAGTAACACTAATAGAGAGATACAACCACGATCGGATGATAAGAGCAAATCATTTGTGACTCTAATGAGAGCAGTCTCAGTACTATGGTACGGTCTAAATCCTGACGGGAAATCCTCACAGATATCATTTCTTTCAAGAAAGGAACACAGTTGTGAAGATACTGCTTTTTCTAATATCTTTGACAGAAAAGCTAGATTCGAGATCGGCCTGTAATTGACTAATTCTGTAGGATCAAGTTGCGTTTTTTTAACAAGCGGTTTAATCATACCCAGCTTAAAGTTTTTTGGTACGTATCCTAGAGACAAAGACGAATTAATGATATTAACCCTCTGGGGTCTGAGCTGTTTTCTGGGCCCTGGAGGTGTTCTGACATGCTCTGACATTTGTGCTTATTTCTGTTACTTGTGACATTTTCATGGCTAAAGTCTGATTACACTGTATTCAGCACAAACTCTGCTACAATAATATATCAGCAGCATGTATGTAAAAGTTTGTAGTTTTGAGATAATGACATTTATGCGTGGTTTGTGAAAATACAAAAAATAAATAAATAAATAAATAAATTAAAAAAAAAAAAAAAAAAAATCGCACTGAAATAAGGCCATGAAATCCATACTGATTATTTCTTCACAAGACTTTTGAAAATTGTACGACGTAGCCTAGAATATTTGCTCCAAAACTATGTGAAAATCGCCCTGACTGCTCATTCAGATAAGACAATATATTGATTTAAAATTTGTACGACGTGTTTTGTGTGAGAAAGCTTTATGCGGGAGGTGTGATCACATCATTAATATGTAAGCTTTCCACACCTGAGAAAGACAAAGACCCTCCCCTAACGGCCCTATTAGGAGCTATCAGGCCCTATCATTCTGAGCAACCTTGCACAAAGAATGAGGAGATTTAAAAAAAAATGGCTTTTTGATTGTTTGGATTTATTTACAACACAACATAATCCAAAGATACACAACAAATGACAAAAAAGCACTTATTGAAAACAATGATCCAAAGACAGAGACCTTTGTGCCATTCCTAAAAACATTGTACATACCTTTTATTTCCAAGGTGTTTGATTTTCACTTTACCATGTTCATATACAGAGACTCATGTGAATGTTGAAGTCAGCAGGACTCAGTGGCATCTGGGCCCTGAAAAAAAAAAAGTGAACATACTGATATCAAGAGAAAGGCCTGCACAATTTTAGATTTTTTCAATTTTCAATTTTCAATTTTTCTGGTTAAAATTGCTTTTTAAAATTCACAGAATACACACACACACAAATGTTTCCAACAATATATAATATAATAAACACCAGGTTTGTTGTGCCTTGTAGGCATAGGCTATGCGCAGTGCTGCATAAAATAATAATAACAATAACCTATAGCAGCCTGTAAATCTTCCAAAAGATTTCAGTAACAACTAAGCTAGAGAAAAAATATATTGATTATCATATGTTACTTCAAATGTTTCCATTCGTTATGATGATATGAAATGAGATAATAGTAAAAACATGAAGCCGTTTGGTGCGTTTTGCTTTTCAAACGCGACCGCGTTCCAAAATATGATACATTATGGTTACCATATACATATCTACGTTTGAGCAGATATCCACAAACACAGTAACAGTAAACACAAGTCTAAATATTATAATATTCACCATATATCTAGCAACAGTTCAACTGCAATGTGAAATTTATGCAACAATAACAAACTAATATGTAAGAATTTCTTACCTTACATCTTTCTTGTCTTCAAATCGCGTTCTTCTTCTTCTGAGGTAAATCCAATGTAAGCTCACGGTGCGTCTTTCAAACTCGACGAAAAGCAGAGACTTGTGAAGTTTTTCCGTGCTTTGTTTTTGAGGTAACGAGCGCGTTCGCGTTCCATGTGGAGATTTGCATGTGAATCTCTTTTGCGCGCGTGGGCGTGGTCAAATTAAAAATAATGAGCAAGCGTTTGAGATACTGGACATCTTGTTGGTTTTATACAAATTACTTAAACTTAAAATTACAGACCTTAGTTTCAGTAGTCATGTCAAAGCAATAACTAAATCAGCATACTATCATCTGAAAAATATTGCAAGAATTAGATGCTTTGTTTCCAGACAAGACTTAGAGAAACTTGTGCATGCTTTCATCACCAGCAGGGTGGATTATTGTAATGGACTCCTCACTGGCCTTCCCAAAAAGACCATAAGACAGTTGCAGCTCATACAGAACGCTGCCGCCAGGATTCTGAGCAGAGCCAGAAAATATGAACATATCACACCAGTACTCAGGTCTTTACACTGGCTCCCAGTTAAATTTAGGATTGATTTTAAAGTATTATTACTGGTATATAAATCATTCAATGGCCTAGGACCTCAATACATTGCAGATATGCTCACTGAATATAAACCCAACAGATCACTCAGATCACTAGGATATATCAGCTAGAAATACCAAGGGTTCACTCAAAGCATGGCGAGTCTGCTTTTAGCTATTATGCCAGCCGCAGCTGGAACCAGCTTCCAGAGGAGATCAGATGTGCTCCTACTGTAGTCACATTCAAATCTAGACTCAAAACACATCTTTTTAGCTATGCATTTACTGAATGAGCACTGTGGCAATGTTCGTCCGACTGTTTGTACTGTACTGTATTTTATTTTTTTATTTTTTCTTAACTGTTTTAATTATTCTTATTTCTTTTTATTATTTTAATTTCTTTTATGTAAAGCACTTTGAATTGCCATTGTGTATGAAATGTGCTATATAAATAAACTTGCCTTGCCTTGCCTTGCCTTAAACAGAGAATATTTGTTATCAGTTTGAATCTGATCATTTAAAAGTACACACTTAAATGTTTATAAAGGTATATGGCTCATAAATGTGTGGCAAGTATTCGCTGAGTTTTGTTTCAGTTTATAGACGTGCTCAAGAAAAAAAAGTTCACCGTGACGCAGGGTGGGAATTATGTAATTTTAGGGGCAAGGCCATTTGGCCTCCACCTTTTTTTTTTTTTAGGGGCACCAAGGCCATATGACAGGGCACAAAGGCCATCATACAATTCGATGGTTTTCCCATTCAGATTGATAGCATAACATCCTAATTTGGAATAAGACATGGATTATGACTTTTTTAATTTAAAAAAAAAACATTTTTTAATGAGAGAGAGAGAGCGCCATTACATCCAGAAGGTATACACCCTCACACAACAATAGAAACAACATAAATGCCAATAAAAGCATTCAGAAACACCACAAATGCCAATAAAAGCATTCAGAAACAACACAAATGCCAATAAATTAATAATTTCCTGCATTGTCGAACGCTCTTCTTCATGCGTTTCAAATATGGACTATAATGTTCAGTAGAGCGCCCTCAGGCTGCTGGTATGAATTGAAAACACAGCACATCAGTATACAGCGCTCATAATGATTACATCGACGCATTTGGCTATAAATTCAATAAAATATTATTCCTGTCAATAGAAATCTGATGTAAACTGAGAATATATCAATATTTCTCCAAATCTGCACACTTTTGAGCTAAAAGCCGTGAGGGACGTTGTTTTGTGAATCGCTTTCATGACGACAGCACAGGAGTTTTTTTATGAATGGGAGCGTCTGACGCTCATAATTCATATTAAAGGTATCGACTCATTTTTGCATTTCATAACTCCTGACACAAATTAAGACATAACTGTCAATATAAATTTCTCAGAATACAATAGTGGTCAAATACTGAAACGTGAGTCTTATATCTTTTTAATGATGTAAGTTATAGTTTGTCAAGGTAATAACATTAAATCTTATAGTAACTTTGAACTATTAAAAAAAAAAAACGCTTCAGTGCGCCGACGCCGTTACCTCTGGAACCTTGCATAGGGCCCTTTTCTGAAAAGGGCACTTATCTACTAGCAAATATATTTTGATATTTTTAGGTCAAACCGTTCTTGTCTGTCAGTCATATAATGCAGGTCTATGGTCACGGTCTCAAAGAGCATCCACAGAGTCCAAATTAAAACAATTCCCCATCGTCCAAATTAAACAATTCCCCATCGAAAGTACACATTGATGGCCTAAGACACGAAACGAGCGGTTTGTGTGAGAAAACTAACAGTATTTATATCGTACCTCTTGTAACACAGCGGCGTCCAAGTGATCTGAGGGCGCCCGCGCTTCCTGCTGTGTGACGTGTGCGCAGACTGGTGCATAGATAGACATATAGATTTCGCCTTGGCTATGGCAGTTCATGAACGAATGCCGTAGCCAAGGCGAAATCTAGTGTATTTATCTATGCACCAGTGTCGACAACAGAGTGTCGTTCTTCTGTTGGTGCTGACGTTACATGCTTCTTGCACTGCTGTTTTGATGCGTGAGATCATCGATGTGATTATGCCACTGCACCTGCGCGAATCCACAAACTAATTGAAGTTCAGAGACTACTTGGGTGGAACTTGGACAGGGCCAGGGCACACAGGCCACTGTGGCCGTACGATGATTTTTTTTTTCACGGGGCATGAAGGCCAAAGTGTAGGGAAACGGCGGCCATGGCCGCGTGGCCGCGGTATAATTCCCACCCTGCCGCGACGGGGAGGCAGAAAGCACACCCTGTTTATTTTCTTTATTTTACAAAAGCACAATGTTTTGATTTGATTGTAAGTGGACACATACAAAGGTAGAAATATCACAGATTCTTTTTTTATATTTCTTTTTTCTGTATGACCATAAATGACGGAGTCATTTAAGTTTATTGTGCTACAATGTGACGAAAATCCAGCAAAACGCGCGGGCACATTTGTCGACCCCAAAGGGTTAAGAGAGCAGCCAGAAAAATGGAGCACAACTGGAAGAAAACAAAACTAGAGGTATTTCGCATTTCATGGAAAGAGAGCACGATTGCATACAGAGAGGCTTTAAAAGCTGCTAGATCTGCTTATTTTTCAACCCTATTAGAAGAAAATAAACAAAATCCTAGGTATTTATTTGAAACGGTGGCTAAACTAACGAAAAAGAAAGCTTCAACCCCAGATGTTTCCAAGCAGCACAGCAGTAATGACTTTATGAACTTCTTCACTTATAAGATTGATAATATCAGGGACAAAATTATAACTATGCAACCGTCTACTACAGTATCACATCAGGCAGTGCATTGTAGTCTCCCTGAGGAAAAATTTGATTCATTCATTGGTATAGGAGAGGAAGAATTTACTAAACTCGTTAAATCATCTAAATCGACAACATGTATGTTAGACCCTATACCGACTAAGCTACTGTAAGAGATGCTCCCAGAGGTCATAGATCCTCTTCTTAAGGGCCCGAGTGTGCTCGTTGTACCACGGCGTTGGACTATTTTCTTTAATCTTCTTTAAGCGCAACGGAGCAACTGTGTCTAAAGTGCTGGAAAAGAGAGAGCTAAAAGTTTCTGTTGCAATATCTAGTTCTTCTAAGCTATCCGGGATGCTGAGATGATGAAACTGATCAGGAAGATTATTAATAAAGCAATCTTTAGTGGCAGAAGTGATAGGTCTAACATATTTGTAACACGGAGTCGGCTTTGTAGCCTTGGCTAAGTGTAACTTACATGAGACTAGGTAATGATCTGAGATGTCATCGCTCTGCTGCAACATCCATTCCATGTGATAATATTAGATCTAGAGTATGATTACGACGATGAGTAGGTCCTGACACGTGTTGTCTAACTCCAGTTGAGTTTACAATGTCTTTAAATGCCAAACCCAATGCATTTTTTTCATTATCGATGTGTATATTAAAATCACCAACAATTAGTACTTTATCTGCAGTCAATATTAATTCTGATAGAAAGTCTGCAAATTCTTTGATAAAGACTTTATGGTGCCCTGGTGGCCTGTATACAGTAGCCAGGACAAATCTCAAATGTGATTTATCACTTATACTATATATTGTTACATTAAGCACTAACACTTCAAAAGAATTATATTTAAAACTTGATTTCTTAGTGGTTTTGAAAATATTACTATAAATTACAGCAACACCTCCCCCTTTGCGTTTCAGACGAGGCTCATGTTTATAACAGTAATCTTGCGGGGTGGACTCATTTAAAGTAATGTAATTGTCTGGTTTTAGCCAGGTTTCTGTCAAACACAGCACATCTAGGTTATTATCTGAAATCATATCATTAACAATGAGTGCTTTTGGAGTAAGCGATCGAATATTCAGCAACCCAAGCTTTAGCATTTGCTCATCTGTATTATAGCTGTTTTTTATTTGTTGAACATCAATTAAATTTTTAACCTTAGATGGGTTTAAACGTTTTTTTGGATTTCCAAATTCGGGGAACAGACACAGTCTCTATATGATGATAGCTAGGTGAAAGAGGCTCTATGTGATGGGATTTATCTGACATCATAAACATTTGACAAACCAACTATCTCACAACACTTCAGATGGTATACAATCCGAATTAAAACATTCACAAAGACAATTGGACAGTATCATTCAAAGGAAGACGCAGTTCTGAATCCAGCAACTCAAATATGATCAATTTAATTTCAGCAATAAAGCAGGAAAATTCTTAGCTAATACAAGAAACAACACCAGAAAAATAAATCAGTTATTCTATCCATTCTTGAACCCACAGGCAAACCAACCCAGGATCTGCACGAAATAAACAACAGCTTCAGACATTTCTACAGTGACCTGTATTCTGCCGGTAATCAACCCACTCAAAATGAAATAGATCACTTTCTCAACTCTGTCCACCTCCCCTCCCTATCCAGGGATCAATCAAACTTGTTAGATCAACCAATTACAGTTGAAGAACTCTTCAAAGCACTCCAAAGTATGCCAAATAACAAATCACCTGGATTCGATGGACTACCGGCAGAATTTTACAAGCATTTTTGGAATATCTCATCACCACTAGTCATCCGATTAACTGCTGATATTAAAAATACTTCATCCATACCAACGCATATGAACACAGCTATTAATACCCTTTTATTAAAACCCAATAAATATCCAACCTATCCATCTAGTTACTGCCTCTATCTTTGATTAACACAGATCTCAAAATGATCACCAAAACTTTAGCCACAAGAATAGAAACAGTTATGCCCACTATAATTCACCCAGACCAGACAGGATTCATAAAGAACAGGCATGCCTCCGATAACATCCGTAGACTCTTCAATCTAATCGACATATCACAAAAACAGCAGAATAACACCATCATTGCATCGCTGGATGCAGAAAAAGCATATGACAAAGTTATCTGGGCCTTCCTTCTCACCACCCTTCAAAGATTTGGCTTTGGAGAGTCGTTCATCCATTGGATAAGAACACTAAACACCTCACCTAGAGCCTCTGTCACCAATGGGATCACTTCAGAAAGCTTCACACTGCACCAAGGAACCAGGCAAGGATACGCACTCTCTCCATCCCTATTCGCCATATTTATTGAACCACTAGCAACAGCAATACGACAGAATAGCAAAATTCAAGTCATCTAAAATTCCAATTCAGAACACAAAGTTAGTCTTTATGCCGATGATCTGTTACTGTATCAACAATCTCCCTGTGCTTCACTTCAAGAAACCTTCAATGTTATTAATAATTTTTCTAAAGTCTCCAATTACACAGTTAACTGGAAAAAAAAAATCAACTATATTACCCTTATCCGAATACAGCTGGGATTCTACAGTCCAAGATCCCACCTTTCCTCTTAACACTGGCAAAATCAAATATCTAGGTATTGTGATTTCCGGCAGGCTATCAGAGCTCTTTAACCTTAACCACACTCTGTTATTACGAAAGATTGAAGATGACTATAAATGCTGGAACAAACTCCCACTCACTCTAATTGGTAGAATAGCAGCAGTCAAAATGAAGACCCTCCCTCAAATTAATTACCTCTTTTCAATGATCCCGACTATCCCTACTGACCATTGGTTCAAAACTCTAGACTCACTTACAACTCACTTTTATTGGAAAAACAAACCTTCAAGAATCACACTTGCCACTCAACAGAATTCCAAACAGCAAGGTGGTCTAGAAGCTCCAAACTTCCACCATTACTTTCTTGCAAATCAGCTACAATATCTCCTTAAATGGACACAGAAGCAAAATTCACACCCGTGGTTAGCATTAGAACAAAATCTAACAATCCCCATTTCAATTGCAGATTTACCATTTCTACCACAACAGTCAAAAAAATTGACTTTTTCTAATACATCACTATTAGCACCACTCTGACAGCCTGGTGGAAAACTAATAGAATCACTAAATTCACCCTAACACCTTGTAGACTCTCCCCCATATGGCACAATCCTGACTTCCTACTTTGCAAGACACTAATTCACTTCCCCAAATGGGAATCTAAAGGTATCACCCACCTCCACCACTTATTTGAAAATAACCAATTCTTATCTTTTCACACAATTGTTCAGAAATATGGGGTTGAAAAGGACCAGTTCCTTCATTACCAACAATTGAAAGCAATAATTAAAACCAAAATTAATCAAAATACCACACTGGAACCTACAAACACCATTGAACAGCTATTAAGAATTGCAGACCATCCACAAAAAAACAATTTCTAAACTCTACAAAGTGATTGCCTCTATAAACTCCTCCATAACACTCCCAAAAGCAAAATGGGAAAATTACCTGGCCCTCCTTCCAACCCCAGATTTCTGGACAAATATTTGCAAGAATATATTCTCTATGACTTCCAACACCAACCTTCAACTCATACAATATAAAACCATTCACAGTACTCACTTCACCCAAAGCAAACTATTCAAAATGGGAATAGCCGACACAGTCATCTGCCATCACTGCACGTTGGGGAGCACTGACACATATTTGCATGCCACTTGGTCCTGTCAGCCTGTCAATTTCCTATGGACATCAGTCACAAAGACACTCTCTACCATTTTGGACTGTAGAGTCCCACTCTCCCCCACACTTTGTCTTCTAGGAGACCACACTTTCATCCTCATTCCACAGAAATTGAAATATCCAGTACTTGTCTCCCTAACTATCGCTAAGAAAATAATCTTTCAAAACTGGAAATCTAGACACTCTTGTCACATAAATCATTGGATCATTGGGGGGCAACTGGGGGGGCAATCCAACAGGCCTGAGCAATGCCTGCCATGCTTTCATGCTCCCAAAAGGGAGACTGCAAAACAGCAAACCTACCATCACTGAACGGGCAACCATCAACTCTTGGCCTTCTCGGCACTTCAGGATGCCACGGGACGTCCAGCGTGCCCTCAGCAGGCCAGGCGACTCACAACAGCCATGTGATCGAAGCCACCATGCGAGCTCCGACCCACAACAGCGTCGGAACCACACGATGGCAACTTGCACCAGTGACTTTTGACACTCAGGGACCCATCAACGCACTTCAATTTCAACCACTTCAAGAATTGTATCCACCACAACCGACTTGAAAGTATCAATTTAATGAGGTGCTCTGAAATAAGCTGATGGTTCTTTTCATACTGAAATAGATCTTGCTCCATTGTTCTATTTCCTGCTTCCGGTTCCATAACACTCACCCCTTTAACTATGCATGTATGTATGGATGAATGTATGTATGTTTGTTTGTTTGTTTAGTGTTAGTTATGTTTGTGAGTTAGTTAATCAAACTTGTGCACAATATGGATGTGGTTTCTCTGCTTGCATACAAAGTCCCTTTTACGATCTTGATCTTGTTACATGCTCTAAGCACTGTACATGCTAAGGAATAATTATCTTTCAGTGACCATGAAAGATACACTTTTCTTAGAATAAATGAATAATCAAAGAGTTTGTTGGAACTTATTAATTGATTGTAATATTAATTGGCTTACCTCAAAGTTAATCTAATTAACTGACCCAAATATTAATAAATAATCATAATTAGTAATTATGGATTACTATTAATAGTTCCCCTTTGAGCTAATATCATTACACTGTATCCAGATCTGATGAAGGTCCTGCGCCTGGACGCGACAACAGCACAGTCCTGAAGTGTCCACTAGTCTCTCCCCTCTCTTCGCGCCCAGACAAAACTTTAATTCAGAATTCACAAAACGAACGGTGTAGCGTGGCCACATAAAGGGGATATTTATAAGACGGCTTATTAAACTAATTAAAGAGTTATACATTTAAGATGTTCTTATAGAATCCCTGGGCTTTTGTTGCCCCTGTCCGAGTGTTGGTCTTACTGTTTTTTCTGAGCGAGAGTCTTGATCGTTACACCTGGGAATCCCCGTGACGTCATACTTCAGCTGATCAACTTCACTTCCGTTAAAGGGAGCCAGCTTACCGGCATTCGGGAGCAACTTTACTATTGCTCTTGTGGATTAGCGATTGATCGCACTACACGGCTTGGCTGTCATTGACTGTGACTGTTTGACTCTTTGGGGAGATATACTTACTGGATTATTTCACCTTGGAGAATGCTTTACAGGACAGCGCTGTTCTTCATCATGTGCACGGACTTAAAACGGCTTACCGGTGAGACCGATTCAACGCACACACATACACAACATTGGACTGGAACACACACTTACATACATTTTTGTATATATTGTATATATTGATTTTCGGTGCTTTCTATTTAATACACTTTGGGTTGTGTCACGAATCTGGTCACTGCACTTCCGGTTGGTCACCACCAGAGGTCGCCCACTCACAGCATGGACTCTTGCACTTCACTACAATCCCCATCATTCATTGCATTGATGACACACAAAGCTGATTCCACTAATCACGCTCACACCAGAGAACTATCACACACTATAGCTGTGTCCCAATGTGAAGGCTGCATCCTCCGAAGGCCGTATTTGAAGGCCGATTGCGTCACAGCGGCGTGACGAAGGACGTCCCAATTCAAAGGCTGCATCCTTGGAAGGTCGCATTTGAAGGCCGATTGCGTCACCGCGGGGCGATGAAGGCTGTCCGAATTCAGTTCTGCATCCTCCGAAGGCCGTATTCGAAGACCGGTTGCGTCATCGCGCTGCGACGAAGGCTACCCTGATTCAAAAGCGATGCCAAATGCACCCTTCGTTTCCCCGTGAAAGGAAGGATACATAAATGGACACTTAGCGGCCTATCCTACCCTATTCTACCCCATAAGTCATTGTGCGCCGTTGACGACAGCATTTTTTTATTTATTTATAAAGGCGGCTGAGACTAAAGTTCGGTGGTGGACAGCAAATTCAAATTTAAATGTAAGTATTATGTTTTCATTTACTCAAATAGCTAGCGAAACCAGAGTTAGTTTATTATAAACTTCATCTTAACTCCTTCGTCATCATTGCGTGGCTTCATTTGTCAGGTAGTTTGAGGCAAAACTTGTGCTAATATTAGTTTAACGACCTATTTGTAATATTTGCACTAGTCAATCTCACTTGTGTATTATAAGAAATATCGCTCACCCTATAAAGCCCACAACAATAAGAAAAGCAGTTGATAAGGGAATGGGGTTTCACTTTTATGTGTTTTTGTAGTGCTGTCATGAAAGCTATGTGGTTTTAACCAAATTTGAGTATAAATATGATTTCTTAAGTATTTTGTATGCATGGCTTGATGTGTCATATTTTGCAGTGTTAACAATGCACTTAAGATTGCATGCCTGTGTTAAGCTTTTTTAGACCAATTCAGGAAAAAAAAAAAAAAAAGTAAGAAAGTTAATACACACTTTGCTGAAATGTATTGTGCTGTTGTTGTTAACAAGCCATGGTTAATTTGCTCTGCCCTTGGGATTGCAAGTGTCCTGGGACAGGTGAGGGTGTGAGTGGGAAACCCACTGCTGAAGCTTGGCCCTGGTTTGTCCTCATGGATGAGGTGTCGACCCGTCACGGCTATACCCGGCTGTCCCGCGACCCGTCACGGCTATATGCATCTGCCTTGCGTCCCATGAACGTTAAATGCACCTCTCACTCGAAGTCGAACCACTGTTTGTACCTGTCACGTGACCCGAAGTTACTGTTAAAAAAACAAAGTTGACCTGGAAACCGCATCCCGATTCTGAATGTTTTTTTTGTTTTTTTGTCATTAAAATGTAACACTGTTTAGGCAAGATTTGAAAAGCAGACGACAGACCAACTGCAACCAGCAATTAAGCACTTAGAGGATTTTGGGCAAATGGCTGAAAAATCATACAATAGCCTAACTTATAAGATGGTAAATGGTAGGCTGTATCACTTTCGACCAATAGGTGGCGCAGTTACGAAATCAATGTGATGTGGTCAGAGTGAGGTGACAATGACAAACCTTACCAGTGGCATTACAATAGGCAGATTTATTCAAAAGTTATCAACATTTTTGGAAAAATGTATAACTTTTGACCAGAAGGTGGCACTGTCTTGAAATCTTTTGAATATCCTTTGAATTACAAAATAGGCTACAATGAAATAGCTTGGCCGTGACTAACGTCTCAGTCCAACAGTAGCTAGTGCAAGTTTACCTTTAGATAGCATGCGAGGTTGGCTTGATATAGCCTATAATGATTATTATTATTTATTATTATTATTATTATCATCATTATCAATATTATTATTGGTATTATTATTATTATTATTATTAGGCTAAGCCTAGCCAACTACTATATTGTGTAGGCTACATGTTGAATTACAACTAGCCCAAGACACCAGGCGCGCATAGCCGTGACGGGTCGCGGGACCATAGCCGTGATGGTGGGTCACGGGACAGGCGCGTATATGTGACAGGTCGAGTGACAGGCGAATATAGCCGTGACAGGTGAGTATAGTTGTGACGATTGTAGGTGGGCCCCCAGAAAACTGGATGGGCCAGTTAAAATAAGCCAAAAAAAAAAAAAAAAACAGGTTCCCCTTCATCTCCGTTTCAGCGCTTTTCTGCGGCACTGAGGACAGCGACTCAGTAGCCTACCTGAATTTAATGCGGAATTAGCATAGGTTTAAAAAAATAATAATAATTAAACAGGAACTTTTTTGTTGCTTTTTTTAATACAATTTTCATTTAATTTGTTTAATAAAATTATAGGCCTATTATTTTTAGTTTATTAACAGCAACAACAGCTGTAAAGATGAAGTTGACGATCGCCATCTCCGTAGTAGTGAACGTGCCTAGAGAGAAATGCACATCATGGATTACATAACCAGAGAGTAGCCTATTTCTTTTCGTTTTAAATTAAAGAGACATTCCAAGCTTTCTTAAGATATATTTCATGTCTGTGAGGCATAGGCTACGCTGAGTTTCGTTAAGTTAGGATGAGATGCGCTCCTGTTCACGAGCAATGCAAGTGACCACGCGGGCGCCTCCAAGATTATGTTGTCTGCTATATTTGCTTCTTTATTTATTAAATTATTCTTTATTTATTCTTTATTTATTAAATCCAGGCAATTGGTTGATAAAATTATTAAAATGAAGATACAATTTATACAAAACGAAATTCACTTAAAAAAAAGGTTTTCTACAAAACAAAACTTAAGTGGTCAAAATCATGTCTGACCCGCTCCATGTCTCTCGATATTGCGTATATCTTACTCGTGCGTGCGGTTCACTTTTCATAATCAACATAAATGAAAAAATAACATTATAATATTTTAACAAATATGAAACTAAATGAGCTTATTTAATGGCTACAACACATATAGTAGGCCTACAGACTCTCTATTTGTACAAATTGCTGCACATTCATTTTATTCTGAATTTTGCACACTAAGTTGAAAGGCATTTGTTTGTGCATGCATGTAAAACATATCTGCAACATTTATCAAGTTCACTGATAATTATGCGTATTTATTAATTATTATCTTAATGAATAATGTAACAAGGACGAAGCATGTAAACTGCGTTGTTTTGTTTAGAATGGAATGGATCGCAAATAGATCCGAATGAAGAAACGTACAAAACCATAGTAGGAAATGGGTGGGCCCGGACCTAAAATGGCCCAATAGTAGCGCCGCGGCTGGTTGTGACACGTCGAGTGACAGGAGTAGGTGACGGGTCGCGGGACAGCCGCATACCCGTGACCGTGGGTGGTAGGGAGGGGCTAGCAGGTGCTTCAGCATCCCCAAGAAAGACCAAAGCACCCCGATAGCACCCCCAAAAATAATTTCTGGTAGCAATTATATTTTGGCTGTATTCTATGGAAGCCCTGAACCAAATTTTTAAGAAATAATATCTCGTTATTTCGACATAAGAAGTCTTATTTTGACATAATAAATCGTTATTTCGACATAATATTTCGACATATCTCGTTATTTCGACATAAGGGGACATTCTAATCTGCATTAAGCCACATTAAGCGTTCTTATAATGGTTTTCTATGGGAGGAAAATGCTTAATGTGTAATTAAACGTTGCGTTCATATTATGGGCTCATCTGATTTTTAGCATAGCCTTATGATTTTAGTATCATAATGATTAATACATGCACGCACAATTATCCATGAACTTGATTTGAACAAATGTCTTTCAACTTTACGTGCAAAATTCAGAATTAGGCTAAATTAATGTACAACAATTAGAGATGTACAAATAGAGAGTCTGTATGCCTACTGTTGTAGCCATTAAATAAGCGGATTTAGTTTCATATTTGTTAAAATATTATAGTATTATTTTTTTCCATTTATGTTGATTTATGAAAAGTGAACAGCACGAGTAAGATAGGATGCGCAATATATCGAGAGACATGGAGCGGGTCAGACATGATTTTGACCACTTCATTAAGTTTTGTTTTGTAGAAAGCCTTTCTTTAAAGTGAATTTCGTTTTGTATAAATTGTATCTTTATTTTAATAAATTTTTCATCAACCAATTGCCTGGATTTAATAAGTAAGAGAAGCAAATATAACGGACACTATAATCGTGGAGGCGCCCGCGCGGTCACTTGCATTGCACGTGGAGCGCATCTCATCCTAACTTAATGAAACTCAGCCTATGCCTCACACAGACATGAGAAATACATCAAATACACAAAGCTTGAAATGTCTTTAAACGAAATAATTAAAAAGGAAAAGAAGGCTCCTTTTATATTTGATTGAATGCTGAATGTTGCGCTTGTTCAATTTAATACAATTAAAACTTTAATTGTGGTCATTAAAATAATTGAATATTAAATATTTAGTGGGCAAGTTTTGCTCATTTAGCCTATATACAGCTCCCCCTGTCAATGATCTAGCACCCCCTCAGCACATGCATTAAAAAAAATTCTCTAAATCTCTGGCGCCGCCCCTGGCCGTGACGGGTCGAGTGACAGGCGAGTATAGCCATGACAGGTCGCGGGACAGGCGAGTATACCCGTGACAGGTCGCGGGACAGGCGCATATAGCCGTGACGGGTCGCAGGACAGGTGATTATAGCCGTGACAGGTCGAGTGACAGGCGCATATAGCGGTGGCAGGTCGAGTGACAGGCGAGTATACCCGTGATGGGTCGCGGGACAGGCGAGTATACCCGTGACGGATCGCGGGACAGTCGCATATAGCCGTGATGGGTCACGGGACAGGCGAGTATACCCGTGACGGATTGCGGGACAGTCGCATATAGCCGTGACGGGTCGAGTGACAGGCGAATATAGCCGTGACAGGTCACGGGACAGGCGAGTATACCCGTGACAGGCGAGTATACCCGTGACAGGCCGCGGGACAGGCGAGTATACCCGTGACAGGTCGCGGGACAGTCGCATATAGCCATGACGGGTCGCGGGACAGGCGAGTATAGCCGTGACAGGTCGAGTGACAGGCGCATATAGCAGTGGCAGGTCGAGTGACAGGCGCATATAGCGGTGGCAGGTCGAGTGACAGGCACCGGTGGCAGCTGCCCCTGCCACGGAAAGATTTTACCCTTACTGCCAGAGTGTTTGACTGCATATTTACACTGTCCACTAAGCCGTCTACCAACAGGTTTGCAGGGCTGACTCAATCAATGGCTGCCATGTCACTGAGGTTTTTTCTTTTTTCTTTTTTTAAAAATATTTTATATTTCTGATAAAATACAAACTACTAATACTGCACTGGGGAAAAACTACTAAAACCTTAGTTAAGCAAAATTATCTTGCATACTCTAATGTACTTAAAGCATCAAGAGTAACACTAGAGGTATGTATTTGTCAGGTTTCGTACAAACGAAGCAGGCAAGATGGTAAGTTTGATATTTTAATAGCAGAATGGATCGGACACAGCGTGAAAGGTGAGTAAACAGGAAGTAGATAATTGGATGAAGCTTAACTGAATGATAACAAAGTCTCTCTTTCTCTTGCAGATGCAGATGATGAAGATTCTCTGAAGATGGACTGAAGACAGGCTGAAGAAGATCGGGATCGACGGTAAGAATGCAGGTAGGTGTAGGAAGGGAGTCTGTGTGTCTTGTATTGACGAGACCAGACCATGACTGAAGGTGAGTGCTGAATATAAAGGGGTGAGAAGACGAGGTACAGGTGATGATGATAATTACTTAGAGGAGAGAGAGGAGAGTGAGTGCAGGTGTGCGCCAAGGAGGATTCTGGGGAGTGTAGTGCAAAGACAGATGAGGAAGACAGACGGTGGATGTGACAGTATTCTGCAGGGGAAAAACTCCTTGTCAGGGTTTTTATTATAGTTTTGTATTTATATTATGCTACTACTGCATTTTACTTCTGTATATTTTCAAGGTTGTTACATTATATACTTTTGTGTAGTTGAATGTAAAACCATATGTGTGGGAAAAAATTACTTCAGTAGGTTACTTCACATTTGAACGTGAATACTTAACGAAATATGCAGTTCCGAAAATTAAAGAAACAAAATGTAGGTCTATTGTCACAATATTAAAAATTAAAGAAACTACAGCTGCGTCCCATATCAAAGGGCACATCTGAAGCGCTCGGACCGGTCTAGCCTACGGAGGATTTTTCTTGTCGCCTGGCAACTGTGACAGCTGCCGATGACGATCGGGAGAAATACCATATTCAATTGGGTTTTATATTCAAACAGGGCTAAACCAAAAATATGGCCTGGCAGCGCCCGGGCTGAAACATCCTCACCATGTCCTCCAGTAAAATATAAAACATAAAAAAGACAATAGCCAATTCTGGCTCCATAGCTGTTTACTCAATTATATCAAATGAATTATCAGGATCGCCAGGAGATTGGGAACACCTGGTTGCGCAATTAGGAAATCCTATGAAGGCTACATGGTGCTTCCTTCGAAGGATGCAGCCTTCACATTGGGACACAGCTTATCTCACACTCTTTATAAGCCTTGGACTTTCTCTCCCTGTTGCCGAGTATTGTATTACGTTTAGCACTCTCCTAGTGTTAGCTACTCTACAGAGCCTAGGGATGGGGAAATGAAGCCTCATGAATCACTGAGGCTTTCCCCTGACTGTTCCGGGAAAAGATTCAAAGCTTCAAGAGTGTCGAGAACTGGTCGAGAACAGCGCCATCTGGTGCTTATTTAAAATAAAGCAGCCAGAAACCTGTGTTAGAAGCTCTGGCAGATGAAGCAACCACAACACACTCAATAGTTTCAATGTTATGTGTAATAAAACCCTTACATGTTTGTGTTTGATTTGTTCAATAAATAAATTCATTTTCCCATTAAAGTGTGGCAATAAAATATAATATAAGCTTATATGATTCAATAAGATTTAATGTAGGCCTACTCTCTCTCTCTCTCTCTCTCTCTCTCCACACACACACACACACACACAATGAATAAGGACATTGTCTGATAGGATCATCTGTTATTAAATGTGCTTATGTAACTGTAGGAATGACAGAAAGGTGATAAAGTTTTTAATTATTTTAATTATTTTTGGCTGTTGCCATTGCTCTAAATACAAACCCTTCACCAAACACCAACACCCTATCCCCTAATCCCACCCTAAACCCAAATACCAACACCAAATTACCTAAAATCACCAAAAAGTGCAAAGATTTTACAAAAACAAAAAGACACAACAACAACAAAAAATAATAGCCTAAGTAATGAAAAATAAATGTTGCTTATTTAAATGTAATATATTAATTAACTTTCAAAGTACAGCACTCTCCTTACAAACCCATCAATCAGACTGAGGCAACAATGACTCGTTAAATAAGATCTGGAGTTCGAGCCTTCTGACACCCAAAGCGAAACGCGCACGTGATTTGACAGAAAGTGAGGCTTCGTTTGTCATCGATCACATGACTCTAGTAAACCAATACACACCCCGATACGGGGCTTCACTAGAAATTGTGTCGCTTGTGTGATACGCGCATCGAAGCTTCAGTGTCATACGTAACATCACTTACAGAGCCATCCAGTGATCTTAGTCTTGCCTTGTCCTTTGTGTTTTCCTGTGTTCTGATTCTTGCCCGTGTTTCCTGGATTAACCTTTAGCCTAGCCCTTTGGACTCTGTTTGCACCTCGTTTGGATCATTGCTGTTTCCCTGGATTACCTCTCCTTGCCTTGCCTTGCCCCCTTTGGATATTGTTCGCCGATCGTCTACCCACGCTTGCCCTAAGGTTTATTCTGTGTCATACCTCTGCCATACCTGTTTGCTGTTTATTGACTTTATTTGGAATAAAGCCTTGCATTTGGATCTGCACGTCTCACATCTTGTTCGCCCTGTTACAGAATACTCATCACGTCTCAGCAGATCTTCCAGAGTCCTGTTACGTCTCAGCAGATCTTCCAGAGCCTCGTCACATCTCAGCAGATCTTCCAGAGCCTTGTTACGTCTCAGCAGATCTTCCAGAGCCTCGTCACGTCTCAGCAGATCTTCCAGAGCCTCGTCACATCTCAGCAGATCTTCCAGAGCCTCGTCACGTCTCAGCAGATCTTCCAGAGCCTCGTCACGTCTCAGCAGATCTTCCAGAGCCTCGTCACATCTCAGCAGACCTTCCAGAGCCTCGTCACGTCTGAGCAGATCTTCCAGAACCCTGTCACGTCTCAGCAGATCTTCCAGAGCCTTGTTACGTCTCAGCAGATCTTCCAGAGCTTCGTCACGTCTCAGCAGATCTTCCAGAGTCCTGTTACGTCTCAGCAGATCTTCCAGAACCTCGTCACATCTCAGAAGATCTTCCAGAGCCTTGTTACATCTCAGCAGACCTTCCAGAACCCCGTCACGTCTCAGCAGATCTTCCAGAACCTCGTTGCTTCTCAGCAGACCTTCCAGATCCTCGTCGCATCTCAGCAGACCATCCAGATCCTCGTCACGTCTCAGCAGATCTTCCAGAGTCCTGTTACGTCTCAGCAGATATTCCAGAGCCTCGTCACATCTCAGCAGACCTTCCAGAGCCTCGTCACGTCTTAGCAGATCTTCCAGAACCCCGTCACGTCTCAGCAGATCTTCCAGAGCCCCGTCACGTCTCAGCAGATCTTCCAGAGCCTCGTTGCATCTCAGCAAATCTTCCAGAGCCTCGTCACATCTCAGCAGATCTTCCAGAGCCTTGTTACGTCTCAGCAGATCTTCCAGAGCCTCGTCACGTCTCAGCAGATCTTCCAGAGCCTCGTCACATCTCAGCAGACCTTCCAGAGCCTCGTCACGTCTCAGCAGATCTCCCAGAGCCCTGTTACGTCTCAGCAGATCTTCCAGAGCCTCGTTGCATCTCAGCAGACCTTCCAGATCCTCGTCGCGTCTCAGCAGACCATCCAGATCCTCGTCACGTCTCAGCAGACCTTCCAGATCCTTGTCGCATCTCAGCAGACCTTCTAGAGCCTCGTCACACTTCAGTAGATCTTCCAGAGCCTCATCACATCTCAGCAGATCTTCCAGAGCCTTGTCACGTCTCAGCAGATCTTCCAGAACCTCGTTGCATCTCAGCAGACCTTCCAGAGCCTCGTTGCATCTCAGCAGATCTTCCAGAGCCTCGTTGCATCTCAGCAGATCTTCCAGAGCCTCGTTGCATCTCAGCAGACCTTCCAGAGCCTCGTCACGTCTCAGCAGATCTTCCAGAGTCCTGTTACGTCTCAGCAGATCTTCCAGAGCCTCGTCACATCTCAGCAGATCTTCCAGAGCCTTGTTACGTCTCAGCAGATCTTCCAGAGCCTCGTCACGTCTCAGCAGATCTTCCAGAACCTCGTCACGTCTCAGAAGATCTTCCAGAGCCTTGTTGCATCTCAGCAGACCTTCCAGAACCCCGTCACGTCTCAGCAGATCTTCCAGAGCCCCGTTACGTCTCAGCAGATCTTCCAGAACCTCGTTGCTTCTCAGCAGACCTTCCAGATCCTCGTCGCATCTCAGCAGACCATCCAGATCCTCGTCACGTCTCAGCAGACCTTCCAGAGTCCTGTTACGTCTCAGCAGATATTCCAGAGCCTCGTCACATCTCAGCAGACCTTCCAGAGCCTCGTCACGTCTTAGCAGATTTTCCAGAACCCCGTCACGTCTCAGCAGATCTTCCAGAGCCCCGTTACGTCTCAGCAGATCTTCCAGAGCCTCGTTGCATCTCAGCAGATCTTCCAGAGCCTCATCACATCTCAGCAGACCTTCCAGAGCCTCGTCACATCTCAGCAGACCTTCCAGAGTCCTGTTACGTCTCAGCAGATCTTCCAGAGCCTCGTCACATCTCAGCAGACCTTCCAGAACCCCGTCACGTCTCAGCAGATCTTGCAGAGCCCCGTTACGTCTCAGCAGACCTTCCAGAGTCCTGTTACGTCTCAGCAGATCTTCCAGAGCCTCGTTGCATCTCAGCAGATCTTCCAGAGCCTCGTTGCATCTCAGCAGACCTTCCAGAGCCTCATCACGTCTCAGAAGATCTTCCAGAGCCCTGTTACGTCTCAGAAGATCTTCCAGAGCCTCGTTACATCTCAGCAGATCTTCCAGAGCCTTGTTACGTCTCAGCAGATCTTCCAGAGCCTCGTCACGTCTCAGCAGATCTTCCAGGGTCCTGTTACGTCTCAGCAGATCTTCCAGAACCTCGTCACGTCTCAGAAGATCTTCCAGAGCCTCGTTGCATCTCAGCAGACCTTCCAGAACCCTGTCACGTCTCAGCAGATCTTCCAGAGCCCCGTTACGTCTCAGCAGATCTTCCAGAACCTCGTTGCTTCTCAGCAGACCTTCCAGATCCTTGTCGCGTCTCAGCAGACCGTCCAGTTCCTCGTCAAGTCTCAGCATACCTTCCAGATCCTTGTCGCATCTCAGCAGACCTTCTAGAGCCTCGTCACACTTCAGTAGATCTTCTAGAACCTCGCCACGTCAGTTCTGCCACCTCAGTGCCACGTCTTGTTGCGCTTATCATACCGCAACCCTCCTCTGATCTGTCAGGGGAAACCATCATCAAACGTCAGAGGTTGACATCCAGCATGGAGGATCCACCGCTGGTGTCAGTACGCACAGATGGGATTCATAAATTTTGGGGCATCTCGCCCGGGGGGCGGGGTTACGTCCTGCGTCACATCTCTCATGCGGGTTCTCGTCGACCAGGGTCAGCGCGCGCACCATAGCGCACACACAGGCAGGCACAGAACTAGCTAGCGAACCTAGGTCTTAAATCTAATAAGTTATGTTTTTTACAATACGTTTTTTGATGGAAAAGTGATGTTTAATTTCATAGTCTTTGTTTAGTGAACGAAAGCGAAATCAGGAATTGCGGTCTTTCAGTTTGTTTATCGTTACCTAGCTACCAAGGGTTTAAGTTGTACAAGATGTGCAGTAGCCTTAAATACAATGGCCAAGTCGCGTTTCATATTAACAGATGAATAGGCTTCGCTCACTTTATTAAATACATCCAACCTGAAATGTCTCTTACAAAATATGAAGGGACAATGAATCAATACACTGACATGGCAATGCTAGACAGATAGCCTACTTTGTTTGCACAGTCCTACCGTGATTTTGTCACTCTTCTCTCCACTCCTAGACCTACATCTGGTGACAGCGGGGAAACTTTTACCTCGATAAAGTTAGGCCTACTTATTGTATTGCAGAAAAGAAAAGTAAACTTCCAGTAAACTCCAGTTAACCAGTTCATGTTTCTTCTTTAGGTGATTCAAGCAGTAACGACTAATTAGACTCAATACTGCTATTACAGGTGGAATTATGAAATAGAAACAGGCCTTAATGCAAGATTTTAATCATGTCAATACACAATAAATAGAACATTTAATTCATAAATTAATCAATAATTCATGCAGGTAATTAAAAAATAAAGTCAATTAAAAAATATATTGCATGGTGTGTTAATTGTTTGTGTATGGTGTGTATGTGGTTTTTTTTTGTTTTTTTTTTGTAATGCAAAAAACTTTTTAATTGACTTGATTTTTTTTTACTGTGTATTTGTATTTTATTTAACTATTCACTACCTGCATGAATGGGCTGTCCTGACTTATTGATTAATTTATTAATTAAATGTTCTATTTATTGTGTATTGACATGATTAAAATCTTGCATTAAGGCCTGTTTCTATTTCATAATTCCACCTGTAATAGCAGTATTGAGTCTAATTAGTCGTTACTGCTTGAATCACCTAAAGAAGAAACATGAACTAGTTAACTGGAGTTTACTGGAAGTTTACTTTTCTTTTCTGCAATACAATAAGTAGGCCTAACTTTATCGAGGTAAAAGTTTCCCCGCTGTCACCAGACGTAGGTCTAGGAGTGGAGAGAAGAGTGACAAAATCACGGTAGGACTGTCCAGCATTGCCATGTCAGTGTATTGATTCATTGTCCCTTCATATTTTGTAAGAGACATTTCAGGTTGGATGTATTTAATAAAGTGAGCGAAGCCTATTCATCTGTTAATATGAAACGCGACTTGGCCATTGTATTTAAGGCTACTGCACATCTTGTACAACTTAAACCCTTGGTAGCTAGGTAACGATAAACAAACTGAAAGGCCGCAATTCCTGATTTCGCTTTCGTTCACTAAACAAAGACTATGAAATTAAACATCACTTTTCCATCAAAAAACGTATTGTAAAAAAACATAACTTATTAGATTTAAGACCTAGGTTCGCTAGCTAGTTCTGTGCCTGCCTGTGTGTGCGCTATGGTGCGCGCGCTGACCCTGGTCGACGAGAACCCGCATGAGAGATGTGACGCAGGACGTAACCCCGCCCCCCGGGCGAGATGCCCCAAAATTTATGAATCACACGCACAGATGGGATCCCCAAACCTACTCACTTTAATCCTCCTGTACCTGCACTAATTACCCTGTCTGAAGCACTTCCCATGATGGGGATCGCTTTATATTGTGTTTGGGCTGCGTACACCACCTCAAAACTGCCCCAGGCGATGGCACTCGCTTCAGTTTCTCCAGAGATGGCGGCACGTGCTGCAGAACCTCTTGAAGCGGTGGTGCTCGCCTCAGCCCCCTGTATGGTGGTAGCGCCCAGCAATGTCCTCTCAGCCTGTCATGGTCAAAGGGACAGTAGATGAGCACTGTACCTGTCCTGTTAATGAACTCTACCTGTCTCTTGATGCTACCACTGTAGAACCTCCAGAGGTGGAGGCATCTGCTGCAGAACCTTCAGAAGTGTCAGTGGTAACTGTTTATGAATCCTCATCTTGCCCTGTAACGGCTATGGAGGCCGTCTGTAAATCCTTGTCCTGCCCTGTAACAGCTATGGAGGCCGTCTGTAAATCCTCGTCCTGCCCTGTTACGGCTATGGAGGCCGTCTGTAAATCCTTGTCCTGCCCTGTAACGGCTATGGAGGCCGTCTGTAAATCCTTGTTCTGCCCTGTTACGGATCCAGAGACTGTTCAAGTCACGTCTGCCTACCCAGAGACTGCTCACGTCACGTCTGCCGATCCAGAGACTCTTCACGTCACGTCTGCCAGCTCAATTTGTCATTAGGGAAATTTCTGAAGAACTTGTGTTCTCTGAATTGATCCTTAGGGCCATAAATACTCTGTCTGTCTCATGTGTCTCTGTGTTCCCTAGGTCCCAGTTCTTGCCATGGTCCTCAGTCTCTCCTGCTCCGCTGTGGTTTTTTGCTGTCTGGCTCTGGTGGTCTTCTGCTCTGCCGTGGTGGTATTCTGATCCGTCTGCTCTGCCGTGGTTGCCTTTTACTTTGTCTGCTCAGGTTTGTTGGTCATCTGCTCCGCCATGGTGGTCTTCTGCTCCACCCTGGTGGTATTCTGATCCGCCTGCTCTGCCGTGGTGGCCTTTTGCTTCGTCTGCTCAGGTCTGGTGGTCTTCTGCTCCGGTCTGATTGTCTTCTGCTCTGCTGTGGAGACCTTCGACTCCGTCCTGCCCCCTTTTTCCGCCTGCGCTCCATCGCCCTCCTGGATTATATAGGAGCGTCTGGAAGCCGCTCCTTGGGGGGGCTATGGGGGGGCTATGTCACGAAATCTGGTCACTGCACTTCCGGTTGGTCACCACCAGAGGTCGCCCACTCACAGCATGGACTCTTGCACTTCACTACAATCCCCATCATTCATTGCATTGACGACACACACAGCTGATTCCACTAATCACACTCACACCTGAGAACTATCACACGCTATCTCACACTCGCCTTTGACTTTCTCTCCCTGTTTCCTGAGTATTGTATTACGTTTAGCACTCCCCTAGTGTTAGCTACTCTACAGAGCCATCCAGTGATCTTAGTCTTGCCTTGTCCTTTGCATTTTCCTGTGTTCTGATTCTTGCCCGTGTTTCCTGGATTAACCTTTAGCCTAGCCCTTTGGACTCTGTTTGCACCTTGTTTGGATCATTGCTGTTTCCCTGGATTACCTCTCCTTGCTTTGCCCCTGTTGGATATTGTTCGCCGATCGTCTACCCATGCTTGCCCTAAGGTTTATTCTGTGTCATACCTCTGCCATACCTGTTTGCTGTTTATTGACCCTGCCTGTATGATGACCATGTTTTGGAATAAAGCCTTGCATTTGGATCCGCACGTCTCACATCTTGTTCGCCCATTTGATCTTGCTTGTTGTTTTGTTTATATTTGTTTATATTGTCAACGCTTTTATAAAATTCTAAAAAAAAAAAAAAACAGTTTCTAATTATTGGACCAAAAACCTCCTGGTTGTGCTCTTTGATTCCAATCTTTTATTTGAAAGCCACGTTTTTAGCATCTGTAAAACCACATTCTTTCATCTTAAAATAAATTACAACATATACTTTCAAGGAAAAATGTGGAACAGTTAGTTCATGACCTCAAGGCTAGATTATTGTAATGCTCTGCTGGGTGGTTGCCCTGCACGCTTAATAAACAAACTATAGCTGGTCCAAAACGCAGCAGCTCGAGTTCTTACCAGAACCAGGAAGTAAGACCATATTAGCCCCGCTCTGTCAACACTGCATAGGCTCCCTATTAAAAATTTTATACATTTTAAAATATTGTTGATTACTTACAAAGCACTAAATGGTTTAGCGCCCCAGTACATGAGCGAGCTCTTAACTTAACATTATAGTCCTTCACCTCTATTGGAATCTCAAAGTTCTGGCCAGTTGATTATCAAAACTGACTGCTGATGGTAGATCCTTTTTTTCTATTTAGCACCTAAACTCTGGAACAGTCTTCCTAAAATTGTCCGGGAAGCTGAAACACTCTCTCAGTTTAAATCTAGACTAAAAACAGATTTAAAGTTAATCTCTTTAACCTGGCATACAGCATTATAGGAGCATTATACATTCCTATTATTCAAATTAGTTAAATGATTATTAAGCTGCATATATAATATAAAATGAAATGGGAGCACTTCCTATAACACCTTATGTACTTGTTACATCATACGAAGAATGGGATCTACGCTTATGTTAGTCTTTTTGTTTATTCTGAGGTTTACAGTAATCAGCTGGTTCCGGGCCGTATAAAGATCAGATGGTGAACCTGCATGTAGATACGACCCACAACGCATGACGAAGTCAGCCGGATCTGAGCCATATCCAGATCAGATGGAGGACCTGCGCATAGACACGACCACAATGCATCCCTGAAGTGTCAGCAGAGATTGTGTCAACTAGACTCTCCCCTGTGACGGCCTCATCGACACGACAGCCATTGGCACTGATCATCAACAAACCCGTCTCCATACGTGCGTGATGACTCCAAATGGAACTAGATAATATTCTGAATGTTCCAATCCAATCTGACTTCTGACCTGTAATGCTGCCTGGATCATAATCATACACTGTTCGCTCGTTGGCCAGAGGAGAACTGACCCCCGACTGAGCCTGGGTTCTCCCAAGGTTTTTTTCTCCATTCTGTCACCTGATGGAGTTTTGGTTCTTTGCCACTGTTGCCTTTGTCGCCATTGGCTTTTGGCTTGCTTAGTTGGCACCATTTTATTTAATATTCAACAATATTATTGATCTGCCTGCATTGACACCATTTTATGAGAACCTAACTGAGCTGGACGATGACATCACTGTTTTCTCCAGAGCGGCTATATATACAAATTAAGTAAATTAATAATTTTTTACAACAAAAATAAAACTGAATCACTGATCACTGACCTTACTGTGACACTATTTTCTCAGGAAACAATCTTTGTTGCATTATGTTAAAGCTGCTTTAAAACTATCTGTTGTCAGGGTTTGGGTAGGTGGAAGTAGTGAGTACTCAAGTGCAAGAAAATGGGTTTGTATTAAGTAAAACATTTAAACAAACAAACAAACCAAAACTAACCCTGTATGGAAAAACAAGGCAGGTAGCAAGACTTTACAGACTGGACTTGGCAGGAAACAAGAAACATGAAGGTACCTCAGACCAGTGGTTCCCAAACCTGTCCTGCCGGCACCCCAACACTGCACATTTTCTTTGTCTCCCTAATCAAACACACCTGATTCAACTCATCAGCTCATTAACCCATGTGATAATGAGCTGATGAGTTGAATCAGGTGTGTTTGATTAGGGAGACAAAGAAAATGTGCAGTGTTGGGGTGCCGGCAGGACAGGTTTGGGAACCACTGCCTTAGACAACAAACCAGCACAAGAGTGCAAACACAAGGAGAATAAATAGGGAAGCAAACAAAACAGGGTAACGAGGGAGGACAGGTGGGGCAAATTAATCAATAATCAGGTAACAAGATGGGAGGGGCTGGACAATCGAAAGGAGAGCACATGGCACAAGGAAACAAACATAACAAGCCATGTGCTCACACCAAACATGACAAAAACTCAAGCACATTGCAAATAAAACAAATCACAAGCCATGTGCTAACACAAAACGAGACATGAACACGCAGCTAATGATAAAGACAAGCAGCATGAAACAAGGCCCACAGACAATGCAAAACAGGAGTGTCAGGGCTCTATAACAAAACCAAGAAATAGACTAGACAGAAGTGACAGAACCCTGACATCTGTATTGTAAAAAGCCCTCGCACTCATGTCTTACCAAACCAGTAAGAGATATTTTGTAGAATGTATTTTTTTGTCCATATAATGGATGTCATTGGGAACTGAAACCTTTTTATTAAACATATGTTCAATTCAATAGCTTTTTCACTGTACAGTATAAAGATTATTTCACCATTTTTGATAATGTGTTCTGTATAGGGGACAGTTATTGCCCACCATTTACATTGCAATAGCTATTTTACAGGGTAAACTGGGGGGATTATGGACAGCTCAAGCTCAAGCTCTATAATAACCCCTCTATTTCTGGACCCCATTCCTAATTCACAGAAATCATCTTAACCTCACCAAGGGACTCCTCAGATGAGTTCCAGGAGCCGCTCAAAGGAAGGGTGATTAAAGCATTATTAAAGTGATTAATTACTAATTAAAGAAAAAACCATCACACCTGTGTTCAGTTCAGTTCCACCTGTGGAAATCATGTGGAAATCCTAAACTACAACAAGACAGTGAAGAAATGAGGCAAAAAAAACAAAAAATGCTTTAACTTTTGACCAGTGTAAGAGAATTATAATCTGGATTTAAGAAATTAATTGCATTTCAAAGCTAATGTTAAAAAAGATATAAAAAATAAAAATAAAAAAACATTTGTATGTTACATCATCAGTGGGCAGTAGATGGGTGGGCCGTCTGATTCAGACACTGTATAAATTCTATGACAATAAAGAGAGCAGAACAAACTCCTAACATGAGGAGACTCACTCATGGCCTATGAGACAGAGGATCATGAGACTCAATACTGCTTTCCTGCCATCAACTCATCATGTATCAAGGGAAAACGCTCTAGATATGAATACAATATCATGTATGTGTCTGTATCATTGCTGTCAGCATGGACTTTGTTTCTGAACCTGCTGGTGATCATCTCTATCTCTCACTTCAAGAAGCTTCACACTCCAACAAACCTGATTATTCTCTCTCTGGCTGTGGCCGACATGCTTATGGGACTTATTATATCCATAGAGGGCTCTAGGCAGATTGAGACGTGTTGGTACTTTGGAGACACTTTCTGTAATCTGTTTATGATAATCTTTGGATTGGCTTTCTCAGGATCTCTCAGTAGTTTAGTTTTAATTGCTGTTGATCGTTATGTGGCTGTGTGTCACCCTTTACTGTACCCACAGAAAATAACCACGACTAAAACTTTAATAAGCATCTGTCTGAGCTGGGTTTGTTTCTCAGTTTATAACACTATCCTTGTAATTAATAATGGATTTTTTGACACTTCACTCAGAAAAGACTTGTGTTATGGAGAGTGTTCTCTTACGATAGGATTTGCCTGCATAGTCACTGATCTGTTCATGTCTTTTATTTTTCCATGTACCCTTATCATATCTTTATATTTGAGGATTTTCTATGTAGTACATCAGCAAGTGAAAGCTATAAACTCTCTGATGAAGGGTGGTAAATGTGTAACGGAAGGTTCATCGAGGAGGAAATCTGAGAATAAAGCTGCTCTGACATTAGGAATCATTGTGATAGTTTATATGCTTTGCTTTGTTCCATACTATATCTGTTCTATATCAGTAAACTCTTCCACAACCATAAATGTTTTGACATGGGTCTTGTACACAAATTCAGGTCTGAATCCACTGATCTATGCTTTATTTTATCCCTGGTTTAAAAAGACAGTTAAACACATCTTAACTCTGAAAATATTTCAGCCAGCATCCTCTCTGGTCGACATTTTTACAGAGCATCAATTGTAATAAAACTGGTAAAGCTGTCACTCAAAGGATATGATTATCTTTGTAGGATTTATATTTCTAATTTACACTACATGTATCTTAGTATGTTGCTTATTTCAGAGAGTATGTTTTCTGCATTTGATGTTCAATTTAACTTCTTTCCACACACATTGAAATAAACACAATGTTCATAAATTGTATTAAATTAGCTCATTTAATAAACTGAGCACGCAGCATAAATCCTCTATGTACTGGAATAAATGGTAAATGTAGATATTATGTGCTTTATGCTTAATAACGTTCATCAGCCATGTTGCATCTGTGTTCAAAAACATAATGACAAAAAAAGGGACAGTCATACAGAACTAAACTCGGTAAAAAAGTGATGTCCTCTAACTTTCAACTGCTTTTATTTCCAGAAAATGTCTTAATGTATAAATAGTGGTATGAACATAAAAAGATTCAACAACATAAACATAAAATAAACAAGTTCCGCAGACATTTGAGGAAAAGAAATGGAACAATGAGTCCCTGAACAATATGAAAATAAGCAGTCATATCTGGTGTAGCCAGGAGCTGCTGTAAGTCCCACAGATCATCCTCATGGACTGTAGCAGACTGGCCTTTTCTTACTGTGAGATGTTACCTCACTCTTCCACCAAAGCTCTCAAAGTTCTCAGACATGGTTCCTGGATTAGAAATCACAGTTTGTGTGTGTGTGTGTATGTGTGTGTGTGTGTGTGTGTGTGTGTGTGTCCTGATAAACCTAAACGTCCCCACAAAGATAGTAATATCAGAAATGTCTGTCCTTATGGATTTTTTATTTTTTTTTATGGTCCCCATGAAGAAAACATGTTATAAATTATACTAAATTATGTTATTTATTTTTATTTTTAAAATGTAAGTTTTCTGTGAGGGTTGTGTTTAGAGGTAAGGGTTAGGTTCAGGGGATAAAGTTTGTGCAATATAAAAATCATTATGTTTATGTCCCCATAAACCCATAAAATATGGACACCCAACATGTGTGGTAAGTGTGTATATACAGTATTCATTCATCTACACACACACACACACACACACACACACACACACACACAAACGCATTACATGCAACAACATTTTTGGTTACATTTTATTTTACGGTGTCATTGTTACAGTGTAATTATATATTTAAGTACTGATTATTAATTAACAACATGTACTTTAAGGTTAGGCTAGCATTAAGGTTTGGTTTAGGGTTAGTTGCATGTCATTATGCATCATTTACTGTTATTACTATGGTAAATACATTTTTCAGATATATAACAAGGACACTGTAAAATAAAGTGTTACCAAATTTTGCAATGTTAATATGTTGAATATGGAGCATATTTCTATAATAAGCATTCATAGAAAAATCTCAAGATAAAAGATAAAACTATAGAATAAAGATAAACCTATAGAATAATGTGAGACATAATGACAAATTTCATTAGGTGAACTAATGATCTATTAACAACATTATGCAAACACAATAAAAATATTTATTTTAGCTATGCTTCTCTGTTTATGGCTCTCTCAGATGGCATTTCCGTCGAACTACCAATGTAGGAGTGAAATATAACATCAGATCTGTCATTTCCCTCATTATTACAACAGAGGAAATAGATATTATCTCAGTCTATGACATAAGCTACAATGTGTTTGTGCTTTACCAACCTTAATATAAATTGAATACAAAAACTGAGATACAAAATGACAATCAGTCAAGAGTTTGACCAGAAAGGTTGCTTTGCTGAAATATCATATAGTGGGAAATCAGGAAAGCAGATAAACGGTCACAATGAGTCCTAACATCAGAGCAGCTTTACTCTCAGATTTCCTCCTTACTGAACCTTTATTTGCACATGTACTATTCATCAGAGAGTAAATGTTAAAAAATGTTTTAAAAAAAATTAAATGTTAAAAAAAATGATAACATTTCATGTAATAAATCAAATGTTATTACATATTTGTATTTTGCATGGATTAGACAACACAGTTCTGTTCCAATAAATAAAAAATCACACAGACTAAATTAGTAATTTAACATTATTTTATTTACTTTACTTTTTACATTACTTTATTTTCAACACAAAAATTAAGTGTTATGCTCTGCTCTGCCTCAGAACAGCTGTATTCTGCGTTTTTTGTGCTGGCTACCAAATAGTCTGATAAACTCATCCATGTCCAGGGACTTGGCTCTCCGTGACTCTACACTGAGCACTCCCAAGTCACTCAGTCGCTCAACAGACATGTACATACCGTAAACACTGACGTGTCGTGATGTCTCTCTCCGTTTAAAAAACGCGCAAGTGTGCTTGCTTCCTCTTCGCGCGAGTCTCAAATCAAGCAGTGATTGACAGCGCTCTGGTCCAATGGTGCGGTGGGTGTCGTGGTGTCTCTCTCCGTTTTAAAAACACGCAACTGTACTCGCTTCTTCTTTGCATTCGCGCGAGTCTCAAATCAAACAGTGATTGACAGCGCTCTGGTCCAATGGTGCGGTGGGTGTCGTGGTGTCTCTCTCCGTTTTAAAAACACGCAACTGTACTCGCTTCTTCTTTGCATTCACGCGAGTCTCAAATCAAACAGTGATTGACAGCGCTCTGGTCCAATGGTGCGGTGGGCATTTTCAGGTTGACAGTAAATCTAGCCCAATGAGATTGGAGGGGGTTACCAGGGGGGGCCGATCATATTCCGGGGGGGGCGGTGCCACCCCATGCCCCCCCTCTAGACACGCCCCTGCTGTTCACATCAAGGGCGATAAAGGGCCTATTTTAACGATCTAAGCACATGGTCTAAAGCACAAGGTGCAAGTGCAGTTAGGACGTGTCCGAATCCACTTTTGCTAGTTTAAGGATGGGAAAAAGGGTCGGTGCACCAGGCGCATGGTCTAAAAGGGTTGTCCCTATTCTCTTAATGAGTAATGGGTGTGTTTTGGGTTCCCCTTTGAGGGAACTCGCACTGCGTCGTCGTCGTGACGACACTAGGGGAACGCCCTTAGCGTAGCGCATCTGAAGCATGAATGAAATCTGTCCAATCCTGATTGGTGCTGCGTCATGACGTAGTAGATGACGGCATAACCGGAAGATACAAAGGGACGCCGGCACAAACACACGTTAGCTTTTTGCTCTTCAGCTAAAGCGCTCTGTGTGATTTGTCTGTCTTATTTATTGTTGTCTGTCTTTATAAAACAGTTGCACAAGCATATATAATGGCAAGCGAGCAGTTTAGAAGGTGTGTGCATCCGTGTCCGCGTTATTTGTCGGGCTTGGACACACACCAGCTGTGTGTGTATTGCCTCGGCGTGCAGCACGCTAGGGCGGCTCTCGAGGGAGCCGCCTGTAGCGAGTGTGAAAAGCTGCCGCTCAGGGTGTTGCGCTCACGGCTGGCCGTGTTTGATGAGCACGGCCAGGCTCGCGAGCCCCGCGGTTCTGGGCCCGCCGTTGCCGAGGCAGCGCGGCGCCGCAGATCGTGGGGCTCACAAATGGATCTCTCAGGGGGACACGGGACTGCTACGGCATCTTCCCGGTCAAGCACGGCGCTACACCGGGGCTAGGGGGCGCTAAAGCCCCGTCAAAAATCTGTGTAGCCCCAGTTAAGCCCACGCAACCAGGGGGCAAAAGACCCGCGCTCTTAATTCGTACCGGAGTACATCTGACCTCAACACGCAAAAATCCGCTGCAGCATCAAAGTATTTGACGAGCTGCACATGACCACATAGCACGTAGTTGTATGCATCAAGGGATTTGTACGCTCTAATCATTTCTCTTGTATACACATTTGGTGTCTGAATTAGATAATTATATATATCAGGCCATACAATTGCTGGCCACTTCTTGTCATCCACAATCCAAAGATCGTCAGGTATTATTGTATAGGGATCCGGCAAGATCTCACCATTGCTGAGAGTAAGTTTTTTAATATAATCGCCACGGTCAGAGGTACTAAGGCTTCATAATCCATAGTCAAATCTTTGATTTACAGTAAAGTAACGTTATATGTGTGCAGTCATGATATGTTGCAGGTCGTAAAGTAACGTAAACAAGATTAACTTATATAAAAGCAAATTCGGGCTCTATAGAGGCTATTACATTACTAACTTAGTCTAACATGATAATTCATACATGCATCACAGTATGTCCGGATTTTGATTCGTAAACAGTTGGACGTTTTACATAATGTAATATTAATATGAAACACAAACAAACAGATCCAACTCTGAAATTGCAGTTTATTATTGAGTCAACAACAAGAAATTACGTTAATTAATGTTCTTTTACAGAACTCGGCATAACAGATAGCTGTTTTTTGCACAGTTCATTTTTAACAGGTACAGGGTGTTTGTTTTTCTTGCTGTGGCGTTGTATATTATTAATTCTATTTTTGACGTTGTGATCCGAATCATTAGACACCAGTGATGAGCGGGTCAATGTATAAACAACCCGCACCCGACCGACGTTTTCAACTAACCCGCCCGCAACTCGGACCGCAAAAAAAGAAAAAGAAAATATTGTACCCGACCCGCATTTTTTAAAAGTAGGCTAGCGTTGCGTCGTTGAAAAAAAAAAAAGAATTCTAATTTTGTCAAGAATTATAAAAAATCGTCAATAAGCTCATAATTTGTACTAAAATAGTCTAAATGTTTAGTTTTAACAACAATTTTAAAAAGCTGGCTATGTCTATTTTGATGTTTCTGCGCAAGTTCAGCAGACAGTGAGGTTCGGGTTCGATCAGAGCTCGTGAGTGGAGAGCGCATGCATTTCTGAATATTACGCTCCGCTCGCTCATTCCGCAAGGAAAATATGTGGAGGGCTGCCTCCGACTAATTTTTTTTTTTCTAGTCGACTAGTAGTTGTTCATTTAAGCCATTTGTGGACAAATCGCCCCTTTATATTAATTTAATTACTTAAATAGGCTGGTACAGGATAATAAGCGTTATGACCGCACACATAAAGCTTGCCAGAAAGAACCGGTTAAAGTAATGATTATGAATGTGTCTAAATTAGCAAGGAGACATTTATTTGTTTAGTAATAAACTGGTGTTTTCTGTGTCGCTGCAGAGAGAAATTCACATTTCATATGGATAATTAGAGAGTAGCCTATTTATTTTGGTTCGAATATTTTCATTTAAAAGTAGACATTTCAAGCTTTCTGTAATAGATAGCCTATATTTCTCAAATCTGTGAGGCACAAGCTGAGTTTCGGCACCCTCCAGTTCACGTGCAATGCAATTGTGCTGCATTATGCTGCAATTGTGCTGTGGCGCCTTATTACATTGTCTGCTATATATTTGCTTCTTATTTAATAAATACGGGCAATTGATTGATAAAACATTGATCAAAATTAAGATACAATTTATACAAAACGAAAATCTTTTAAAAAGAGTTTTCTATAAAACAAAACTTAATGAAGTGGTCAAAATCATGTTTTACCAAAAACAGCGCCGTTGCTAGGAGGGCGCCAGCGCCTCTGCCTTCAGCGGCTCTGCCTCGCGAGTGGATGATAGCCCTGAAGACGCCTAGCAATGATATACCTTTAGTGGTAGTATACCTTTAGTTAAGCTATACCTTAAGAGTCTTCGTAGCGCGCTAAGAGACAATGTTATCGGAAAATGCAGCCCAGGTATGATGCGTAATGGAGATTCCAAAGCTCTCTTCTTTGGTCAGAACCATGGAGAGCGATCGCGGATAGGTCTGTCCTATGCACCGAAACTTTTAATAATGTAACAAAATATTTAAAGAGCATCAAGCTATTAAAATCTATATTATGTATACGCACAGTTAATATAACAGTAGGCTATATTAGTCAATATTTTTTAAGCAGTTAAGCAGTGATTGGATAACGTTTTTTATTTTTTTATTTAACGTTTTTAATTTTAGGCTTAGTTATTTTGTTGACTATTCTTTGGCCAAATCCAGTTAAAGTGCTGTGTATCATAGCTGCTTTTATTGAAAAAACGAGAACCTCTATATTATAGAGTAACTTAATTAATGAAAATCAATTGTTTTCTTAGCACCCCCACGTATCGGTCCAGCTCCCCATTAGCACCAGTAGAGAAAAAATCCTGGCGCCGTGCCTGTTCCCGGTCCTCGTCTGAGGATTCAGATGCTCTCCTGCCCTGTGTGGAAGCCCGCGAAGCGGCTTCTTCCCGCGAGGCGGAGGACCCGATGTTACAATTGTCTGGCTCTGAGGAGTCAGATGATTTAAACATCGAGGTGGGTGATGTGGAGCTCGATAATCCACCACTTCACGCACCCGCTCAAGAGGAGCTGGTGGAGGTTTTGACCCGCGCTGTGGCCAAGCTTAACATTGATTGGCCACAAGAGGAATTACAAGTCCAGCCGCCAAGTAAGCTGGATGAGAGATTTTATAAACGCAGGTCTCAACCTCCACGCCGGGGCCTTCCGTTTTTTCCTGACTTGCACAATGAGTTGTGCAAGTCATGGGTGAAACCGTATTCAGCCAGGCTCTCCAACCCCCCAGTGCTTGATTTCTCGAATGTGCTGGGGGCAGCTGAGTGTGGTTATGGGACAATGCCTCGGGTGGAGGAAGCTCTCGCGAGTTATCTTGCTCCCGAGGCCGCATCGTCCCTTAAGGCCCCGGTACTGCCCACTAAGCCATGCCGCAATACATCTTCGCTAGTGGGCAGGGCTTATATGGCGGCTGGGCGGGCTGGTAGCTGCCTGCACACTATGGCGGTGTTGCAGGCCTACCAGGCCGACCTCCTCAAGGAGCTGGATGAGGGCGAGGGTCCCTCTCCGAGGGATATCACGGAGCTTAGGAAGGCCACCGACTTGTCTCTCTGCATCACCAAGGAGACGGCCCGTGCCATCGGCCGCTCCATGGCTGGTCTGGTGTGTGTGGAGAGACATTTATGGCTGAATTTGTCGGGGATGAAGGAGAGAGAGAAACATTTTCTCCTAGACTCCCCGATTTCACCTTCTGGCCTCTTCGGCGGCGCGGTTAATACCGTCGTTGGAAGGTTTCAGGAGGTGAAAAAGCAGTCGGCGGCCTTCCAACAGTACCTCCCTCGTCGCTCTGGCTCCTCGAGGAAGGCTGCCTCTAAGGGGCAGCCTCGGCCGCCTGCCAGCTCCTCGCACCGACAGGTGTAAAAAGAGAGTGTCGCCACCCGTGCCCCTCCCGAGGGAGCTTGGCAAAGGAGGCGGCGCTCTCGAGGCAAGCCTTCTGAGCCTAAGGTCGATCTGAGGACCGTCCTTCAGGCAAAGAAGGCTTCCTCCAAGCGGTCCTAGTTGCGGCCGGACCGCTGAGAGCTGCCCCCCCCGGGGTGGAGCGATCAAGGTCGCCTCTCTCCCGGAGCTCTCGGGAAATTAGTGCTGTATTTCCCGCACACGCATGCCGCTCCAGCCGCCTCTAGAAAGACCTGCGGCTGGGCAGCAAACGCGTCCGCCCACCGAAAATCATTCTCGACTGCTCCCTGCCGGTCAGCCGCTTCAGGGGGTCGGGAACGAGGCTCGGTTGACACCCGAGGCCAGCCTCGAGAGGCTGGTTCCCTTAGTAGATTATCTCGGCGCATGGTCATGCCTTCCGAATATATCTGCGTGGGCCCTGCGTACTGTAGAGCTGGGTTACAGACTGCAGTTCAGCTCCCCTCCCCCGAAGTTCAACGGGGTGGTCTGGACTGTGGTCGGCCCAGAGCAGGTTCGGGTTATGGAACAGGAAGTTCAATCCCTGTTGGTCAAGGAGGCCATAGAACGTGTTCCTCTGCCAGACAGGGAGTCCGGGTTCTACAGCCGGTACTTCATAGTTCCCAAGAAGGATGGGGGATTGCGTCCAATAATAGATCTCAGGCACTTGAATCGTTCTATGAGGAGATTCAGGTTCAAAATGCTCACAATTCCAGCCATCGTGAGTCAGATCCAGTTCGAGGACTGGTTCGTCACGATAGATCTGAAGGACGCATACTTCCATATATCCATCCTTCCATGTCACAGGAAGTTCCTGAGGTTCGCTTTCGGGGGCGAAGCGTACCAATATCGGGTTCTTCCCTTTGGCCTAGCTCTTTCCCCTCGCACCTTCACCAAGTGCATGGATGCAGCGCTGGCTCCGCTGAGACTCCAGGGCATCCGTGTACTCAATTATATCGATGACTGGCTAATATTAGCCAAGTCGTGCGAGATGGCAGTTCGGCATTGAGATGTCGTTCTGGCCCATATCAGGTGCCTGGGGCTGAGACTCAACACAAAGAAGAGTGTGTTGACGCCCTCCCAGAGGACTATGTTCCTGGGAGTTGTATGGGACTCCACGACGATGCGGGCACAAATGTCTCCCGCGCGCGCGGAGTCCATACGGGCAATGGTCTCCAGAGCGAAGCTAGGCCACAACCTCACTGTGAAGCAGTTTCAGAGACTGCTGGGGCTCATGGCAGCAGCGTCCAGCGTCATACCTTTTGGCCTGCTACACATGAGACCCCTACAGTGGTGGTTGAGAGCCAAGGGGAAGGGAAGGGAAATCCGTTCCGTATGATCAGGGTAACGCGCAGATGCCTTTGTTCCCTTGTCATATGGAGGAAACCTTGGTTCCTGTCCCAGGGACCGGTGTTGGGAGTATCATGTTGCCGGAAAACCGTTTCAACAGATGCCTCCCTCACTGGTTGGGGCGAGGTCATGGACGGCCGCTTTGCGAGAGGTCTGTGGGAGACCCGGCATTCTTCCTGGCACATCAACTGCCTGGAAATGCTGGCGGTCTACAAAGCTCTGAGGAGCTTTTTCCCGGACCTCCGCGGCCACCATGTCCTGATACGCTCGGACAACACTTCTGTAGTCGCGTATCTGAATCATCAGGAGGGTCTGAGGTTGCGCCCTCTATGCAGACTGGCACACCAGATCCTTCTGTGGTCCCAGGGAAAACTGTCGTCTCTCAGAGTGATGTACGTCCCTGGGGACCAAAATCAGGGAGCAGACGTCCTGTCGAGGCAGGGGCTGAGGCCCGGGGAGTGGCGACTCCACCCAGAGGTGGTGAAAGCCATGTGCATGAGATTCGGCCCAGTGGAAGTGGATCAATTCGCGTCTCAAGAGACGTTCCACTGTCCACTGTGGTTCTCTCTCAGGCATCCAGCTCCGCTGGGGCTGGACGCCATGATGCAGACGTGGCCGAGGCTGCGTCTGTACGCATTTCCCCCGATCGCTCTGCTCCCGGGAGTCTTGGAGCGGGTCCGCCGGGAGGGGATCAGCCTACTTTTAGTAGCACCCTGCTGGCCGACCCGGGTATGGTTCTCTGACATTGTAGCACTGCTGGATGGCCACCCGTGGCAGGTCCCTCTGAGGAGGGATCTGCTGTCGCAGGCAGGGGGCACAATATTTCACCCCCGGCCAGAGCTGTGGAACCTCTGGGTCTGGCCCCTGAGGGGGCTCGGTACCTAGAGGCTGGCCTGTCAGCAGGTGTTGTCGAGACCCTACTCAGCTCCAGGGCTCCTTCTACCAGGAGACTGTACAGCCTGAAGTGGAATGTGTTTTCCACTTGGTGTAGAGAGCGTGAGGTGGACCCAGTTAACTGCCCAGTGGCTTCAGTGCTGGAGTTCCTCCAAGATCGTTTCTCCGCCGGTCTTACCCCGTCCACACTTAAGGTGTATGTGGCTGCCATTGGGGCTTTCCACTCGCCTGTAGGTGATGGGCCTTTGGGGAAGCACCATCTGGTTGTACATTTCCTCCGTGGGGCTTGGAGGATGAGGCCTGCGGCTCGCTCCAGAGTCCCAACTTGGGACCTGGCGGTGGTACTTGAAAGGTTGGCTGAGGCCCCCTTCGAGCCACTGGAGTCGGCTGAGGCAAAGAACCTGACCCTTAAGGTGGCCTTTCTCCTTGCTATCACCTCTCTGAGGAGAGTGGGGGATCTCCAGGCCTTGGCTATAACACCAACTTGCCTGGAGGCTGCCTGCATCTAAACAGACAATCAGCAATTGGATTGTCCAGGCTATAGCCACGGCTTATCAGGTGCGCAATTTGCCTTCACCTATGGCCGTGAGGGCACATTCCACCAGGGCCATGGCCTCCTCGGTGGCCCTCCTTTCTGGCGTCTCGCTTCAGGAGATCTGCGAGGCGGCCGGGTGGGCCACCCCACACACCTTCATACGTTTTTACAGTCTGCAACTCCCTGTGACGCCTGGTGCTAGAGTGCTCGCGTCCTAAGTGTGCCTGGTCTCCCAGCTTCACACTAGGGCAGGCGTGATTACGGTGTGGCATAGTGGGCATTACGTTCCCCTAGTGTCGTCACGACGACGACGCAGTGCGAGTTCCCTCGAAGGGGAACGTCTCGGGTTACGACTGTAACCCTTGTTCCCCGAGAAGGGAACGAGACACTGCGTCTCGTTGCCACACCTATCACGGGCAGAGCGCTTGCTTCATCGCAAAGGAGCTAACGTGTGTTTGTGCCGGCGTCCCTTTGTATCTTCCGGTTATGCCGTCATCTACTACGTCATGACGCAGCACCAATCAGGATTGGACAGATTTCATTCATGCTTCAGATGCGCTACGCTAAGGGCGTTCCCCTAGTGTCGTCACGACGATGACGCAGTGTCTCGTTCCCTTCTCGGGGAACAAGGGTTACAGTCGTAACCCGAGACGATTTACATGCATTAAAGCAATCAGAGTCTCATCTCCCATTCCCTTTAAAAGCCAGTTGCGTTTGCGCCATGGCGGATTCGCTATTTACATGCCGTAATTTGATAAGCGGAAAGACTGAACACGTCTCCAGAGAGCAAAGTGATCATCTATGGGACAAGCCGGATTCCTTCATATCTTTATGTACACAATATGGTCCCCTGAACTGCCTGGTCCACCCTGTCCACCTGAACTGCCTAGTCCATCCTGTCCACCTGAACTGCCTGGTCCACCCTGGCGGCTTCATACAATATGGTCCCCTGAACTGCCTGGTCCATGCTGTCCACCTGAACTGCCTGGTCCACCCTGTCCACCTGAACTGCCTGGTCCACTCTGTCCACCTGAACTGCCTGGTTCACCCTGTACACCTGAACTGCCTGGTCCACTCTGTCCACCTGATCTGCCTAGTCCACCCTGTCCACCTGAACTGCCTGGTCCACCCTGGCGGCTTCATACAATATGGTCCCCTGAACTGCCTGGTCCACCCTGTCCACCTGATCTGCCTGGTCCACCCTGTCCACCTGAACTGCCTGGTCCACCCTGGTGGCTTCATACAATATGGTCCTCTGAACTGCCTGGTCCACCCTGTCCACCTGAACTGCCTGGTCCCCCCTGATGGCTTCATACAATATGGTCCTCTGAACTGCCTGGTTCACCCTGTCCACCTGAACTGCCTGGTCCACTCTGTCCACCTGAACTGCCTGGTCCACCCTGGTGGCTTCATACAATATGGTCCTCTGAACTGCCTGGTTCACCCTGTCCACCTGAACTGCCTGGTCCACCCTGTCCACCTGAACTGCCTGGTCCACTCTGTCCACCTGAACTGCCTGGTCCACCCTGTCCACCTGAACTGCCTGGTCCACCCTGTCCACCTGAACTGCCTGGTCCACCCTGGTGGCTTCATACAATATGGTCCTCTGAACTGCCTGGTCCACTCTGTCCACCTGAACTGCCTGGTCCACCCCGTCCACCTGAACTGCCTGGTCCACTCTGTCCACCTGAACTGCCTGGTCCACCCTGGTGGCTTCATACAATATGGTCCCCTAAACTGCCTGGTCCACTCTGTCCACCTGAACTGCCTGGTCCCCCCTGATGGCTTCATACAATATGGTCCTCTGAACTGCCTGGTTCATCCTGTCCACCTGAACTGCCTGGTCCCCCCTGGTGGCTTCATACAATATGGTCCTCTGAACTGCCTGGTCCACCCTGTCCACCTGAACTGCCTGGTCCACTCTGTCCGCATGAACTGCCTGGTCCACCCTGTCCACCTGAACTGCCTGGTCCACCCTGTCCACCTGAACTGCCTGGTCCACCCTGGCGGCTTCATACAATATGGTCCTCTGAACTGCCTGGTCCACCCTGTCCATCTGAACTGCCTGGTCCACCCTATCCACCTGAACTGCCTGGTCCACCTTGGCGGCTTCATAGCCGGCCAGGTGCACCCACACCATGCCATGGCCAAGGTCCGCCCACGCCTTGCCACATCCCAGGCCCGTCCACGCCATGCCACGTCCCATGTCCTGTTCCCCTGCATGGGCCTGGCCCACCATCCCTCCCCCAAGACCTCCTCCGCTCCACCACCCTCCTGGAATTGTTTTGGTTTGGTTTTGTTTTGTTTTTGCTGGGCGTCGGGAGCCGCCCTTAGAGGGGGGATCTGTCCATTTTGTTCTTGTCTTGCTTCATGTCTGTCATGTGATCCCCTGTTAGTCATGTGATCCTGCCATGTGTTCCCTTGTCTGATGTGTCATGTTGTCATTGGTTCATTGTTTCATTATTCACAGGTGTCCCCTGTCTTGTCTTTAGTTTTGTGTGTATTTAAACCCTCATGTCTGCCATGTGTCTTCGTCAATTTTTGTTTCCCTGTAACCACTCTTGGTAAGCGTCATGTTCATGTTCATGTTTTTGAGTTAATGCCACGTCATGCTTTTGTTTTATGTTTTGATCTTGTTATATTTATAAATAAAGCTGCACGTGGGTTCTCAATCTTGCCTTCAGTGGATCCCTTACAACTAGTTATGTTTAAATGTGTTCCCCTGTACATTTTTGTCATGTCTGCCTATTATACAGCGTTTTTAAGGGGCTTGTTTTGCTCTTTTTGTGATATCTGGCAACCCATCACATCACCTAGAGCTTTAATCATGAGAAGTTCAGAAGTGTCAAGGTCATCAAGTTCAGAAGTGACTAGGAGACTGAATAGCAGCTACTTAGTGTTGACTAAATAGTTTAAATTATACACACCTTGTAATTGCGTCATTATTTTACCATAGCCTGGAGAACACTGACACACCGCGCTCCCGGTCAGTGCACGTGCACCCGCATGTCTTTTTCATCAGTAAAATGCGATCAGTTAATTTGAGTGTCAAGTTGTAATCACGTATCGAATCAAAGGAAGATTACATTACATTACATTATTTAAGGTTATTTCTATTCGTTACAATATTGATGTATGTAGGCTACTGTTGCTGTCAAGTAAGCTTTATGCTTTCCCCATTGCAAACGTGCACTCCTCTAAACTGGTGCTGCACTGCTCTAGTTGACTGCTGCGCCTTTTCCCCTGAAAATATCACGTTAATAACCCTTTAGAAAACGTAATTCCTTTGTGGATCCTATTGATCTGTCTCACGCATGCTGCACGTGAGTTAACAACGCCCTCTTATTTACATGTTGCGGTATACACGGAATAAAAAAATCTGTTACGGTTCACATTTTCTACCATGGTAATGATATATACCGTCATAGTGCCCAGCCCTACAGGTCCGGGTGGGCCAATGAGGCGTGACCAAACTGACCTGCTCCTCGTCCTCCCTGATCTTGAACAGGGTCTGTGCAAGAAGGCTAACTGGGGGAAACGCATATTTGCGGAGGCCCCGTGGCCAGCTGTTCACTAGTGCGTCCGTGCCGTGCGTGCCCTCGGTCAGGGAGTAAAACAGGTTGCAATGGGAAAAGTCGTGGAAGGCAAACAGATCTACCTGTGCGTCGCGTTGCGACATAAGTCGGGACCGTAGACCACCTTGTCGGTCGATGTACGCTACTGTCGCGGTATTGTCTGAGCGAACTAATACGTGTTGGTTCTTGAGCAACGCTTGGAAGTGGTGCAGAGTCAAGCGTACCGCCATCATCTCGAGGCAATTGACATGCGCTGTTGTCCTGTCCTGGAGCCCGCGGCAGCATGTCCATTGCACATGACACCTCAGCCCGTGGTGGAGGCATCTGTTGACACAACAACATGCCTGGAAACTTTTTCTAAGGGCACTCCGGCCCGTAGAAAGCTAGTAGTAACTGGTTATATACCCCAGGAGCCTCTGAAAAAACTTGGAATCAGTGGAATCGCACTCTTGCTCTGGAATTGACTCAGCAGTGACTGCTTGCTCGTAAGCTGTGCACAGATGGCGACCGAGTCTACCATACCAAGAAAAGAGATCCTCTGCCCGTGGGAGAGTTTGCTCTTTTCCCAGTTGACCCGAAAGCCCAAACGGGCGAGGTGGCGGAAAACCAGATCCCTGTGTTAGCAAATCTGGTCTCGAGAATGAGCTAGGAAGCAGCCAGTTGTCGAGATAGTTCAGAATGCGAACCCTGAGTTTCTGGAGTTGCACAAGGGCTGCCTCGGCGGTGAGCAGACTGAGGCGTTTGAGCCGGCAGCTGGGGTTCAGAACATGTTTGATCGCCTCAGTCTGCTTCTGGGCGGTTGAAACTGTTGGGCAGAGTCCTTGACCGCGCCGCCGAAGAGGCCAGCGTGGGATATGGGGGAGTTGAGGAAGCGGGTTCGCTCAGCCTTGCACATATCAACCAGGTTAAGTCAGAGGTGTCTTTCCTGGACCACGCATGTGGACATTACCTTACCCAGGTAGCGTGCGGTCACCTTCGTCGCCCATAGACCGAGGTCACCATATCTTTGCATAAATGATTCGTCATACATGACGCCGTAGGTTATTTCTTTATACATTTTTTACTTCTTTTCCTATGTTGATTTTTGTTCACCTGGTTCAGAATGTGCCATTTTTTTCTATGTAAGCACACACTAGACCAGTGGTTTTCAAACTTTTTTTTGTTGCTGTAATTGTTGCTGTGTTGCTGTAATTTATAGTAATATCTTCAGAATTACTGAGAAGTCAAGTTTCAAATATTATTCTTTTGAAGTGTTGGTGCTTAATGTAACAATATCTAGTGTAAATGATAAATCACGTTTGAGATTTGTGCTGGCTACTGTATAGAGGCCACCAGGGCACCATACAGACTTTATCAAAGTTAGATGTTAGAACGGTGTCGTGTTAGCGGCTCATAGTTAATGACTAATGATCTTCGCAACATATAACTGTCCCAGCTGCTTAGAATTGATAAGTTACAAAAAATAAAAGGGGGGATCATATTTGTAGTATACCCAGCGAAGGATATAATGTATTTCAATGGAAAAAAACAGCCAAAAGATCTCTTTTCAAACATATATTGATGCATAGACAATATTTACATAAGCACATGCCAAACAATCACCAGCCAAGCAAACTGTCCTAAATAGCAACCATAGGTGATCATAAAAGGATACTGGAGAATGAGTTACACGGTACACGGGACGTCAAAAGTCAATTTCTTCAGGATGAGACCAGACTTGTCTGTAGTTTTTAAGTGGTCACATAGATGTCCTTCATACAGAAAAATTATACATATTCTTGCCTACATATTCTTTTTACTTTTTATTTTTTTTATGGGAATTTCCTGGTAAAATGAAGGTAAAAAAATATTATTTTATATTTTATTTTGCCTTTCCACGGACCACCTGCAGTACCCTCATGGACCACTAGTGGTCCGCGGACCACAGTTTGGGAACGGCCGAACTAGGGCATATTCAACAGGATTCTCAGTGGGTGTTTCACTGAGTGGGGAGAATCTATTTTAAGTTGTTATCGGAATGGAAGAGCGGTGTTTTGTCCCGCGACTATAGCGTCTCACCGTCACCCAGTTGCCCTGCTGCACGGGCTCTGCTTCAGCTGGAACCGAACAGTGTACAGAGTTCACTAAGCTAGTCGCATCCAATGCAGTATCTGAAGCCCTTGCACTCTTACAATTAACCTCGATTAAAGCTTGGATGCGTCTCTAGTTCTGAAATCTTCCCCGTTAGCTTGACTATCTCCCTGCATTTATCACATGTAAATCCTGTGCTGACAGAGAAGGCTATGCTATACATGTTACATGAGGTGCAAGTAACAATAAGAGGAGAAGATGACATGACTTACCATGTTTGTTGACTGATCCTACTCACCTAAGTTGTTTGATGGACTTGTAAAAGGCGTGAGCGCGCGTAAGAAAAAAAAAGAAAAGAAAAAAAGCGCACAGATGGCATGCTAACAGGCTATCGAATTACTAGCATGTTGTGCTAGCAATAGCAATTTAGATTGAAGCTAGCGATGTCAGGTTAATGTGTGATGTTGAGTAAGTTATTTAGCAGTATAAACAACATGGAATAATGATTCAAAACAGAAAGATATACGAAGCTTTCAGACGCACATCAACGCAACAGCTGCAGCAGGAGCAACGAGGCAGAGTGAGTGTGTGTGTGTGTGGAAGGACTACACGCCTGCGCACATATATTCAAACGCACATACCTATAGACTGAACTCGTAATACGCATGTGCGCACCATCAGCGTTCTCACTGGTTCACGTTTTTTAAGTTTGCGCAGAAAGAACTTACAAGTTTTCTGTTAAAACGGTGTCGTGTTAGCGGCCTCTAAGTTAATAACTGATGATCGTTGCGACGGAAGTGAATCAATCTAAAACTAACTAGCTGGACAATAACTTTATTCTAGAGCTGCTATAAAGCCAAAACAATCTCTGTTACTTTGATTTCCAATTATCAATGTAAAGCCGCTTTGGAACAATCTACATTGTTAAAAGCGCTATATAAATGAAGATGACCTGACATGACCTGACCTTCAGTATGACCCTTAGTCTGATAATCTCAGCATCTCTCAGTAATTTAGTATTAATTGCTGTTGATCGTTATGGCTGTGTGTCACCCTTTACAGTACCCACAGAAAATAACCGTAACTAAAACATAAATGACCATCTGTCTTTGCTGGTTTTGCTCTTCAGCTTATATCACTGCTCTTTCAAGCAGCAATCAACATTTTGACACATCACACAAAACATATGTGTGTTATGGAGAGTTTTCTCTCATGATAAGTTTTACATGGGTAGTCACTGATCTGTTCGTGTCCTTGCTGTTTCCTTGTACCCTAATCATAACTCTATATTTCAGGATTTTCTTTGTTGTACATCAGCAGGTGAAAGTTATAAACACACTGATGAAGGGTGGTAAATGTGTAATGGAAGGTTTTATATTCTCTGCTTTCTACCTCTCTATATATTTTCTTTTTTAGGGAATACAGTAATGTCCTCTGTAATAGTGAATTTCTAACATGGGTATACTATTTTAACTCAGGCCTGAATCCTCTTATCTATGCTTTATTTTACCCTTGGTTTAGAAGGTAAACACATCCTATCACTTAAGATATTTCAGTCAGCATCAGCAACACTTTTCGGCCTCTCTTTATAGACTGAGTTTTATAACATGAGAAACAACAGCTGTGCTGATGTGCGTGTGCTTGGCACAGAGGATAAAAACATCAAATGAAAGAAGGGTAACAACTGAGCTGCATTTTTATATATATTTAAAATGTGTAGATTCTATGCAACTTTGGTTACACTTTATTTTAAGGTGTCATTGTTACAGTGTAATTATATATTATTTATACTGAGTACTGAGTAATATTAATTAACTACATGTATTTACTATAGGGTTAGGGTAGGATTAGGATTTGGTTGAGGGTTAGTTGCATGTAATTATGCATAATTAGGGCCCAAGCCCTGAATGGGCGAAGGCCCTATTGTTTTCGGTAGGATTATTTATTATTATTATTAATAGGGGTTCAAGCACGAAGTGCTGAACACCTATTGTTATTGTTAGGATTTTTATTATTATTATTATTATTATTATTCCGCCATAAAACTGATCGGGCAGACCAAACCGTAAGTCCTAGAGACTTGAAACCTGGATTGCCAATAGGTGCCGCTACAGCGATCAACAATGCGAAACCTCTCATAACTCTTACACCGTTTATCGTAGACTCAAGTGTCTTATATCATTGGAAACCTTGAGTCCAGACAAACAAAATGTATATCTCCGATTTCATTTCCGGCATGCAAATTTTCCCGCCATTTTGAATTTTCCGAAAAATCTACTTTTTCGTACTCCTCATAGTCCGTTTGTCAAATTCACTTGAAACTTGTCATGCATCATCAAGGGACCCTCATGGCAAAATGTTGTCAAAAGAATTACGATCGGTGATTCACGCTCGCCATGGGATGCCAAAACGTTCGAAGTAGGCGGGGCCACTTTCACAAAAATGGCTATAACTCTTGAAAGCATTGAGATATTTTCACGCAGCGATTCACCACTTGGAGGTGCTATAATACCAAAAAGGCATAAACCAGCTTATAACTACGCTACCGTTAGTCCGGTTGACTTGAATATGGGCATGCGGTATCTTTGTCCAGGGTGCCATGCCTTTCTTTGAGGACATGGGTGTATCTCGAAAAACATGGCCACCATTAGCCAGTGAAGTTTGAGCACCTATTAGACAAGGTTAGCGAAGGTTGATCGGAACAAAACACGGCGGGCATGTTCAACTCATGGCCCTAGAGGTCTGTAAGAATTTTGAAAGAAATCGGCCACTAGATGGCGCTAAAGAGTTTTATGTCTCTGTAATCACGTAGTGTTTTACACATCCACACAATATGCATATCATTTGATAGATCTCTTCATTCTGGACAACTTTGCCTCAAGAACCACTGCTGTCAATCAAATAATTTGTTAAATATTTGTGATTATTTGAAAATTCTACTTTTTTGAACTCCTCATAGACCGTTTGTTGGAATTGCTTCTTGCATCATCTAGAGACCCTCCTGGCAAAAAGTTGTCAAAAGAATTTCGATCGATGAAACTGTTTAGCAGATACAATTTTTTATATATTTCTGGTATGGCCCATTGTGAGTAACATGTCTATATATTGTGTGCACAAAGTAGAAACTTCACAAAACTGTGTAAATATGGAGAACAACTGATTTTGAAGAAACGTGCCAGGTTTCAAGGATTTCTGATGCTCAGAGGGCTCACAGTACATTCTATCAAACATTTAAACTGAAGATGAAGCCTTAAATACCACTGTTGTCCACAAGAGGGACAATTGAAGCTGCCATCGTAACATAAAGGGTAGAAAGCCGGCTAACACATGACGGAGGAATAAACTCACATAGCCATCGGGTTTCGTTTGACTGGCGTGCACACACACACAGGGGCATGCAGTCATTTATTAAGTTGCAACACCTGAACAGCCACAATGAATGAACCACACCCCTTAGGTTCACACCCCTTAGACAACAGTCATAATAAGAGCCAGCTGTTCCAACTGGGTTTTCCTTCACTGTGTAGACCCACCTGCCTCCCACTATATTTTTACCTTCAGGTAGTGTTGTAAGGGTAAACGTATCATTCTCTTTAAGAGAGTTCATCTCCTCCTGCATAGCTTTACTCCACAATTCTGACTCTGGTGAACTTATAGCCTCCTTTAGAGTATGGGGTACACCACATGCAACTCTATAACAATAATCAATACTGGTTAGTGCATGGTCATCATCACATTTCACTCTACACTCATAATCTCTCAAATATTGTGGGGGTCTCTTCTCTCTCTGTGGATAACGTCTGCTCTCAACACTTTCTCTTTCACCTGTATTGGGGCTTGGGTCACACGTTCCAGACTTTATGTCCTGGGAATTTATTATTTCTATTATCTCAGGTTTTGATAGGTGAGTTTCAGCACTCTCCCTACGCACTTCATCTTCACACATTGACTGATCTGTCTGAGTGTGGCATTCTGTCCCACTCTTTGTGATAAACTCCACCAACCTACTTTTATTCACTTTTCCTGAGTCTGGATAAAAAACTAGATATGCAGGGCTATTCTTGTCATAACCGACGAAAATCCCTTTTTCACATCGAGAGTCTAACTTTTTCTTGTTCTGTTTGTATGCATAACACTTTGACCCAAATATTTTCATTCTTGAAAGATCAGGCTTCTTTCCAGTCAACATATAGTATGGGGTCTGTCCTACACGTCTGTTAAAACATCTGTTGCGAATAACAGCTGCAGTCTGGATTGCATACGTCCATAACATTTTTGGTAAGTTACTCTCGATTAACATACACCTCGCCATATCAAGTAAAGTTCTCCAGCTCCTCTCAGCTGTCCCATTCTGATGGGGTGAATATGGAGCTGAGGTTTCGTGTCTAATTGCATTTTTACTGAGCAGGGACTGAAATTCCCTGGATGTAAACTCGGTGCCATTATCAGATCTCATACATTTAATTTTACCATAAGGTGAAACATCAGCAATGAACTTCTCTGTTCCTTTGACTGTATCACTCTTTGCTCTCAAAAAATATGTAAATATTGCACCTGAATAGTCATCAGTAAATGCCAAGATATATCTGAAACCATCTTTTGCTATTGGCTCCATAGGTCCAGCTAAATCTGTGTGCACAAGTCCAAGAGGAACTTTTGCTTTTTCATCTGCCTCCCTGTTCCTGCTCTGAACAAATTTACCCTGTGTACACACTTCACATTTCAAATTAGACAGTTCAGTTCTACCTTTGATTTTCATCCCCTTTGTAACATTTTCCAGCTTCAACACATCCTCATAATTACAGTGACCAAGAATTTCATGCCATGTGTGTATATCATAACATCCATGACATTGATCAACATCGTCTGTAACAGTGCTTAAATAGAACAGTCTATCATACACCTGGATGTCAAATGTTACACCGTTCTTATGAACAAGTCTGTTCTGACCTTCTTTGAAAATGACCGTCGCTCCCTGTGACGTCGCTGCCTTGACTGAGAAGATGTCCTGTGGAAAAGATGGGACGTACAGCGCCCCCATCAGCATCGTTTCCACCACTCGACCTTTGTTGTCTCTCAGGCGAACTTTGGCTGTACCTTTCCTCAAGGCGACACCGCTGGTCCTCTCTCCATCAGCCAGCTCTAGGATGTGCTTGTGTGGCTCAAAACTTTCGTCAAAGTCTTTGAACTGTGTGATGTCCCGAATGATATGCGACGTGGCTCCTGTATCAACCATGAGGCCTTTTTCCTTCACTCCGCTGACCAGGACGGCATCCACTTGGCCCACCTTAAAAGCAAAGGTGTGGTCCTCCTCGTCCATCACCCGCTTCGCGTTGTCCCGCTTTCTCCGTCTGCAATTCACATCCTTGTGCGTGGAACTCTTGCAAAGATGACACCACTGTCGCTGTTCTCTATGCTCGCTCGTAGCAGAAGTGCACTCCACAGCCTTATGTCCCTTCTGTCCGCAGTTAAAACAGGTCAATTTCATGTTCCATCCGTCTCTTGCTTTCATCACGCTGTCGTCCTCTGAGCAAACAGCACTAAACTTTTCTGTGCTCTCATAGCTTCTCAGCTTTGTTTTAAACTCCGTGAAAGTTATCGTTTCATCACTTTGAGTTATATGAATGGAAAATGGCTTAAAAGAATCTGGTAGGCCCTTCAGAACCATTGCGATCAACAAGCCATCACTTAAAGTCTCTTCCGCATTTCTCAACGCTGTAATAGCGGTCTCTGCGCGAATGACATAATCTGTGACGCTCTCATTGACAGCTTTCTGGAGAGACGTAAGCTCTGTGTATAAGCTGATCACTCGTGGTTTCCCCTTACCAGCATAGTGTTCTCTCAGAATCTTCAGCGCCTTTCTTCCATCATCCGCTGCATCTCTCATCACGAGGGAAAGACTTTTATCATCCAACAGCTGAATCAGTTCTGCATACGCATCCTCATTTTTCTCTGCGTCTTCTTCTACACCGTCATCATCAGGTGGTTCGCTCAGTATGGTGCTCTTCAAACTGAGCAGACGCAGGTGCGCTAGAAACTTAGTTTCCCACAGTTCATAATTTTTCTCATCCCCGTCAAAGCATAAACGGTTCCACCGGCTTCCAAACTCCTTTCTGGGCCCATAACCTGTTGAAGCTGCCATCGTAACATAAAGGGTAGAAAGCCGGCTAACACATGACGGAGGAATAAACTCACATAGCCATCGGGTTTCGTTTGACTGGCGTGCACACACACACAGGGGCATGCAGTCATTTATTAAGTTGCAACACCTGAACAGCCACAATGAATGAACCACACCCCTTAGGTTCACACCCCTTAGACAACAGTCATAATAAGAGCACACTCAAGGTAACCAATGTTCAACAAAATCTTTTTAATCTAATCTTTATCATTATCCAGCATTGGCTGATAAACAAATCTTTAAAACCATAATTTTTTTCAAAGAATTAGGGTGCACTGGTACTATAGATTTATATCATTTGTGCATTCTCCTTGAAAACTCTACTTTTTCAAACTCCTCATAGGCCGTTTGTCGGAATTGCTCGAAACTTCACATGCATCATCTAGAGACCCTCATGGCAAAAAGTTGTCAAAAGAATTTCGATCGATGAAACTGTTTAGCAGATACAATTTTTTATATATTTCTGGTGTAACACTACTGTTAAAGGCGCATAAAAACAGCAAGACCTGGGCTCCAGCAATTGATGGTGAGTTGGCTGGATTTTCTCTGATATTTCTACAGGAACTATAATTTGTCACGGTGCCTCCAAAACTGTAGCTTAAACTATACACAAATATGTATACACATTACCTTTGATTAAATAAAATGCTACTTCACTATTTGTTAAGGGCTGTTTTCTTCCTACAACAATACTGTAATCAAATTGAGCTATGAAACAAATACAACAATAGTAACAAATATAAAAAAACGTATTTATTTTACCTCAAAACAAAAAAACACCTTAAACGTCAAAATGAAATAAAAAAAAATCCTCTTCTTTTTAGAAGAAATAAAATGAAACCACTTTTGTTATAATGTCAGTAAATTACAGAATGAGCAGAGAAAAAAAAAACAATCTCAGGCGGATAATACCAGTTACTAGTTACAGTTGTATACTTTTATGAAATCAAAACTGTAACTTGAATCACATATTCACACTTTACATGTTTAAATGTTCATGAACCAAGCGCTTGGATTTCGTTGGGGGCCCAAATTCGGTGGTGCACTTTATGTCAGCAGCGAATAGATGACGCAGTTTTCAACGTGCATAGACAAACTGGTTACTCACTCAGTTACTCACTCAGATACTCCACTCTGTTACAGCGAAACTCTCCAGCTGCACAGAGAAGTGGTTACGTGAAGCTTGTGTCCTCGTCTCCTCAAGAGGAACAGGAAAACAGTCCAACGCTGAAATAAGTGATGCGTCACACACCCGAAAATGGCAGACGAATCAGACGCACGAAAGCTGACGTTCTCTCTCCTTCAACAAGTTGCAAGGTCTATTTTCGACATAGAACCGCCTGAAAATACCCCGATGCTGTTTGACTCTTCTTGGTCCTTGAATCCCGAGAAAAAAACTAAAGAAAACACTATAGTCCTTTTCAGCGAAACATAAAATGACGGCTGCTAGGATGATCAGAGCAGACTTAACACATTTAGTCGTTAAACACAAAGAAAACGTTCCCCGTTGTCACAACACATATATTAATATATCTGAATGTGATCTAGGACACAAACACTGTCGCTTGATATACTTTAACAATGTATTTAAGTTAACTCTCTTCGGTCAAACAGCGCGCTCTCCCTCTCTGTCCTCCCAGCTTCCAACCTCCGCGTGCGTCTCTCTCCTCCCCTCTTCCCATTCTCATTGGCTGATAGTGAACACACCAAAAAAACTCAAATGGAACAACTCATTGGTTAACATTTGAAATACCTCAGACTACCTTGACATGACCATATCCAAATTCCCATGTGTTATAAAAAAAAAATATATATATATTTTTTTTTTAAATACAACAAATTAAAATAAGAGTGTACAAATATTCACAGGGTTACATGGTATGGCCCATTGTGAGTAACATGTCTATATATTGTGTGCACAAAGTAGAAACTTCACAAAACTGTGTAAATATGGAGAACAACTGATTTTGAAGAAACGTGCCAGGTTTCAAGGATTTCTGATGCTCAGAGGGCTCACAGTACATTCTATCAAACATTTAAACTGAAGATGAAGCCTTAAATACCACTGTTGTCCACAAGAGGGACAATAAATCTTTTTAATCTAATCTTTATCATTATCCAGCATTGGCTGATAAACAAATCTTTAAAACCATAATTTTTTTTCAAAGAATTAGGGTGCACTGGTACTATAGATTTATATCATTTGTGCATTCTCCTTGAAAACTCTACTTTTTCAAACTCCTCATAGGCCGTTTGTCGGAATTGCTCGAAACTTCACATGCATCATCTAGAGACCCTCATGGCAAAAAGTTGTCAAAAGAATTTCAATCGATGAAACCGTTTAGCAGATACAATTTTTTATGTATTTCTGGTATGGCCCATTGTGAGTAACATGTCTATATATTGTGTGCACAAAGTAAAAACGTCACAAAACTGTGTAAATATGGAGAACAACTGATTTTGAAGAAACGTGCCAGGTTTCAAGGATTTCTGATGCTCAGAGGGCTCACAGTACATTCTATCAAACATTTAAACTGAAGATGAAGCCTTAAATACCACTGTTGTCCACAAGAGGGACAATACATCTTTTAAATCTAATCTTTATCATTATCCAACATCGGCTGATAAACACATTTTTAAAACCATTTTTTTTTTCAAAGAATTAGGGTGCACTGGTACTATAGATTTATATCATTTGCGCATTCTCCATCATGGATATTTTATGGTTTCAGGCCTACATTTCAGTTCAACCTATAGCCCAACAGCATAGTTGGCATGACGGTCTTAAATGCTTGAACCCCGTTAATTGCTGCTTGCAGCTATATTTAGGGCCCAAGCCCTGAAAGGGCGAAGGCCCTATTGTTTTCGGTAGGATTATTTGTTATTATTATTAGGGCCCAAGCCTAATATATTATATATTATTTACACTGAATAATATTAATTAACTACATGTATTTACTATAGGGTTAGGGTAGGATTAGGATTTGGTTGAGGGTTAGTTGCATGTAATTATGCATAATTTACTGTTATTACTATAGTAAGTACATGTAACATATGTAACAAGGACACTGTAAAATAAAGTGTTACCGCAACTTCTAATGAAAGGATAGATTAATAGTTTATTAATAAACCTAAACCAAGGCCCTCCAAACAAGTGATACTCAAAATAATAATAATAATATGTTTTATTTCAGCCGATAAGATAAATTATCACACAGTTATTTGAATTGATGATTCATGAGTGAATCATTCTTCAGAGTCCGATCAGTTAATCAGTTGATTCACTTAATCACACAGTTGTAAATGTTCGGTTCATGCAGGGATGTTGAACCAGGAACATGTACAATTTTGCTAAATTGTGCTAAGAAGATCGTCAGTTCTCAGCTGAAACATTTACTTTTTTTGTTAGATTCATTCGTTCTGTTGGAATTTTCTCTGCTGTTGGCACCTGTAAGTAAGATTTACTTAAACTAGGATACAATTTTCACTCAGAAATTGCTAATAAATTGAACAGAGGGAAGGTCTGGCAATCAAGTGGACCTTGGAGAGCCTCCGATACTACCTGCTAGGGAGAGAGTTTACCTTAGAGACAGATCACAGAGCCCTGACGTGGATTCACACGATGAAAGATCATAATTCTCGTGTGACCAGATGGTATCTCTCCCTGCAACCTTACCAGTTTAAGGTCAGACATCGACCTGGACCCCAAAACAAAATAGCCGACTACCTGTCTCGGAATCCGGTCAGTTCGCGGCCTGGAGAGGGGGGAGGTGATGTGACAGAGTGACCTGTCCCTGTTGGATTGCGCAGCACTTATATACACACACATACACACTTCATCTTGCCTCGTTCCTCCGTTCCCTGCTGGGGCGATGTGGGTGCACACACATGCCATTAGCACGCTGGTTTTCACACACGCAAACATATCCACTCCATTTCCATCCCTGACAGAAATCCCTGCTATACATATACGCACACATCTAAGTTGTCTATTGTTTTTCGTTTAGTTTATTACTTTAACACTTACATGTGTTCAGTGTTTGTCAGCGTCTGCGTTGCCGGTCTTTCGTGTTGTGTTGTGTCTATCGGCTGGCCAGACCCGAGCACCACCTAGTGGCCTGGATAAATACCGGCAGTCGGCTCGTCCATTGTTTGTGTTAACAGGGGGGGATTATGTAAATGTGGCATTATTATTATGAGTTTATTATTTGTATTTGTTATTTTGTCTGCCTTTTTGTTTCTGCTTTTGTTAATGAGTATACATCTATATATATATATATATATTGGAAAATGTATATACTGAACTATATACTTACCTCATAAAGGTTTTGTAATGGTTTTAACTAAAGGGGCGGGGCTTGGACTATAAAAAGGAGCCCCAAACTCATGTAGGAGGTCAGTTAACCTGGCGAACGAGCAGGCAATTGTAGTGCCGTGAGCAATTCCTTACTTGAAGAATATTTTTCCTTTGGTCATTTTTTTTTTTTTTTGTTGACTGTATCCCTTCTCGAGCACTGTAAATAAATAGCACTTTATACCAACACCTCTGCGAGTATTGCCATCATCATTTTTTTTATTTTTTTATTTTTTTTGCGAACCCAATTTTTTTGTTTTGCCGGACAGCGGGCCTGCGAAGACCCGTTGTCTCACATTTGGTGTCAGAAGTGGGATGGCTACTCGCAGGACGGCGCCGAGAGGCAGGAAGCCTAGAGTGGGGCTTCGTTCCCAGACCAAAGCTATGGTTGAGGAGAAGGTAGCCTGGGACACTGTGGAGTCCACGGAGGAGGAGACAGAGGAGGATCACCCACCGTTTCGTCCCAAGCCTACGTCACCTCAAGTCAGACCCGTCTCTGATGCTGCAACATCTAGTGGTGGGATGATTGCTGTGATGCGTGACTTCCTGAGTGCACAAGAGCAAAGAGAGCAACGCTATGTAATGGAGCTACAGAATCTGCGGGAATCGATTCTGCAAGCTGTACGGCCAGCAGAGGTGTCGAGTGATGTCGAGAGTCCACGGATGGAGCTTCCCACGCCAGCACAGCGCAGAAGCGCACCTTACCAGAGAGATCTCGACTCACCAACTGACAGGCAGTACAACAGTCAGCCGACGCAACGAACGGAGCCAAGGTTACCAGTCTTCCAACAGGGGGAGGACATTGAGAACTTCTTGCGCCGTTTCGAGCGTCTCGCCAGAACCTGGAGATGGCCAGAGAACGAATGGAGTTATCGTCTGGTTCCACTGCTGTCGGGGCAAGCACTGGAGGCTTACCTTGCCATGGACGAGGACCGAGCGGAGGTTTATGAAGACCTGAGGGAGGCACTGTTGGAAAAATTCAACATCTCGCCAGAGACCTACCGTCAGCGGTTCCGGGCCACTACTACTCCAAGCGGAGAGACACCGACTGAAACCTATCATCGGTTGCGGAACTTATACCGTCGTTGGGTGAGACCTGAGCTGCACACCAAGGAGGAGATCGCTGAGACGATAGTCCTGGAGCAATTACTTCGTGTTCTGCCCTATGAGATCCGGGTATGGGTGAAAGAACGGGAGCCAACAACTGGACTTGATGCTGCTAAACTGGCTCAGCAGTACGTCAACGCTCACCGTGGTAGTCAGCGATCTCAACCCACAAAAGGTAACTTTAGAGGTTCTTCCAGTGGCTCTGGGGAACCTCAGGCTGACTCTAATATTGCTCAGTCGCAGAAAGTAGTTCCTGAAAAAAGACTTGTTTGCTTTTATTGCCAACAACCGGGTCACAAGGCCACTGTGTGTCCGGTGCGTAAAGCTAAACTGACTGGCTTTTGTTATGTCCCAAGAGAGGAGGACAATAATATGAACAATGTGCGCAAAACACAATATGTTCAAGTGACTGTGAATGGACAAGGTATGAATGCTCTGTTGGATACTGGAAGCTCATTGTCATTGCTTAAAAAAGGTCATATGTCACATGTTCCATTTGATAACCTGGTCAGTGTACAATGTGTTCATGGGGATGTTAAGCAGTACCCCCAAGCCGAAATGAATGTGTGTGTACAAGACCAAACTTACCTGTTGAATGTGGCTATTGTAGATGACTTGCCTGCTGACCTGATTTTGGGGAGAGACTTACCAGTGCTTACTGAACTGTTGCATTCCGCTAACGACTGTGTAACCACCTTGGTAAATGTAGATGTTGCTTGTCCTGTTGTAACACGAGCCCAGGTTAAAGCAGGTCTGCAGCCGTTGCCAGACTTACACCATAGTCTGCTGCAAGGCGGGACTAAGGGCCCCAGAAAGACCCGTCGCCAACGGCGACTGGAAAAAGGTCTTGGTACTCCAGCCCCTAAGATCCAAACTGAGGGTCTTGAAATCCATGACTGGCAGGTCCCAGAAAATATTTCAGAATTGCAAAGAGCTGACAAGTCTTTAAAACCATTGTTTGATAAAGTGTTGGAGGGACAAGCTGATGTGTGTGATGAAAAATATGTTATTATCAATGATATATTGTACATGCAAACACCTGATTCCACCCGTTTGGTTGTCCCCACATGTTGTCGTCCACTTGTGTTACACCTAGCACATAGTGTTCCATGGGCAGGACATATGGCACTCCAAAAAACATATGCACGCATAAGCTCCCGATTTATTTGGCCCTCCATGTACACTGATGTACAGACATACTGCACCACATGCCACACATGTCAAAAAACCAGTGCTGTGCGTCGACGGGATAGGGCACCTTTACATCCTCTGCCCGTTATATCTGTTCCCTTTCAGCGCATCGCCATGGATATTGTGGGGCCTCTGGAAAAGAGCAGTGCAGGGCACCAATACATCCTGGTCGTTAGCGATTATGCAACGAGGTATCCTGAAGCCTTCCCTCTCCGTTCCATCACTACACCCAAGATCATCAATGCTCTCGTCCAGCTGTTCTCCAGGGTGGGAATACCAGATGAGATTCTCACGGATCAAGGGACAAATTTCACATCACGGCTGATGAAGCTACTTCACCGTCAGCTTGGTATCACCACAATAAAGACCAGCCCATACCATCCACAGACGGACGGGCTGGTGGAGCGCTTTAACCAGACGCTCAAGAACATGCTCCGCAAGTTTGTGTCAGATACTGGAAGGGACTGGGACAAGTGGCTACCATTCTTGCTGTTTGCCTACAGGGAAGTACCACAGGCATCGACAGGTTTTTCTCCATTTGAGCTCCTGTATGGATGGCGGGTCCAAGGGCCGCTGGATCTCCTGCGGAAAAGGTGGGAGGCCCCTTTGTCTGAAGAACAGACAAAGTCTGAGAAGGGCATTGTCCAGTACGTCCTTGAGATGAGAGACCGCCTAGAGAGTTACAGGGAGAAGGCCCAAGAGAACCTCCGACTGGCACAAAAGGCACAAAAGACTTGGTATGACCAACATGCAAGATCCCGAGGACTGCAACCTGGACAAAAGGTGTTGTTACTGCTCCCAACATCTACGAACAAACTGCTGATGAAGTGGCAAGGACCTTACAGAGTCATTCGCAAGATGGGACCAGTGACGTATGAGATTCATCACCCCGACAAGGGCAAGGCGACACAGACTTACCACATTAATCTGCTGAAGGAATGGAAAGAGTAACCCAGCAAGCAGGAAACATCGCTGCTGATCCGTGAAGTGGAAGAGGATCAGGGGGACGAACAACCAGAACCGAAGGTGGGAGAGTCAGCACAGCCAGCAGGCGTTGATCTGTTTCATCTGGAAGAATCCAAACAGGCTGAGCTGCACCACCTTCTGGGGTGGTATCCCTCGTTGTTCCGTCAGAGGCCTGGGCGGACTAACCTGGTACAGCACCAAATCCACCTTCTGGATCAAACACCTTCACGACAGCGGCCATATCGTATTCCTGAGAGGCTGGTGGCTCCCCTGAAGGCAGAAATCGAGATGATGCTGGAGTTGGGAGTTATTGAACCCTCAAAGAGTGAGTGGAGCAGCCCAATTGTTATTGTTCCGAAGAAAGATGACACCTTGCGCATCTGCATTGACTTCAGAAAGCTGAATGCTCAGTCAAGATTTGATGCATATCCAATGCCACGCATTGACGATCTTCTGGAGAGGATCGGCCAAGCCAGGTACATCACAACCTTGGACTTATGTAAAGGGTACTGGCAAGTACCCCTGAAGGAGGCGTCCAGACCCTACACTGCATTCCGAACCCCGCTGGGGCTATACCAGTTTACAGTCCTACCATTCGGGCTGCATGGGGCACCTGCAACGTTCCAACGACTGATGGACCAAGTCCTCCAAGGCTGTGAGGAGTGGTCAGCAGCATACCTGGATGATGTTGTTATATACAGTGTGACCTGGGAGGACCATCTTCTACACCTCAAAAAGACCCTGAGCAAGATTCAAGAGGCTGGACTGTCTTTAAACGTGGCTAAATGTGAGTGGGCGAAGTCAGAGACCAACTACCTTGGTTACCACCTGGGAAATGGAGAGCTAAAACCTCAAGTGGACAAGGTAGAAGCTGTTCGACGCAGCCCAAGACCGAAGACAAAGAAGGAAGTCCGATCCTTCTTGGGACTGGTGGGGTGGTATCGACGCTTCATCCCCAACTTCTCTTCCACCGCAGTCCCATTGACTAACCTGCTCTGCAAGAACGTCAAGAACCCGATTATCTGGACTGAGGAGTGTGAAGCAGCCTTCAACACACTAAAGGAGCAGATGTGTTCTGGCCCAGTCCTCAAAAGTCCAGATTTTACAAAGGAGTTCATCGTTCAGGTAGATGCCTCTGCTGTGGGAATAGGTGCCGTCCTGGCCCAGGTAGATGCGGGTGAAGAGAGGCCCATTGCATTCCTGAGCAGGAAGTTGCTGCCAAGAGAAGCCCGGTACTCCACAGTGGAGAGGGAAGGTCTGGCAATCAAGTGGACCTTGGAGAGCCTCCGATACTACCTGCTAGGGAGAGAGTTTACCTTAGAGACAGATCACAGAGCCCTGACGTGGATTCACACGATGAAAGATCATAATTCTCGTGTGACCAGATGGTATCTCTCCCTGCAACCTTACCAGTTTAAGGTCAGACATCGACCTGGACCCCAAAACAAAATAGCCGACTACCTGTCTCGGAATCCGGTCAGTTCGCGGCCTGGAGAGGGGGGAGGTGATGTGACAGAGTGACCTGTCCCTGTTGGATTGCGCAGCACTTATATACACACACATACACACTTCATCTTGCCTCGTTCCTCCGTTCCCTGCTGGGGCGATGTGGGTGCACACACACGCCATTAGCACGCTGGTTTTCACACACGCAAACATATCCACTCCATTTCCATCCCTGACAGAAATCCCTGCTATACATATACGCACACATCTAAGTTGTCTATTGTTTTTCGTTTAGTTTATTACTTTAACACTTACATGTGTTCAGTGTTTGTCAGCGTCTGCGTTGCCGGTCTTTCGTGTTGTGTTGTGTCTATCGGCTGGCCAGACCCGAGCACCACCTAGTGGCCTGGATAAATACCGGCAGTCGGCTCGTCCATTGTTTGTGTTAACAGGGGGGGATTATGTAAATGTGGCATTATTATTATGAGTTTATTATTTGTATTTGTTATTTTGTCTGCCTTTTTGTTTCTGCTTTTGTTAATGAGTATACATCTATATATATATATATATATTGGAAAATGTATATACTGAACTATATACTTACCTCATAAAGGTTTTGTAATGGTTTTAACTAAAGGGGCGGGGCTTGGACTATAAAAAGGAGCCCCAAACTCATGTAGGAGGTCAGTTAACCTGGCGAACGAGCAGGCAATTGTAGTGCCGTGAGCAATTCCTTACTTGAAGAATATTTTTCCTTTGGTCATTTTTTTTTTTTGTTGTTGACTGTATCCCTTCTCGAGCACTGTAAATAAATAGCACTTTATACCAACACCTCTGCGAGTATTGCCATCATCATTTTTTTTATTTTTTTATTTTTTTTTGCGAACCCAATTTTTTTGTTTTGCCGGACAGCGGGCCTGCGAAGACCCGTTGTCTCACAACATGTTTTCAAGTAAAAGGTAATCACAATTCTTGGTGACTTGAATTAGAAATTCATTTGTGCAGTGTTAATACCAAGAGTTGAATAAAACTATTTGAATATTGCATTACCATACAACATTTTACATACACATATTTGTAATGTCTGAATTAAGATAGATATGGTTACATTGCCATCGCACACACAGTACTGGAAAGGTAATTAGTATTGTATAGGGTTGTATTGTGTTTATAAACTTTGAATAATCCTCCATCTGTACATATACATTGTTGATGAAAAACTTAAGTAAATATTAATTTGGAATATCCATTTATTTTTACGTATGTATTTGAACAAGTAACACTTGCTTCTTTGTGTATCTGCTTAATGAATATAAGTTGTACTTCTAAAATACATCAAAACAAAACACCAAATGAGCATCAGTGCCTTCTCTGTGTGTGTTTACCCGTGTTTGTGTTCACACCTTTAATGAATGGTTCATCTCTATATTCAGCACAGGTGTTAATAGCACCCTCAGGTGTACATTTACTCAATAACACTCTATAACAATTGTGATTGGTCTTTAGAGTTTAATGTAAATGATTTCTCGGAAGACTTATTATTTGAAATAAGACATTTGTCACAGCTTTTATGGAAAAAACAACAACAAACCATGTGACCTTTGTGAGAGGCCCACACCAAAGGTTGCAGTGAATTTTTCAAAGTGCAGTGAATCGTCAAACTTCATAATATGTGACCAAAATAGTCACTCAGGACACACAGCTTAACAGCTGCAACCTTCATGATTTGTGGTGCTACATCAAAGTAACAATCTGATTCAAAATAAAAAATATGGCTCCATTCAGGGTTTTCCAAGTAAGCACTCATGAGGCACAATTCAATTCACGTTTATTTGTATAGCGCTTTCCACAATACACATTTCAAAGCAGCTTTGCAGAAAGTGCATGAGTCCATATTACAATTTAGAGCCAACTGTCTAAGTTATGTATTTCAAAAATGTATATACAAAGTCACAGTTAGCTAAACAAATTATTTAAACAATGTAATAATTTAATGCAGAAACAATGAGCTCATTGAAGTAATGAATACTTATTAATAAACGATTATGACATTTAGAAAAGATAGCACTGGTGCATGTTGATTCAGAGTTTGCATCATCTGAAGTCTTCACGGGGTTTGGCATCGTCTCTTCATAGGTGTTGGGCATCTGCAGTCTTGACAGAAATTATATCTGAGGATTTCCAGTCCGGATTTAGACCGTACCATAGTTCTGAGACGGCTCTCGTTAGAGTCACAAATGATTTGCTCTTATCATCCGATCGTGGTTGTATCTCTCTATTAGTGTCACAAATTACGCCCCTGGCATCTACGCTAATATTAGTCTCTCTGCTTATACCGGTTTACCGCAGCCTGCCGGATCCAGGCCGTATCCAGATCTGATGGTGGATCTGCACCATGATGCATCCCTGAAGCCCCAGCCTCATCAGCCCTGTGAAGGCCTCACCGACACGACCAATCTGACCTCTGACCTGTAACGCTGCCTGGATCATAATCATACACTGTTCGCTCGTTGGCCAGAGGAGAACTGAGACTGAGTCTGGGTTCTCCCAAGGGTTATTCTCCATTCTGTCACTGATGGAGTTTTGGTTCCTTGCCACTGTTGCCTTGGCTTTGGCTTGCTTAGTTGGGGACATTAAATATTCAACAATATTATTGATCTGCCTTATTATGGGTGGATGATGATGCCATTTTCTTCTAGAAACAAACTTTATTGTATTATTTTCATGTTATCAATGTGAAGCTGCTTTGATACAATCTGTATTGTAAAAAGCGTGTGGCGCTATAACAAGGAAAAAAGTCATGAAAATGGCTATAAATGCACCCAACCGTTAGTCCGTTGAAATCCTGAATCCTTCCCGAGTCCAACGATACCAAACATGCCAGGTTTCGCCTTATAGTTTGTGTATCATTGTCATTTAGCGCTTAAAAAACTTGCGATTATCTTCCGATCGAGACAAAAACACCGCAGGAAAGTTGAAACACAGGTCAATAGCTAAACAGTAACGCCCAAATGTCAAAATTATGATAGGAACTGACAAAAAATAAAAAATAAAAATCCAATCATTGTCACCCATGGATCATTTTTATGCTCTCATAAATAGAAGTGTCTAAACTTCCTAAACAAGTAAATGAGATATTTACAGCAAATCTGACAGACATGTATGGGCACACTTTGAGGACACTAATAAAAGTGGTGGAGATCAGGCAAGACGTGGTGCTATAACTGTCCAAAAAAACCTTTCCTCAGTAAATTGCCTGTATTGGCTGTAAATGGTATTTTCCATCAGTGATGGCTAATGGTTTATTAGTTTATCTGGATCCCCATTAGCCTCTACCTAGGCAGTGTTTACTCTTCCTGGGGTCCCAACAAGTAAAAAATACAAAACTACATTTAATCAACAATAAAAAGTCAAGTCAATGAAACACACTAACCCAACATTCATTCCAAATATCAAAATCAACAGTTTACTATATATCGTGCCATTAAATGTTCCTTTAAATATTTTTTTAAAACTAATTTTTCTTGTAAAAATGTGTGATATCAATGGTAAATCACTCCATATTTTCATTCCTCTATACATTACAGTCTGTTGTTTTCCAGTGGTTTTCGAAATAAAAAACATCCCTTTTATTCATGCCTGGAGTGAAAATTATGACTAGTACTAACTATACAAAAGTTGAGAGTACAGGACATTAGGAACTCTAGACACAGAAACATTTGTTATAAAATAAAGCAGAGAGACAATCTTTGAACAGTGCATTCTTAGTATATTAGCTCTTCTATAACAGTTTAAGTTGAGTCGTGTCGCTCTGTTCTGGACAAATTTACATTTTTTAATTATTATTATTTATTTTTCTTTACTTGATGCACTCGATTACACCACTGGGCAATAGCACGCGATTCATCCAATCACTGATTGTGCTGCAGTGACTGACACCCCTGAGAGCCAACAGTAGCGGCGCATTCATAAGCCCCGCCCACTGGTCGCGCAGGCACTGGTCGCGCAGGCGCTGCCGCTGTCAGCATGAACACAGAGAATCAGATGAGAACAGATCAGATGAGACACGGAGCATTTCTCCAGAAACTCCTTGCACTAAATGATCATCATAATCTATCGGGAACTGTGATTGTGTGCACTTGGAGACTTTGGATGCTTCAGCCTGGAGTGTTGTCGTCAGAGAGAGAAAGGTGAAGTGGAAATCGGAGTAAAGATTTAGTGGATCCCACAGTGATAATCTTTATTAAATAATCTTCTTTAATTGAATATGTGATGCAATCTCGTTTTGGTGAGTGACATTTTTTATCATATGTTATGTTATGACAGATATGTCAATTTCAGAATGATGTGATATGAGTATGCCGCACTCACAGCGCGAGCTGAACTAGTTAGCCGTGGGCTAAAGCTATCACGTGTAATAATGATCAGTGTGTCATGAGTTGAGACAAAGAGTGATTAATGAGTGATTAATGAGTGTCGATGTGTTAAATAACTGTCGAAAAGTTGCATTAATGTGTCATTTGAACTGCGCATGTGAGTCATGCCAGAATTGCAGGTACATTTCGAGTATAGAAAGAAAACAAAAAAAATATGATTTTCTTTTTCTGTTAAACCTTTTTATTTTCATAGAAGGCACTTTCAGTTCAACATTTTAAATATTTGCTGATCTTAAACTTGTAAGATTTAAAATATTAATGCTGAACATCAATTTACTAACTGAACATCAATGTAAAAATGTGTCAACTCTGTTACAGACAAAATGGGTTGATTATATGGGTTGATAACAGAGTTGACATTGTCCACCATTTTGTGCTTTAACTCAAGATGCTAACCTCAAACCAGATACCACACGGCATGCCTAAAATCATAATTTTATGGGTTTTCACCATATTATCGTTTTTTTTTAAAGTGAATGAGAGATTAACTGCAATATCACAATAATAGATTTGACAAATAATTAATCTACTATTGGTGTATACTGAACATTTTGTACAAATTAATGAGAGAAGAATAATGAAATGCTTCATGCTTTCCAGAGTTTCCCGCCAGAGGAAGTGACATCACTTGGTGCAAGTCACATGCTTTTTCTACAAATGCTTTGGAGGGTTTTTATTTGTTTTATAACAGAGGTAACAGAGTTGACCAGAATGTAGGGACAGACACAAAATCTATTTATTTATTAATTAAATTACAAATAATACAGAAAATATATTCTATGCAATTGTTTATATAACTTAAAAGAGTAAACACAAAAATATTTGAAAATTAGACTTAATTGTTTCATGATAATTCAAGTTGAATGTATGAATCAGGAGGCGGAGACGTTCAATAATAGGTGCAGTGGGAGTCATTTAGTTAATATTTCCCCATTACGCTGTATTCCTAAATATACATAAAGTATTATTTTTAGTGATAGTGTAATATAATTTGTGTTATTATTCAAAATTGATTCAAAAAAGCTTTTTATTATTTAAATAAAAGAAGCTTTATCTGGGAGACTCGAAATGTACCCCCAATTCTAGAATGACGCATGTATATGATTTGTTACTGAAATGTTGAATCAGAGATTAATTATTGTACGTTTGCCTCGTGTTTTCCCAGGCTGGGTGTTCTTGTTCTCTGTGTTTCTCCCTATGTGAACGTGATCGGCAAGCGTGTCCTGTTCTGTGCCGTTAATAATCCAGTGGTAGGATAATTACAATTTTATTTTGTTTTTCGGACTCAAAGGACTTTGATTTGTGGAACTGATTGATTTTTTTACTTCTGAAATGTAGAGACTTTGTTTTTTTGTACATGAACTGATCGAGCCCAGCCGGCATTTCAGCGCTGATTCATTCATGCACGTCTGCTTCAGTTCAAACACCTTGATCAATAATTACATGTACTGCGTTAGATTAAACTGAAGCAAAACTGATTAAACTAACTAAATATTGTTGTCCTACTGTTAGTTTCACTGCTTCTGTTGTTCTCAGTTGGATAAAAGCGTCTGCTAAATGAATAAAATGTAAAAATGGTCAGTGTAAAAAAAAAAATGCTGTGAAAATTACTTATTTGGCATTTTTGAAATATCGGCATCGGCCGATAAGCTTTTCTGATTGGCCGATGTGTTGAAAGCGGGACTTTTATTTTGACGGCGCTCCAGACTTTTATTTTGACAGGCGGTGCTGAGAACACCAGCGCCAGAAGAGAACGGCAACGGCAGCTCCTCAGATGATGTCAGATCAAACAGCGCTCACTCACATTCTCCGTCTTCATTAATTTACGATCTCTGTCAGTCATATCTAATAGAGCTCGGGCGTAGACGTTATGGAATGATGCATTGTGGGTAACGGCGGCCATTTTAGAGGCAACGCAGAAGCGTTCGGAATAAAGTAATAGCGTAGTCTAAAGTATAAAAGCATGTTTACTTTAAAAATTTGTTTTATAATTTATTTATAATTCATTAAATATTGATTAAAATAAATATATATAAAAATATCGGCTTTATATCGGCCATCAGCCACCCTGCTCTCCAAGATATCGGCATCGGCCATCAAAAAAACAATATCGGTCGACCACTAGTTTTTACCTCTTGTACACTCTTGCGGCGCTAAGCCAGAACGCGCGCACACGGCACACACACCAGGAGGCGCCCGCGCCCTCAGATCACTTGGACGTGGCTGTGTACTTGGACTGACCGAACACATGGGAACAGCTGTAAAATAGTATTTATTTGTAGAATTTATATATAGTTTCATGTTTTTGATCAATTGATGTGATTGATAACAATGGATGGAGTTTTTTTCCGTATATTATGGGCACGATGAAAGGAGAGAAGCTAAATGAGCCGAGTCCGACCCCAGCCCGATCTGTAAAAATAACAATAATAATGACCCGACTGCTCCCAGTGACACAATAACGCCAGCATTTTCGCCACCCAGTGACGCCACCCAGTGACTTCCATAGTATATTTTCTCCTATGGGAGTCGATGGGGACCAGCTGCTGTTTGGACAGCCACATTCTTCAAAATATTAATATTATGAAATATCAGAAGGAAATTAATACAGGTTTGGAACAACATTAGAGTGCGTAAATAATGAGAGAACTTTTATTTTAGGGTGAACTATCCCTTTAAGGACAAGCGGCAGCATGTTTACTATTGCTACTGTCTCTTTAAGAGCTGCGCGACGCGTCTAATATACACGCATTAGACAAGCAGATTTACTCAATTTTCTCTTTGCTTTCACTTTAGACATCACCGACTAGTTTATGTAAACCTTGTGTGTATTTGACAGTATTAGCACAGTAAGACTGGAAAGATAACTCAGTCCAGTATCAGGCGCTGGTAGACAGGCTTTAGTGCCTGTGAGCTTCACATGTACGCGCTGAGGAACACACACGCTAGAGCAGCGCATCCGCACGCGAATTACACCTTTAACCCACAAGGCATTAAAGCACATGCAAATGATGAACTTTTGTGAACTGCAGTGTCCGTTCCGCTCGTTACAGGACAACTCTGGTGAGTAATGAACCTGGAGTAATTAACACATGCTTACCGAGTCGATCGTTCCCTGGGATGCGTTTTCATGATAATCGAATGTAAAGAGTTTTATCTCGAACCACAGATTAGCTTATAACGCTAGTATATGGGGCACAGAGTAAGTCAAAGTAAATCGCTAGTTAATACCACTAGCAAGCCTCACACTAACACAGTAGCATAATGAGGGTCCCTACATGCGAACCGAAGCACTGAGAACTTTGTAAGTGTACAGACAGTTTAATAAGAAGATGCTTTATAAAGACAGAACATTACGCGTTTACAGCCATTCGTCGTCTTGGAAAACAGTCTCGACTAGTCGAGCCACGAACGCTAGATTTCACAAGCGTAATTCCTATCGACCAGCTCACTTAGCACGGCGTTCGTGATTGTGGCAGCAATAGATTGGCGGAGATGTCCAGGAGTTCTCTGAGACATGGAGACGTCAGTCTGGGTTTGGAGAAAGTCCTCAGTAATAATCCCGTCAGAGAAGGGCTTCCATCAGCAGATTAAACTCATGAATCCTGGCGACCCGGAGAGTTGGAGCATCAGCCGTGAAAGTAAACGCGTATAAAGTCTGTTAGAAAAGAGACGCTTTCCCAGCGGCCCGAGAGAGCTTCGGTGTCCGAGTCTTTTCCCCTTTCCCAGGAACGGCCTGGTTTATTAATAAGTAGATCCTGAGAGAGTCACTGGAGAACAGACTGAGAGATACTCTATTAATGAGTCATCACATAATGATTAGTTCATGAATGAACACACTGGCCACTCTCTTCATGAGCAGTTCCTGATTATCAGCCACAATACCAGTAACGGCTCGTTAATCACTCATCTCTTCATCATTAGTTACTCTGTGCACCCTCCAGTAAAGTCTGATATTAGACTGAGATCTGGCTAGGTAATCCCTCTGACCGAGATCTTGTTATCCTCATCATCTCTCACAAAGAATGGCTTCACTTTGCTTTTATATTCAGCGTAACGTCGGTTTTCTTTCAAAGGCTGTTATATTTTTACTCTCCAGATGTGTCCAGCGTTAGTGTGAAAATCCTAGGGTATGTTCAGCTAATTTCTGCAGTTTGTATTTTCTAACAATTTTCCCAATTGTCACTTTTGAAATGATTTGTTTGTCTTTTTCCTTTCTGGCATTACGATGTTTGCTGTGTGCGATAAGAGCTTCATCACGAAGGTCTTCCTAATTCTGGCGTTTACAGGGCGATTCAATAATGCTGTTCTCACTCTTGCCCGAGGAGATTCTGAGGACTTCTTCTGACTCTCTTTCTCTGCCTCTCTGGTGACCGCTTCTGCCTGTCCAGGGCTTTCTGGAGCTGTTTCATTATGCAGATTCTTTCTTTGTGTTCGTGATCGTCTTTTGCCTTCCTCCCTTTGCCTATAAAACAAGTAATCAGACATATTAGTCAGTCCAACACTGCAGGGAAATGCTGAGTATGTTGCATTAAACCAGGGATTCACACACTCTTTGTTAGCCGAAGCCCCTTGACCTCAGTTATTGATATGAAGAACCCCCGATTCTCTGATGTTGGTTAATAGTCACATGGCATACAGATAAACAAATAAAATATCTAAATACTTTTAGCAAGTGATTTATTGTAATTTTACGGTTTTATAAATGATTATCTATTCATGAACTCGAACCCCCTGCAGTTCCTTCACAGACCCCTTGGGTTTAAAGGGATATACTCCACTTTAAAATCATCATACACTCTCCCTCATGTTGTTTCAGTCCTGTATGAGTTTCTGTCTTCTGCTGAACAGAGAGGAAGATATTTAGAAGAATGTCAGTAACCAGTGTCTGGTCTCATTCACTTCTATAGTATATATTTGTCCTGCTATGGAAGTCACTGGGACCAGACACTGCCTGTGAGGCGAGTGTGAGTGTGTGCTGGTGTGTTGCAGTGCCGCCACTGGCCACTAGATGATGATTAGGGCTGGGCACCGAACATCGATACTTTTATGGTATAGAACGAAAAACTCCGATACTATGAGTATCAAAAAATGATTTATCTTTCGGTGCCAAATTTCGGTTCCAAAAGCCAAGCGGCTGTGTCTGTGTGAGCCTGTAGCATACTTGCATGTAAGGACCTAAAGCGCCGGCGATTGGCTGTCCACCACCACGTGACGGGGAGGATTTCTGACACACGTGTAGTTGTTTTTTCTCATGTGTTCTACCGCGTCGTTTTACAATGCCAAAGAGGTCTAAAGTGTGGCTACACTTTATAAAAGTGGATGCCGAGTCAGCAAAGTGCAACATATGCGATAAGAGTATTGCAACCAAAGGTGGCAATACCACCAATTTAATGAAGCACTTGACCATGCACGGGATCAATATTAAGGCAGAAAGTTGCACGGTATTCGACTGTAAAAAGATGGAACCAGAGGAGCCTGTCACCTCATCGCAGTCAAACCCGCCCCCGTCAACATCATCTGGCATTTCTGGGATTGTAGCAGGTAAGAAAGATAACCGTTTTTAGCGAGCAGAAGTTAAAATAATTGTTTATGCTAACGCGAGTGGTTTGAATGTGTGGATGCAACTCTGCGTTGCGTTTACTTAGCTATAACGTTATTCTTTGACCAGGCAACATCTTTGTTTTTCCAACGTAACGTTAAGGTTACACATTTTAGAAATACTTGACAGATAAGTGTAATTTCACTACTTAAACCGAATGCCTCCCCATAACGTTGACTACCACTTTATGTATGTTAGCTTGTGCTGCTAGTCGGTTGCTGTAGCGTTAGCGCTGTCTATTTCCCCCTTCACATTAGCCTCTGCATCGGTCCACCCTGATGTTAGGAATAGGAAGACAATACCAGAAAGTGTCAATCCCTTCACACTGACAGCCGCAGCAAGAGGGAAAATGTCCGAGCAAAGACGAGATCAGTGCCACAGAGCAGTCACAGGGTTTATTGTTGAAGGTTTGCTACCTTTTTCGACAGTGGAGGCCCCATGGTGGAGGTGAGCAAGCTATCGATATAAAGGGAGTTTTTTTAAAGGTAGTTTGCCAATATAGCCTCTTTTAGCCTGGATGACATATTTACTGTTATTGTCAGTAAAAAAATGAAACCATTATATTGTTAATGTTTTGTGCTCTAATGTCAATTATAGGGAGATGATAAGCACCTTAAACCCCCAGTATCAGCCCCCAGCAGAGACATGCTGTCAAATACACTTATTCCTGCATGGTATGCAGTAGAAATAGGAAATCTGAAGAGAAAGTTGCAAGTTGTGGCTGATGTGGCGGTGACTGCTGATGGGTGGACCAGTGTGGCTCAAGACCACTATTTGACCATTACAGTCCACTATGTGAAAGAAGGTTCCATGAAGGAGAACGTACTCCATACAAGGGCAGTCTACACGTCCCAGACAGGGGAAGTCATAGCAGAGGAAATAGGAGATGAAATGAATTTGAAATAAAGCACAAAGTTGTAGCCATCACTGTAGACAATGCAGCAAACATGGATGTGGCAGTGAAAAAGATGAGCATAATAAAGATTGCCTGCTTTGCTCACACACTAAACATTGCTGCTCAAAAACTGTACAATGTGCCCTCCGTTTCAAGGTGGGGAGGAAGGATCCGTGGAATTGTTGGCTTGTTTGATGAGGTCTAGCCTGGCTAAACCTGTCTTAAAGGAAAAGCAGAAACTTCTCGGTAAGTAGAAATCAAAATACACTAAACTTAACTTGTCTTGATTAAATTGTTTATTAAACTGTTTCCCCAAATGGATAACCAGTTTGACCCATCTGTCTCTCTCTGTAGGCCTTCCAGAACATGCAGTCATCTTGGATGTTAAGAACAGGTGGAATAGCCTCTTTCTAATGGTGGAGAGGTTCCTCGAGCAGTTCCCTGCCATCCAGGCAGCTGCCATGGACGCTCGGTTAAAGAGGACAATGGAGAGGGTATTTGAATTGGCTTGTTCTAGTATCAGTGCTAAATATCTTTTGTTAAGAAGTTTAATCTTGTTAATAAAACTATGTGGACATTTTTCAGACTGGAGCGAGTTACTGATGATGACTTCAGAAAAGCAGAGGAGTTTGTTAAAGTCATGAAGCTACTGTATACTTCAACACTTTGCATGTCCGCTGAAAGGATTCCAACATTGGGTCAGATTCTGCCCATCTTGGGGAAACGTGAGCACCACTTCACCATAAGTGCAGAGGACTCCACATTTACTAAGTGCATCAAAGAAAAAATCTGGGGTCATCTTTCAAAAAGATACCAAGTGAGTATCATAATCCTATTGATTTGTCAATTGTTTTCATAAGGTATACTCAGAAACCTAACTTCTATACTATGGTCTTGCAGGAGGAGTGCATTCAGCAGTTTTTGGAGGTAAGCACGGCCTTAGACCCAAGATTTAAGTCAAGAGTGGCAGCCGCAGATGCAGTGTGGGACAGAGTAGAGAAGGAGCTGATTAGTAGGGCCACCATACATCAGGTGTGTTTAATATTCTTATTACTGGTAATCTTTCTCCTCTTCCATTGTAAATCAAATCAATGTACATGATACCTGTGTTTCCAGCCCGAAGAAGACAATGAAGAGGCAGTAAGTGATGATGACTTATCTGATGAAGCTTGTGCAACACAGGTAAATATATACGGACATCCTGTTTCTTCCTGCTTCATTTTCAGAAGAAAATTAATATGTGTGTTTGAGTCCGGCTACCCAGTAATGTTGCCTTATTTTGTTTTTATCTTTTCTGTTTGTAGAAGCGGGCAAAGCTTTCTGCCCTTGAGGAAGACATGGCGATAGAAGTAAGAGCCAAGAGCATGACCAGCAGCACCTCAGAGAAGATTCAGGAGGAGATACAGCTCTATTTTTATGTGAGTAAAAGGCTTAATAGATAGTTGTGCAAACTAGGGATGGGACGATTACCGGTTTCACTATAAACCACGATAAAATGTACTGACGGTTAGTATTATCGTTCAAATTTTAATTATCATTAAAACCGTGTTTGATTATCGCGATTTTAATAACTCACTGTAAATCCTGTCCATCCAGCAACAGTCTGGCGCAGGCGCAGCGCGCAATGTTGTTGTTTTTTACTCGAGAAGGAATAGCGGAAGGCAGTGACTGTGCTCGGGAGATTTTTCAGCCTTTTAAGAGGACCAAATCTGAGGTGTGGTCATATTTTGGCTTTTACAAAAGTCCTGAGTGAAACTTAATCGAGAATGGTCACTACAATAGGGGGGAAAAACACTTCAAATCTGCCGAGTCGTCTTGTGTGACCATCACCTGGGAAAATAATTGGGCACAAAATGTTGTTGAGTTGAAATATTTTATCTCACTCACTTGAAATAAACGTGAAGCTTCCTTGAAGAAAAGTTTGCAGCAAGTGGCTTTGAGCCAAAGACGAACGATCAAGTTCAAACAAGACTATCATTGTAGGCTACACTTATTACACCGATTACGGGGACATATTGAAATGAGATCAATGTTTTAAATCTTACCTGTTTATAAATCCATTTTGTACAGTGTACAAAACAATCGTCCAAAAACGGAGACGCAAGACGGCAATTGTATTTGAATGAAACGAGAGAGCGCGATGCATGTGCGCCGTTATAATGCGTTGCTATTGACGACCATCATTATAAGGAAGGAAATGGCACAGAATATAATCTTGCTTAAAAAAAGTGCATAGAGCTGCTGTTTTATTTGTTGTTTGTTGATTTTCAAATATTAAACTGTTTTTAGTGTGAGCATCAGTTCTTTTTGAACACTTTAATCTCGTTTGAACAAAACCGTGATAATATTGATAATCACGATAATTTTGGTCACTATAATCGTGATATGAAATTTTAATACCGTCCCATCCCTAGTGCAAACCAGCACATCAGCCTCAACACATGTATAGTCAGTTAAACATGCATCAGACACAAGCGTTTGCTGCTTTAGAAGTGCTTCATGGAGTTAGACCGCGCCAGCGCCCACACACACCCACGCCGGTAGACGGCACACTAAGATGATGCTCACCAACTCGGCTTGCGTGTAGATCTTCTTACTAAAAGATAAAGTAAAAGTGTAATCTGTCCCTTTCTTCCGGCAGAGAAATGTACATTGCCCAGCTGTATTTGTGCAGATATAGCGTATCTTCAGCATCTAAATGAGTGAAATGAGGCACTGCTCTATTGCATGATGGGTAAGGTGCAGATTTACATATAAACTCTGCTTTTGCAGCTTTGTGGATTGAACTGCTTCCGTAACTTATATTGTCGTATATGTGCACGGACATGATGTTTGCGGACTCTTTTCACAGGGAAGGTCAATGTTAGACTCATAGTGTTTTGAACCTGTTTTAGGCAGTAATGCATCTGTGCCCATTGCTCTCTCTCAGCTTCCCAGTCCAGCCCAGTCCTGTCTGCCTCTGGTGCTGCGCTGCCTTACCCCAGTGGAGATGTGGACGCCTGATCGCTCCAGTCCCCCATGACGGAGACCCAGTGCGTGTGTGCGCGCATCTCAAAGAGGAGGAGAAGAACACTAATAATGGTAGCGTAATTGTACAGTATTTGTGTGTGTCATGGTTGTGTCTCTACAGGGGAAGGAAAGATGACTCTCAGTCTGTCCTCTGCAGCGGCTGATTGAGGACGTTACTTCAGTAATCTGCTCTGCAATTAGCAAAAGGGAAAGTTACACATGGGTAATACAGGCTTAGATGTATTGTGCTGATAAGAATGTGTTGGTTTTGACAAGTAATGCATGTTGTTATTTAATCGTTTTCACTGTATGATTGAACTCGTCTAATGAATGGATTTTGTTATAACTGTGCTAAATCTACATTGTGGTCATTTTAACTCTTTGACACCCCTCCAAACAAATGCTGGGAATTACGTGAACTCACTCTCTGAGCCGAGGCTGGTGTGGATTATAGGCAACCCATCTTCCTCAGTGCTGTGCGCATAGTAGATCCTCAGATACTCCAACTTGGCTTTCTTTCTTAGTTTAGACACTGATTCTCTGAGCTTAAAGGATAAAAGGTCCATGTGGAGAACACAGTGAAGGAGCAGAGCCACAGATGCTAGTGCAAGTAGGTGTGCGATATCACGATTTCTGGTCCTGGATGATTAACATGTCTCCACGATCTGCTTTTGAAGGAATATCGCAGTATCGTGCGCTCTATCAGTCAGAGTTCTGCCGTCTCTGTCCCAACATGCTGAACAACGCCACGTATATTCACATCAGATGCTAGCGCAGCGGAGCCGGACACTGCAGTTCACTAACGTTCATTATTTGCACGTGATTTAGTGCAGCTTATTTAGTGTAGCTTCTTCATGGCCTCTCAGACAGAATGTGAAAACTCTATATTAAACACGTTTATCTCTTATTTATCCACCTGTGTATCTAGCCATCTATTAGCATGTTTTGGATGTCTGTGTGTGTGTGTGTGTGTGTGTGTGTGTCAGCTCTATATGTGTTGTAATGAAGATAGAAGGCAGATGATGGACTGTGGTGCAGAAACAGTGGCAGTGTTTCACACTATTGGCTCACATTTCCCATGTTGTCTTTCAGTGGCCAAGTCACAATAACATGTGGTTTTACTAAATAATTAAGTAAATATCATTTCTTAATAAATATACCTAAAGAAACCTCATTTCTTGACTGGCCACTCTCTGCCGTCTCCGTTTGTGCTGTGTCAGCCACCGTAGCTGTCCTACGCTGTCTGAAAGGTAGGGGGCAGTGGAGGACTGGACAGATGATTGCAATTCACTAACCTCACCACTAGATGCCACCAAATCTTACACACTGAACCTTCAAGAGAACAATGTGGGCTTTAAACACTTCATCTCCTGCATTCTGGGGGATTTTTCTGCACCAATTCATTGAGGAAAATGTCTTTATTTATATAAAAGGAAACACAATATTCAGGTGACAATTCAAAAAATATAACTATAGTGTAATATAGTGCTGTAAGGCTCTCAGGCATTCTGTATTGCTGTCAAATATGTTTCTCCTGTTTTTTACAAAACTAGATTAATGTAACAATTTAAATAATTTACAGTTGTTTTAATTTGTTTTACTTGCATGCCAACAAGTATTCTTCAAACAAACGTACTCTCCTTTTTCACAGTTCTTCACCCCCTCCACTAAAGTCATAGCCGTCACCGCTGTGAGATCATGTGTCTGTGCGTTTGCCGACACCTCAGGGCCACACAGTGAAGCTTTCCCACATTCCCCATCAGATGAGCCTGTAGTAATGCCAGCTCAGAGATAATGCAGTGCTGTGCAGACTGAGGCCCGTCCTCGCCAGTGTTCAGCGCTGGGGCCGAGAGCAGACAACGGAGGATAAACTCCCTACACTGATTATATCAGGCTTTACACATCTCCAGAGCTAGCACATCAGCTAACAGCACAGCTATTATCCCTGTACACACACATCCCGGTGTTTCCCCCATTATGTCTTATTTTCTTCTCTCTCTCTGCTAATGTAGTTTAAGAGGCTGTGATATGACAGATGAAGGTTGTTCTGATGTGACTTCAGCTCTGAAATCAAACCCGTCACACCTGAGAGAGCTGGACCTGAGCGGGAATAAACTAGGAGACTCTGGAGTGAAAAACCTCAGTGATCTACTGATGAACCCACAACTCAAGCTGGAGAAACTACAGTTAGTATCATTATACTGTACAGCAATTACAGTGTGACTGAAGTTTATTTATTTGAAGACAGCAGGGCTTATGTGTCATTGTTTATAGCAGTGCACTTTCTGGGTTTTTTAAACTAAAACACTTTATTCTCAATATCTCACAGTGAGTCTGAGTTCACATTATATTTGTGTAAAATTCTTCACATTCATGATTTGTTTGTAAGATAATCTCTCTTCCTCTGTTTGTGTCTTTCTAGTCTATATCGCTGTGGCATTACAGATGTTTCTTCTCTAACTCAGTCTTTGACTAACTCAAAAGCTCTGCAGTTTCTAAAAGAGCTTGATCTGAGACTTAATAATATAGGAGACTCACAGCAGCGGCTCAGAGACGAGCTACGAGACTCAAACTGTGTCCTGAGGTGAGGAAACATCACTGAGATATTAAAGAGATCTTCATTTACCTCTGATATATGAACAAACCTTTCAAACATTCGTGAAAGGAAATTATCATTAAGCTTTATTGCAATGCAGGGTTCCCACGGGTCCTTGAAATCCTTGAAAGTTTGTGAATCTGAAAAAATGTTTTCAAGGCCCTGGAAAGTTTTTGAAAATAAACATACATAGAGACAGGTGCTTGAAAGTGCTTGAATTTATTTTGTGCAAGAAGTTTTCTGGAAATAATTCCATATTCACTCCAGTCCCCTAATGTGTTATTTCGCCAACACTTCATGGCCTTTGCATACTAGCTTGCTTGATTTACACTAGTTAAGCGCATTTACGCGTTACGTTACCAGGGTTTTTCCTGCATAGAGAATTATGAGGCGGCCGCCTCCGTCTCTTGACAATAAAAAATAACTAGGGAATCACCGAAAACGTGAGGATGATTCTGTTTTATTTCATTTAAAGTAAGTGGTGATTGATAGCCTATGGTTGATAATAATATAGTCCTACCTAATGCACTGACGGTAACAATGTAGCACTGTTGAGGCTCGCGCAGTTATTTATAACATATTATAGTTAAGAAACAATATATAGCCTAGGCTACACGCGACCAGAGAGCTGTTTGAAACCGAGACTGATTTCATAATGATTCAGCGTTTTGAACGAATCGGTTGAGTTAAAGATTCAATTACCCATTCATAAACTGCCTCATTCTGAATAAATCAGCCGTTTGAACGAATCGTTTGAATGAATGACTCGATGACTCGCTCATTAAGACGGTCGCCTGCCGCCTCCTACTGGCGGTTTAGTTTCATAAAGTATCATTCTTTTCAACATTCCTTATTTTTATATTCAAAAATATTTAAAGGAATCTAATTTAATACAGTTATTATTTTTCAATGTAAATTATTTAATTGAATTGGTAACAGCCTAGTGTCTTATTATTTTAATTTAATATATTGATCAAATTTAAGAATTTGAAATGAAAGATGGAGCATACATTTAATAAAATTAGGGGGAAAATGCCCTTTATAAAAGGTACAAAAAAGTAGTGTATTCAAACAGTGATGTAATGAAAGATTGAAACAACAATGAAATTAAACAATTTAAGTTTGAAGGGAGTAAAGCCTCTGTTTAGGCTATTAAGGAATTATGTAATTTTGCCAAAAGAAGAACTTTTATTTTAAATAAATGTTCATTTTAAATCAGCCTACTTCAGTGTGATATGTTGCCATATTATCATGCTTAACACTGAGAATCTGAATAATTGTAATGTGATGATCAGATGCAGATATCTAAATCAAAGAATATAGGCGGTTTGCGGGTGGATTATCTATTTTTAACAGTGGATTTGGGTGACTCAAAGTGCACCAGATTAATGAATTTATCTCTAAAATGTACAAAATTTTCTTTCGGGGGGCATGCCCCCGTACCCCTCTAGAGGTACCAAGCTCTACCCACAAAAACAATGTGGGAAACACAATAGGCTATATGATGATCTACAAAAAATACCATTTTTATTATCTTATTATTAAAATACATTAATAGGATTTGACCACCTCCGCCTCATTTTGAGCCAGGAAAAACCCTGAGTTATGTTAAGTGTTTCCCGCATGAGGTACTTGCCATGAAGTTCACGTGCGCATGAAACTACGATGGTACCTCATCGTTTGTTGTTGGACACAACAAATGTGTCCCCGCATTAAGTCCTTGAATTTGAGGGTATTGGACCTGGAAAGTCCTTGAAAGGTCCTTGAATTTGAAGTCACCCAAGGTGTGGGAACCCTGTATCAGGCTTTACACATCTCCAGAGCTAGCACATCAGCTAACGGCATCAGGCTTTACACATCTCCAGAGCTAGCACATCAGCTAACGGTATCAGGCTTTACACATCTCCAGAGCTAGCACATCAGCTAACGGCATCAGGCTTTACACATCTCCAGAGCTAGCACATCAGCTAACGGTATCAGGCTTTACACATCTCCAGAGCTAGCACATCAGCTAACGGCATCAGGCTTTACACATCTCCAGAGCTAGCACATCAGCTAACGGTATCAGGCTTTACACATCTCCAGAGCTAGCACATCAGCTAACGGCATCAGGCTTTACACATCTCCAGAGCTAGCACATCAGCTAACGGTATCAGGCTTTACACATCTCCAGAGCTAGCACATCAGCTAACGGCATCAGGCTTTACACATCTCCAGAGCTAGCACATCAGCTAACGGTATCAGGCTTTACACATCTCCAGAGCTAGCACATCAGCTAACGGCATCAGGCTTTACACATCTCCAGAGCTAGCACATCAGCTAACGGTATCAGGCTTTACACATCTCCAGAGCTAGCACATCAGCTAACGGCATCAGGCTTTACACATCTCCAGAGCTAGCACATCAGCTAACGGCATCAGGCTTTACACATCTCCAGAGCTAGCACATCAGCTAACGGCATCAGGCTTTACAAATCTCCAGAGCTAGCACATCAGCTAACGGCATCAGGCTTTACACATCTCCAGAGCTAGCACATCAGCTAACGGTATCAGGCTTTACACATCTCCAGAGCTAGCACATCAGCTAACGGTATCAGGCTTTACACATCTCCAGAGCTAGCACATCAGCTAACGGCACAGCTATTATCCCTGTACACACACTTCCCAGTGTTTCCCCCATTAGTGTTGAATCATGGAAGCTGCACCAGTTACTTTTGCCAAAAGATTTATTATGTACACATGTGTCATGTGTCAGACAGAGAGAAACAGGCATATACGAATATAAGGCTACATGAGAGGAGGTCTTCATTCTCCATCATGCTAGCTGTAAACGGCTCCTCTGGGTTTCTCCTTCCTCACCCGCTCATCTCGATGTTTCCTCCTTCCTCACACGCCTTTATGTTTCTCTGAGGTGGTACAGTAAAGCTTATATACATCACAGAGAGAGGTATAGAAAATCATGTTGTATACCTAATGCTTGTGTTTAACACTGGAGTTTACCCCATGCTTTCACATGGCTCTATCCTCTATCCACAGTAAGAGCTGTTTCCCAGTGTGTACATTAGTGATGTACATATGAGCATTTGCATCAGCTGAAACATCCCTTCTCTCGCTAAGAGCTGCTCTACACATCTTCATCTTCATCACTGGATCATCTCTGCTAGTGGACATTACCTCTAAGCTAACTATACCTCTCTCTCTGCTCAGCACACACGTGCACACACAGCCTGACTTCACAAAAACATCATGAAATTATAAAGAAAATTAATAAAGAAAAACCCATTAAGCAGTAAATCTTCCCCGGTTAAAGAGTCGCACTAGACATGGCTGAGTGTTCTTCTTGATGGTGTGGCCATGGGAGGTCTGCTATGCCACCTTTAGCTCTTGGACAATTGCGTAGCCGTCAGTGTGGGATCCTTATCGGCCTGATGATGAAGCTCCACTGGGTTTATTCATTACGGTTTTAAAATCGTTGTAATTTGTAACTGGATCACCTTCAGCTAACTGGAACTCTCCTGCAATCTCGCCTACCTTATCAGCATCCATAACTTTTGTATCTATCCACAATTTAAACAGTTTGACTTCTCTGCCTATGACTTTTTTTATTTTATTGTTTTTGCCGGAAACAGGTGTTGCTGAGCCGCTAAATCCACGTAGGGGCTTGTTAATCCAACTACCTCCTGTTGCCATCGAATGCTCTTCATAAAGAAACTTCTCTCCTATCTCTCTGGTGTTTGGGTTTTCAACCATTTCCACGGCCATAAGAATCAGAGGAAATGTCCGGAAGTTTCGAGCAGATTCAGCTATAACTGATGCAGTGAAATATGTGGCGTGCCTGAGCTCTTGTAGCTGACCAAGAAAAATATCTCTCACATATTCAGCATATGTTGTTTTTTCAATTTTATCTCGAAGCTCTCTGTAACTTACTTTGTCTGTCTGTCCCTCAATAAGTTTCTTGACTCTATTCCTTCCCACATCATCTCTTTGATTTTGGTCGAGCCTTTTTCCAACTGGATACACATACAGACTTACAGGATCAACAACGTATATCCAGTCTTTCACCATCAGGTGTGTGACTACATTATCTCCATCCTTTGCATAATGACGGATGATACTTCTGACATCTCCTGCTGTCTTAATCTCATAACACTCGGAAAGAACTTTATTTAGTTCCTGCTGATCCGTTATCCACTCAATGCCTTTCAGCTGGTTATTTTCTTGCATTTTTTTCCCTATTAAATAATTCTGTATGTCCAGGTTGGCTGTGTTTACTCTTTGTGGAGGTTTCAGGTCTGCATGAAAGAAGGCCCAGGACAGAGCTTCAAGTTCTTCAAGAGCAGTTTTGTCAGCATCAGCAGTTTCAGCATCGGTAAAACTGTCAAACACATTCTGGTCAATAAAGCTGCGTGGCTGAGCAGGCCAGCCGTATTTGTTGGTAACTTCAGGATTACTTGTTGCTCCTTTTTTGTCCATTAGAAAGTTCCTTTCCTGAGTAAAGACTTGCTCTCCTCTGCTGCCAGGCTCATTTCTGATAATGACGTCTCCGTTCCTGTCCAGGGTTGCCACCACCTTCTTGCTGCCATCATTGTGTCTCCACTGCAGCCCTTCCTCAGAGATCTCCTGGGTGATGATCTCTCCTGTGTGTCTGACCTGGAGCACAGCGCTCCTGAGGTGCAGCTCGGTCTCGATGTGGGCCGTCTCACGGAGCTCCCTCAGCAGGGCTTCAGCAAACTCTTCATCTGACCCCACCTCACAGGCCACCACACTGGTCGTTCTGATCCTGTGGCCCGTCCTGAAGGTGTGCTGAATGATTCTGGCCACGTCTCGAGCCGTGTACCCTGCCAGTCTCGTCTCTCCAGAGCCGTCTCTCTCACCATGGCCTACCAGCGTCAGTCGGCTGTCCTCTGACAGAGGCACAGAGGCTCCGTGGACCAGTCTGGGTCTCTGGTGTTCATCAAGAGCGTAGACAGAGGTCACTGCTGGACGTTTCTCATAGAGAGAAGCAGCAGCTCTCCTGACAGTAGGGTCGTCCTGCATAATGAGGATCTGCTGGTGGTCATACTGGTCTGCTTCTGGTCCACATGAGCCATTGAACAGGCGTTCTGTGCTGACTCTTACTGAGTAATGAGGATCCACGCTGGACTCCTGCTGGACTCTGTCCTCGGCTGGCTTCTCTTTGTCCGTCATGACCAGAAGTGTTCGGCTGTAGCTGTGTGAGATCTCTGAAGCACTTATCTTCTGTTCATGCTGGGAAATGAACATATATAAGACATTTAAGGCGAGACACTACAGGTGAATAGGGTACAATCTTTAACTAGCAGATATCACCATGAAACTTTCCCAGTTGATTACCTACTTTAAGATGAGAGAAAAATGTATTACAAGTTTTGGTAACACTTTATAATAACTGCACGCTATTAATCATTATTTAAGCATTAGTAAACAGTTAATTCGTCATTTATAAAGCATTAATAGACATTAATAAGCAGTTTATAAATACAGCTCAGTGTTTCCCCTAGGTTTACAGGTTTGGGGGGGGGGGGGGTTGGTTGGGGAAAATTGACACAGACACTATCTATCTATCTATCTATGTGTCACATTAATTGGTTGTCTGGGAGGGTAATGCTTTGTAAAAGTTAAAATAAAACAAATGTTAAAAAAAAAATGTTAACATAAGATATCTCTTTAAAAAAATAAAAAACCATATTTAAATCTTTTTAAAATTGACTTTTGCAAATAACCTTTGTTAAATTTATAGAAGTATTTGTTAATATTAATGGACCAGAGCTTAAATAGTTTTATTTTTAACAACTAAAAAAAGATTTATAAATACTAACAAATATATTGCTCATTCATTGTTCGTTAATGTTAGTTAATACATTTATATGACAAACAAATTTTAAATGGGCTTTTTTTGTGAGAAGTTTTTATTTCTATGATGCATTTATTGGAGAGAATAATCCTGTCAGACGCAGCATTGCTGTGAACGTGCGTTCACGTTTAAACACAATTTAAACAATGTATTATTCAATGCATTACTTCTATATAATTATATATTAAGTTGCTCAAGCAAGTGGTAAAATATTTAACCATGTATTTATATTAAAAATCTTTTGCATTTAAATTTTAATACAATAAATCTTGCATGTCACAAAGAACCTCCACGAATGTCATTATGTCGCCTTGTTGAGGTAAATTGTAGTTTTCCTTGCTTTACCCCGGTCTTAAAGTGAAAAATTAAATAAATTTATGGTGAGATTACTAAATTTTATTTAATTCATCGCACTTATGGTGAAATTACTACATTTTCAGGTCAATCTGTGTTCATTTTGACCACGAAACATGCGCTGTCACTTTAATTCAGCGTTTGCAGCACAGCAGAAATCATAGACAGTATATAAACGGCAAAAGTAGACTCGGTGCGGAAACGATCGCTGCACTGCTGTATACGCGCCGCAACTGGAACGGATCGATCATCGACGGACTGCATCCGCGTGCAGTGTGAAAGCTCTGTAAACATGGGTACGGAAAAAAATACTCACCGCACACACACTGCAAACGAAATATGTGTGAAACGGGCGTAGACTTGGAGCAGGAGAGCTACTCCGGCTGCTACTCGCAGTAGAGCGAGTGTTGCCATCTTCAGTTCAGCGACATATTTCCCGCCGCGCGCTCTCTGTCCGCTAGTGCTCATCTGTATTTGACGCAAGTGTTTGTTTGTGTGTGAGTGTGCGCGCTTGCGCACTCATTGGGATAATTGTAAACGCGCAAACACAGACAGAAAAGACATGCCATCGTGGAAATAAGATAAATAACATATTACTTAAGGGCTATTTAGTTTTTTTTAATAAAATAACAAATTGTAATCTGGCGCTAAAAAGAAAATCAAATCAAATTTACTTGACTTCAAGGGGGGCGGGGGGAGCCGTTAGGAGGGCGGGGCGCCCCCCTTATATAATGGTAGGGGAAACACTGCAGCTATAAATGCTTTATTCTTGATTTATAAACGTATCTATAAGGTGTTTAATAATTGTATTTTCATACTTTATTTATGATCAATTTATCATTTCTAAATGAAGTATAGCATTATTTACAAACGAGTTGTTTAGGAGTTATCAGTGGTTCATAAGATCACTTAGAAAGTGCAAGTAAATGATTAATAAACTGTTTAAATACATATTATTATTCAGGCATATAGTAATAGTTACTTAGTGTGTTAATAAATGCTTTATTAACATGTATTTCTACTGTAATTCAGGGTTAATTCAGTTAGTTATAAAGCATTTAGTAGTGGTCAGTTAACTGTGTTTGTGAGCTCAACTAAAGTGAGGACTAGTTATGCCTTGTAAAGCATTTATACAGGAGATTTAAAGGCTGTTAAATATGTTTATGTTCTGTATCACTGTGTGTGTTTGTTTCCTTTTTCTGTTTAGAAGATCAATAAGTCTTTAAATCTCCTTTATAAATGCTTTACGAGGCATAACTAGTCCTCACTTTAGATGAGCTCACACACATAGTGAACTGACCACTATTAAATGCTTTATAACTACCTGAATCTACTAAATTTACTTACACTTTCTAAGTGATCTTATTAATCGATGACAACACCTAAAAAAATGGTTTGTAAATAATGCAATATTTCATTTAAAAATGATAATTTGATCATTAATAAAGTATGAAAATACAATTATTAAACACATTATAGATATGCTTATAAATCAAGAATAAAGCATTTATAGCCGTATTTATAAACTGCTTATTAATGTCTATTAATGCTTTATAAATTATGAATTAAACTGTTTACTAATGCTTAATTATTAATAGCGTGCAGTTATTATAAAGTGTTACCCAAGTTTTCTGTAATTTAATGTTTAAATATGCAAATTAGGCAATATCCAATTAAATATGCGCTAATTTGCATATATTTAAAAAACGAAATCTGAGTATTGGATAAAGCCAGGTTAAAAATGATTTTTTCATTGTGTTCACATATTAGATGGGAAAAATTACAGAGGGATTTATGGATATCTACTTTTGTTATCCTGTAAATCAGAAAATACTGTCAATAGCCTTAAATGATTTTCGCCATGTTTTGTGGAATAAAATGTTATATAAATCAGGCTAGGAATAATATATTTACAAATCCCTCTGTAAATGTCTTCATAATATAACTAGGTACAAGACTGGAGAGTTTGGTGTATATCGGAGCGACTGAAGTGGAGATTTAGGACCTGGAGAATGAGAGAAAAGTCATTGTGAGAAAACGGGCTTTAAAGATTTATCATCAGCCAATGAGATCGCGCATTCAGCCCTTTCACTTTCACGATTGGCTGCTGATAAAAAGGAAATTACCATATTTGGATCCGACAGCATTGTACAGTGAAGAGAGAGAGCTTTCCAGCGGTGCCTGTGACGACAGGGAGCAGACAGAGCCTTACAGCACTATATTACACTATAGTTTGATTTTTTGAATTGTCACCTGAATTTTGTGTTTTCTTTTATATAAATAGAGACATTTCCTCAATGAATTGGTGCAGAAAAATTCCCCAGAATGCAGGAGATGAAGTGTTTAAAGCCCACATTGTTCAGGGGGGTGACCCCCAGACCCCCCTCTTGAAGGTTCAGTGTAGACATGTGCCGGTATTCGGTAATGCGATAAATCGCGGTAATGAATATGCACGATATTGTTATCGTGGGCACTTCAAAATACCGTGAAAAATAATAGATCAGAATTTATATTTATAGAATGCGCATTAGCTTATTTTCCATCAACCGCTTAAACAAACACTGCGTATATGCTGCACGAAACAGGTACGCACTCTGATGTAAACAATCCCCACATGAAGCACTGCGTGCACGCGCACTCTAGTCTAATGTAAACAATCCTCACATGGAGAAGAAGCATGGCGGAAGGAGGAACGCTGCCGACGATTTATCCATAGGCAGTAAAGTAAAGGATTTATCCCCCTTCTAAAAGCAGGGCTGTCAACTCTACGCATTCAGCTTGAGACTCACGCAATTTACACTTTTCACACGCTCTCGCGCCACACATCCATTTTCTCATGCAGAGAAAAATCGCGGAGCAAAGAGGACACTGACACCGACAGACTAGACAGAGCAGGTTACTTTTCATATGAAATAATTCTCAGCTCTCAGGTTCTGTCCATTTTATTACGAAAATCAGACAATAAATACCGTTTTGGCGCTTGTAAATGTGACGTGACCGATCGCTGTAACGCCTCAGTTCAAGTAAACCGATCATCTGTTACCTCATATTTAAAGATACAGTACAACTTACTGAAAGGTATTAATGCCTCATACATAATATCGATCAATCAGTGTTTTTCAACCATGGAAAGAGGTCAATAAAACTGCAGGTGAACAATTATGTCACAGAACGTTACATTTACCTCAGGAAAGCCATTTAATGACCAATACATTAGTTGACTAGAAAAAATAGCTATAGAGAGGAGTATTTTGCTAAATATGTGCACTATATTACATTTGTAATATATTTTTACTTGTGTCATAATTGTTATTATAATGAAAACCAAATTATATTTAATTTAATTTTTAACCTTTAATAATACCAGCTGACAGGGCTCTCTGTATGTTTACAGCATTATGTGAGATATATTTTTTCTAGAGAAATATTAACATTTAGGCTATCTACTGTAGCCTACCTAATATTTATCCAAAGAGTCAATATTGAATCAAGATTGAAATCAAATCCCAAGAATTGAATTGAAATCGTGAAAATTGTGTAAAATTCTGTTTAGTTACCAAATGTTTTGACAATCACAATTACACCTATTGTGATGCAAGTTGTTTTTTTTCTACATCCCCTCCCAATCCATCTGTTTCTCTTGAGCAATTAAAATATCGTGATAATACCGTATACCGTGATAAAAGCTCAATCAATTAATCGCAGCATGAAAATTTGATACCGGCACATGCCTAGTTCAGTGTGTAAGATTTAGTGGCATCTAGTGGTGAGGGTAGTGAATTGCAATCATCTGTCCAGTCCTCCACTGCCCCCTACCTTTCAGAGAGCGTAGTAGGGCCCTATAAAATCCGTTTTATTTTTTACCAAATTCCGTTTTTTCCGTTTTAATTTTTGCAAATTCCGTTTTTTTTTACCCTTTATTGTTACTGTAGTCGTAAAAAGAGTGTTTTTAATGTTAATGATTAAAATGTACACAAATAAAACAAGAATGGCCCTAAATTTATTGAGGTAACAAACAAAATTCTCATTTTAAGAGATGTTAAATGTGGTTTGGTTTGGTTTGTTTACATTAGTGAATGTATTAGGCTAACTAACATGAACCACAAGCAATACATTTGTTACTGTATTTATTAATCTTAGTTAACTCTAACCCTGTATTTTTATGTCACTTCACACAGTGCATTAAGCTAATTAATGTTAACAAATACAACTTTTCATTTAAATAATGTAGGCTACTAAATGGTGAAATTAACATTAATAAAGATAAATAAATGCTGTAGAAGTGCAGTTTATTAATAGTTAATGTTAACTGATCTAGTTAACTAGAGTTTAATAAATGGAACCTTATTGTAAAGTTACCGATTTTGTTATACACCGAACCGATTCAGTATTGGACAGATCAGTTGTTTTAGGCATTTTTATGTTGCTTTACTTTTTATTTAGCATGTTAGCCTGTTGAACTTGATGCTGATCTATTAATACGACTGTCACAGCCAGCACAACTGGATCATCCACCACTTTGACATAATGTTGAGAGATTAATTCATTAAGGACTGAGGTACTGACAGAATAAGCACTTTTGCTTTTGATACTTAAGTACATTTAATATGGAATACGTTTATACGTTTACTTGAGTATAATAGTTTGGTAAATATGGTATGTATTGTACTATATTAAAAGAGAATTGTTCAGCGTTTAGAGCAAACAGTGGCAGAGTTGTTGCCCTTTGAACAGCACGCCCGCGCCACTACATCCCGGTCAGGGTGAGCGCTCCAAAGTCGCTCTACTACTGTTTATTTTCTTCTCCTGAGGAGGACAATAACTAATGTGACTGAGCAAGGCATTTCCCTCGAGCCTCAACTATGACTCCTGCTGCTAAATGCTGTCTCACCGCTTTCTCCTAGAGAATTACAGTACAGCTTGGAAGCCTGATATATTATTATTACTATTATTATTCATTAAATTAATTTTCCAGTGACACATATTTCTTCCCATAGATTTGTATTCCAGTATTGACTTCAGTTCTTCTAAACTCAGCTGGTTCTTCTTCTAAAGTCCACCAACCTGTTCCTCCTGAGTGCCACAGGCCGTAAAGCCCTCCTCACACTGCTGCCAATGACCCTGCTCACTCTGGCCAATGCCCACCCTGAAGGAAGATGAACATGCTTATTATAGAGTTATAGAGACTTATTATAGTTCACACTATAATCACACTAGTTCATTAAACAATGCCCACCCTGAGGGAAGATGAACATGCTTATTACTGTATAGAGGCTGCGTTCACACTATAATCACACAAATTCATTCAAACCTGATAAAGACCATCTGAAAAGTTAAAGACTTAAGATTGAAATGCCTGTTCACACATGTTGATGTCATCGTATCTCTTGTTTTGTTCAACTAATTGTCCAAAACCAAAAGATGTTCAATTTAATATAACCTTAAAGCAGTCAATCAAGTTTACATGATTTACAAGATGGATTTCCACTATAATCAACAATTATATAAGAATTATATATGACAAATGTAAACATATAAAAGAAAAAAAAGAAAAAACGTTATATCTTTCGCGGCCAGGACGCCGCCATTGTGCAGTATTCTAACATGTGACGTCACGGGGTTGGTTGGCTTTAATAAACCTGGCTGAATGTAGGAATATCCCGACATCCGTTGCTCACTGGCTCTGAATACACATAGGCCTAAGTAGTATTAACATATACTTTGTGTCACTTTTGGTTGATTTATGAAAGTTTATGTCGATACAGTATGTAAAATGATATTTTTCCACTAATCGATGACCTGCTTTACATTTAGTTTCTTTGTTTTGTACAGTTTGTAAAGACTACTCTCTGAGCGTGGCCAGTGTGGTGTAGGGGTAATGGTATTCCTGAATGTCTTGACTCAAATACTTTGACTCAGTTAACATATAGGCCAGAGTTTCCGCTAGAAAAAAATGGTTTCGTTTTCCGGACATTTTGATGATATGCCGGTCAAATATCGCCTCTTAATTAGTCAAGTTGAGGAAAACTGGAGGAAGGCTATGTAACTTAAAAAATGACATAATCAGGCCGAATGCAACATGTTTATTAGCCTAACTTTCAAATAAAAAAATGGAAAAAAACATGAACGTCCGATTGGCGTCAATCAACAGTTTAACAAACCAATCCCCCTTCCCCACATAGAATATCTGAAGCCTATTGTTTTTACTCAACGAACTTCCCAGTGTCTCTCCACAACCTGCAATGCGCATAAGCCGTGTAACCGTTGTTAGGTGACTTCGCTGCTTCGTCTTGATCCGATTCTGCAGCGAGACCCCCCTCTCTGCAGGAACACTCGAGACCCATTTTCTACTGTGGTTTTGTACGTTTCTTCATTCGGATCTATTTGCGATCCATTTCATTCTAAACAAACAACGCAGTTTATATGGTTCGTCCTTGTTACATTATTCATTAAGATAATAATTAATAAATGCGCGCATAATTATCAGTGAACTTGATACATGTTGCAGATATATTTTACTATGCATGCACAAACAAATGCCTTTCAACTTATGTGTGCAAAATTCTGAATAAAAAGAATGTGCAGCAATTTGTACAAATAGAGAGTCTAGGTCTACTATACGTGTTGTAGCCATTAAATAAGCTCATTTAGTTTAATATTTGTTAAAATATTATAATGTTATTTTTTATTTTATGTTGATTATGAAAAGTGAACCGCACGAGTAGGATAGGATGCGCAATATCGAGAGACATGGAGCGGGTCAGACATGATTTTGACCACTTAATTAAGTTTGGTTTTGTAGAAAGACTTTTTTGAAGTGAATTTCGTTTTGTATAAATTGTATCTTAATTTTAATAATTTTTTTATCAACCAATTGCCTGTATTTAATAAATAAGCAGCAAATATAGCAGACGATCGGCCTAATCATGCAGGCGCCCGCGCGGCCACTTGCATTGCTCGTGAACGGGAGCGCATCTCATCCTAATTTAACGAAACTCAGCGTAGGCCTCACAGACATGAAATATATCTTAAGAAAGCTTGAAATGTCTTTTTAACAATTTAAAACGAAAGGCTACTCTCTGATTATGTAATCCATGATGTGCATTTCTCTCTATAGGCGCGTTCATAAGGAGATGGCGATCGTCAACTTCATCTTTACAGCTGTTGTTGCTGTTAATAAACTAAAAATAATAGGCCTGTAATTTTATTAAACAATAAATTAAATGAAATTGTAGTTGTATTAAAAAAGCAACAAAAAAAAAATCCTGTTTAAGTTGTGTGTTTTTTTACGCATTAAATTCAGGTAGGCTACTGAGTCACTGTCCTCAGTGTCCAGAAAAGCGCTGAAACGGAGATGAAGGGGAACCCGTTTTTATTTATTTATTTATTTTTTGGCTTATTTTAACTGGCCCATCCAGTTTTCTGGAGGCCCACCTACAATCAAAATCCTGGTGCCGTTAGTGCTTCGCAGCGGTCTGATATCAAGAAATAACAGACCGCATTCCACATTGGAATTCAACCAATCCAATTAATAATGTTTAATAACTTTCAAACGGTAGAGCCTGTTCCTTTATTATTTTATTATTATTATTCCTTTTATTTGTCCTCAAGAGGAAATTGGTTTCCACCATAGGTGCGTACATAATACAAATACAAACACACATAACATATTAACAACATAATCAAAAAAAAAAAAAAAAAAAAGTGAGAGTGAGCATACCTGACACATCAATGGCCCATTACCTATGTACCGTATTTAGAGCTCGTGTAGATACAGGAACAAAACTCTTACTAAACTTGGCCTTTCTACACATCGGTAACCTATACCTACGGCCAGAAGGCAAAAGGATAAAATATTTATAAAGTGGGTGTTCTGAATCATTTAAGATTTTTTGTGCCTTTCGCAATATGAGTGTTGAGACAATATCCGATAGAGAAGGGGTAGTGATGCCAATAATTTTACTTGCTAAATGAGTTATCTTTAAGAATTTGTTCCTATTGATAACTGTAAGCATATGGAAAAAACAAATGGCACCATAAGTAAGAACTGGCTCGATAATACTGCGATACAAAAGCAAAAGAAGACGTGGCTGAACAGACAAGTGCCTAAGTTTACGAATAGCTGTCAGTCTTTGTTGACAGCGTTTGTAAACCCCTAGAGTGTGCTGATTGAAATCGAGATTTTGATCCAAAATAATGCCAAGATATTTAAAATGCTCTACTCTCTCTACTATCTCTCCATTAATGATGATGCTAGAAGCATGGATCTGTGTTTTTAATGTGCTAAAGACCAGTTCCTTTGTCTTAAGAATATTAAGGTTGTAGCGTTTATACGCCCACGTATAAATATTATTAATTATTATTCATAACGAATTATGATCAATAATTAATAATTTAATTATTTTCAATTATTTACTGTAACAGAATCAATAATATGATAATTTACAGTTCATCCAATGAACAGAAAGCATAAACAATTATTAACTCTAGGAAATATAATATCTTCCTGGCCAAGAAAGAATAACCCCCTAACAGTAAATTAAGAAATAGGGTAACAGCATAGGTAACTTTTGATCGAAGTTCAAGACAATAAAATTTGATAAGCACATACACAAGCAATCTCTTTTCAAATACAAACAATACTTTATTGATTATATACTAACACGTACAGCTAATGTCTAACACAAACACACACACACGCACACACACACACACACATATTCATACGAGTTGCAGAAAGGAAGAGAGTGAGGAAAGAGTGGGTTTAAGAGTGAAAGGATGAAATCTCACGATTCCATAATGCACTTAGACATGACCTGAACGAACCATCAAACATTAATTTAACCCTTCTATCGTTTTAGGCAGGTTATTAAAGTTATATAAATACACCAGTTTAGCTTTCAGTCTGGAGGTTACTTGCTTGTCTTCTCGTTCCTTTTTGGGAATTCCCTTCGTTGCATAACAGAGGGTTCCCCCGGGTTCGTTCGTCGGCTGTGGTCTCCTTGTGCATGGATAGATGGGGCGAGAACCAGTCACGTGTGGCTGGCGGTTGCTGATGGTTGAATGAGTCTTTGAAGTTGAAAGCGTGCGTTGCAGCCGCGAATCGTGGAACGAAACTTTGCAGCAAAACTTAACTTAAAACCGAGACTTTCAATCGGAAAATAAAGGAAGACTTAGAAAAGAAAAGAAGACTTAGACGAGAGTAGTAAGACGGCTTGAATGAAACTGTTTAACCCATGTTCTACAGATCTTGATTTGGGTTATTTCTGCTCGTTTGTTACATGGTACTAGTCTGCCGGAACTTAGAGAGCTTAGAGCTTTGAGAGCAGCGAGAGAGCTTCGAGAGCAGCGAGAGAGCGAGCTTAGTTTTTGGGTTGTTTTAACTAAAAGTTTGTCCCCCCTCCTGAAGAGAGCGGACCAATTAGACACTGGCTTTGTCTCATCGTAAATCTGGAGTGTTGGTGTGTTCTCTAACTTTTAAGCAGAGAGGACAGAGGCCACAGTTTAGACATGATTTCTAATTAAAAGAAGATCAAAACATATTACACCGATATCATTCAAGCCATCTTGCTAGTTGTGTTCGTAAGATAGCATTGATATGAAACAGTACACACTGTCATTCACACACCTAATAATTATAACAATTACATGAATTATATGGGATTAAAGCATATCTTATTAGAATATGCATATAAGTGGTGGAAACACACAGGATTATGTAGTTGCGTGATTGTTTGATTGTAAGTCCATTGAGAATTGTTCTTAAATGATTTTATGTAGTTTATTGGTAAGAATCAGTTCTCTGGTTTGAAGAGACAGAACACTGTTTGTTCTGTTCAGAGGTCTTAAGGAGGAGGGGTCAGGAATGCTGTGGTGTCATTTCTGAACCAATTTGTCTTTTAAAAACCCCCTCATATTGACAAGTTCTTCCTTTAGCTGGGCTCATAAAAGTTCTTAGTTGGGGGTTTTCGTTGGTTTGGTCATTAGAAGGGTCTTTTGCAGACTCTGTGGCGCCAGGATGGGTGACTTATGGCTCTGGACTGTGAGGACACTGTCTTTATCTTAACCAGTCCGTAGTTGGCCACAAAGCTAGCCATTGACCAGTTATTTAGTTAGTGTTGGGGGAGGCTCTTTTAAATAGCCAGAGTGATGAGGATCATTTGACGTTCTGAACCAATCTTCTGTTTTGTTCGGCAGGAAGTAGAGAGTTTGAATTAATTTTCTGGAAGAAAATTAGTCTGTGGTTGATTTCTTCTCATTGTCGTTACATATCCCCCCTTCGGTCGACGATGTGTTGAGTAGAAGACATCGGTGAACGCTGGAGAAATGGGTAGAGGAAGCAAACACAAACAGCAAACAACAAGACAACACCTCCATGACTGGTCACTTTACTGGTGCAGGGCATTAGATTACCTAGGCATAAACAGGTTCACTCTCTCAATATAGTTAATCACGTTGACTAAAGTTTAGTTCAATTTTAGGACGTTATCCTAATTTGTTTTGGGACGGTGATTAATTAATTTTGTGACTAAATTTGATTTGTTTGTTTTATTCTCTTCTAAATTGTTCTAGGTTTAGACCAATTTACCTTTCAATTTGTGATTCGAATGATGCAGGGAGTTCTCTGGCTCACATTCGTTTTGAGGTGACTTACAAATATTAGGCGTGGTGTGTCAATCCTATTATTGTGACCTTGACCCTTATGGGGCGGACAGGCATTTTACCTAATAAAAGAAGAAAAGGAAGGAAGGAAGAGGTAAAACAAAACAAAGCAGTTGAGTGTTCCTCCTGATATGAATTGTAACTACTGTTGCACAGCTAAGGTGTCAGGGATCATGATGTAATGATAGGTGTTCTCAGGTGTACTTGTTGGATGAGTAGTTAGTTGCCATGTTTCCTATGGTAAGTGTAGCTAAGTTGTTAAGCTAGTTTCTGAAGTTAGTTTCTACCTGTGGGGGAAAACATGTTTGTTGAATGTTTTGCACAGTAGAGGCAGTTAACTTCTGTATGTTAGTGAGTATGTTAGGGATGTTGTGTAGTGTATGTATGTATGTATTAGGGATGTATGCATGTATGTATGTATGGTCAGATCTGTTTCAGTCTGTTTTGCTCCCCCCTTTGCTTGATGGCTTAGCTTTGATGAGCTTGTTGCCTCTTTGCCTTGGAAAAGGGATCTTCTGTGATCTGCTGGGAGTCAAACCAGTAAGGCAGGAAGTTCTCTGGCAGACATTGGGAGGCAGTTTGGCATGGCTGGATGAAGCTGTGGTGCAAAACTTGGTCTCCGTTGTTGCATTCCTCCGATGATACCTTTTGGTTGTGACAGACTTTCTGACGTTCTGGGCTTACTGTTGTTTCTGTAGCACACATATGGTTCTTGAGTTTGGAGCTCGTTTGGTGGTTTCTTTATGAGTGATGGGTAGCCAGGATGGTGTTTTCTGGTACCTCTGGGTGTTTGTCAGTGGTTGACTGTGAGAGACCACTCTGTTCTGTGTTGTTGTAGAACAAGTGGTTGTCATCTTCATTATGAAGGTGCATCAGATGAATCAGTGGTCTTCCGTGTTCAGCCTGTTTTCTAAGAACACTTCCAGTCGCCTCATTAGTTGCTCCATATCTTCTGAGTAGGGCTGTACTTTCCTAGTCGATTAGTCGATTAGTTGGTCGATACGTTCTGGTTCGACCAAAATTCTGATTGGTCGATTTTCTGCCGTGTTTATTTCATCAGTTTTGCCGCGCTGAGGCGCGCTCATTTCATCAGGTGGAAAGCACTAACTGCTAATGGGGGTGTTTTCAGAGTACCCTTGTTTCGCTGTAACAGTCTGTCTTCAGAACACCCCCCTTGTTTTCACCTTTTTTGGATTAGTCCAACCCAAGAGAGAGCGTCGAGCGTAGAAGGTTTGATGCTGAATATTATTTATTTAATTGTGAGAGCGTTTAATAGTCAGTCCTCTTCTAACATGTCAACAACAAAGAAATCGACAGTGTGGCAGCATTTTGTTAAAATTGATAACAGGAAAAAGGTCGAATGCAAAGTTTGCAAGCAACAGTTTTCCACAGCTTGACGACAAACATGACATATCATCTAAAAGTGGTAAGCTCACTTGTCTGCGTTAGCTTGCCCTGTCTGTTTTGAGTAGGCTATGAACATATCAGAATTTGCATATTTCAATGTTTTAGTGTGATAACCTAACTTTTTTATTTTTTATTTGGAGCCTAATGCGCAATTGCGCTGTGCTGTTGGTTGTGTTAGTTTTGAGCCTATTTTTCAGTTATGCACTTTATTTCGTTTCTGCTCTTGATCTGGTTTGTTTAATAAATATTCTTTTTTTTTTTTTATTAAAGTGGACGTGCCTTTTGTGTTTATTAAGAGTAAAAGCTTTAAGTTAATAGTCTATTCGTGTCTCAGCTGCGAAGCTGAGCTCATGTTCAGCCTCGCTCGGTGCGAGGACATGCACGGTGAAATGATAGTGTCTGACAGTTATAACTTATTATTATAACATATGACAAAAATAATTGTCTAAATTATGTTGCATATTCCTTATGTTGCATATTGTGATGATATCACTAGTTGACAACATAGTACTATTTTCGGAAATCATAAGCTATGATATTGCGCAGGTGCACGTGATGCAGCGCTGTCAGAGCTGACAGACTCAAGTGTCAGACTCATTTCAGTGCAAAATAATAAGGTCAAAAACGATTTAATATACTGCAAATAGCCTACTAGTTGTTTATGTTTATTTATAATTCATTTAGGCGGACAACAAGGCTACCAAGTACTGCGCACAGTGCGCATCTAATTAATTTAACGTTTTTTTTTTCTAACGTCATTTTTAGTCGATTTTAGTCGATTTTTAGTCGAAAATTTCAGGACTTCAGTCGACCAAGATTTTCTTTGGTTGAGTACAGCCCTACTTCTGAGGGTAAACTGTCTTGTTCTTGGGCATACTCAGTGCTGTGCTTAACTGAGTTGTGCCGAGGTGGGTTTCCTGAGAAGCGTGGCTGGTCCCATGGCTTTTCCATGTGGTTGGTGTGGTATCTGTCATCAGCATGGGAATCACGTTCTCTGTGCTTCTTACGAAGAACTGTGGTGTTGTCATGCCACTGGTTGTCTTCCAGTGCAAGGCTTGTGTCTTGGCTGAAGGAGTTTGAAACTGTGGATGTTTTCAAACCTTTCTTTGAGGACATCTTCTGTTTGATGTGGGCCTTGTGCGTCAGGTCACGTAACTGTTGAATTGTCATTGTGTCTGCGCAGGCCTCGAGACCAAGATGATGACTTAATCCGGGGTGCAGGTTTCTCAGAAAGAGGTTTTTGAAGTTCACATCCTCTTCTTGTTCAGGTGAGTTATGTGCACCAAAGAAGGCTTGTCGAAAACGGTGGTAGTATGCTTGGGGAGTCTCGTGTCGACCTTGTTTGGTTTCCAAGGCGATTAACACACCGTGTTCTGACTCTGGGCCTATGAATTCTTTTATCAGTGTCTTACATAGCAGTTGGTAGTTTGACTTGACATGAGCAGGTTGTCGGTCTAGGAAGCTTCGTACCTCTGAACTGGATGTCGATCTGAGGAGGTAGAACCTGTCTCTGTCAGTCACATGAGGTCTCACCTCTAGGTGGAAGTTGATATCTCGGATGTAGGACTGGATGTCCGGGCATTCCGTGGAGTTCGGGTTGAACGGAGTGATATTCTTAACCAGCTTGTTGAGATCTTTAAAGGTCATCGCCGGTGCAGCTCTGGAGTCTGCCTGGATGAGCTCTCGTTGCTTGTTGGCAGTGAACGGTTCTGTGGTGAAGGCCTGTGACGTTTTGGGTTGTGGCCATTCACTTCTTTCACTGTATGGCAGTTCTTGGATGGAGGACTCTGTCCTGCTCGGCAGTGGTGATGCTGAGGGAGGTCTCTCCCTTCTTGGCTCTGGTTTCTGTTGGAAAATGTGCTGGAGTTCATCTCTGACCGCGTAGAGCTCGTCGTTGACGTCATCTCGCTGTTGGGTCAGATGGTTGATTTCAGCATTGCACCTTTCCAGGTGGTCTTTCAGAGCATTAATTTCAGAGTTCTTATCTTCAATGTCAGCTTTAGCTTTCTCTAGCTGATGTTCAGCAGACTGGAGTTGGTTTACCAGGTGTTTCTGGACAGTCTTTAATTCTTGTTTGTCACTTTCAGTGGCTGCAAGGGCTTCTTGGAGCTTGTCAACTTGTTTCTTTGTTTCTTGCTCCACTTCGTCAGGCACTTGAGCTTTCGCTTTGAGCTGGTCTGTGCAGCGTTGGGTGTGCATCAGCTCCCTCAGGAACTCAGTGGTCTGACGCTTGAAGTCGTCCTGGACTTTCACTTCCAGCTTGTCCATGCGGCTCTGGGCACGTGTCAGCTCCTCCCGAAGGTGGGTGATGTGCTTGTCGCTTAGTGTCAGCTGGGCTGTGAAGGCATTGCTTAGGGAACAGATAATCTTGGTTAGTTCCACGTGGTTGTGGTTTTGATTCTGGCTTGAATCATGTGTCAGGAATCTTCTCAGAATTATGATTATTATTAAAAATAATAACAGTTCAATTGTCTTTGGTGTGAGGCAGTCCGTAATGCCTCTGAGCCAGGCGTCCACGTCGGTGGGGTTTGTCGTCCACGGCATGTTGGCACGCTGGGGTGAAGAGACTGACACAGATCTGTGTGGGGTGTAAGCCTATGTGGTTGAACAGCTAAGTGTCGTTTCAGTGACTGTACAACAATAGTGAAGTGTTGTAATGTCTAAGTGTTGGTCTCAGTGTAGACAGGTAGGCTAGTGATGTGGAAACTTTGTCACTCAACTAAGTGAGAGAAAGAGAGAGAAAAGGTTAAAACAAATCTCAATTGCAAGGATTTTTTTTTTTTCAGTGGGAGAAATATTTTTATAAATATTTCCTATCAATGAAAAACTGGTTTAAACTCGTGATGTTTCACTCAACTGAGAAAGGGGAAAAGAGAGAGAGGTTAAAACCAATTTCACTAAAACAAGAAAGAAAATTCTTAAGTAGGAGAAATATTATTTTTCTCATAAATGCTGCCTATCGGTGAGAATCTGTTTCCAGAAAGGTAAACAATATTATTGTTTATGTTTACAAGGAAAAATAATACAATAATAATGCTGATACCTTTTTCCGAGTTTTACAGGATTGACACCACACACCGTCAGTTGGACTGCTTACAGCTGGGATGCTATGAAGGCGACAGTTGCTCAACACTTGTCTCTGTTAATTTATCTTGGATAAGATGTTAAATTGTAAATTGTGTTTACAAAACAGAGAGAGTATGGAGAACAAGAGAGGGTTTGATTACAAATCAAATACCTATTAATTGTTTTCTTTCGAAAAATTATCTTTCTCTTTCTTTAGACTCGATTGATGGTTCTTCCAGGTTTGTTTCCTACAAATGTGAAGAAAGGGGATGGAATAAAGCAGGACAGAACAGGAAAGACGTGTAAAGAAGGAAGAGGAAGGAGTGAAAGGAGATTGGGTCCACAAATGGCTCTGAAGCCTTTGTGTCGAACTACGAGTGTAGAATTGATAGTTGCCAACAACTAAACATTCAAAAATAAAACTTTGTAAGAGAGGGTTATCTCTGATTTATTTGACACTTGTAGTGAGATACCAATGTCTCCTATTGAGGCTCAGGTGTGTTACTCCCAAGCTTTCAAAGTTCAAAAATGTATTCACCTGAAGTGATTAAATCTAAAAGAGAATTTTAGAAATTAGGAAAAATTATGAAATTAGATTTATTAAAAATAAATCGAGAAATCATTAGAAATTACCTGTTTAGGAAAATAGAATTTAAACCCTTTTTAAATCAAATTAAAATTTGACAATTAATAATCATAAACCAGTATTTTCTTTTCAAGTAAAATGCAGGTAAATGAAATTAATAATTGTGAACCGAAATTTCCTTTTCGCAGAAAAATATGGGTAAAGTATAATATGAGACAGGTCAAATAGGAAAGAAGAAAAGACCAACAGGTGTAAACATCAAGGTGTTTAAATGGTTAAATCCCTTTAACGTTGTTCAAACAGACACTGTATTTAACCACTGTCAATGACAACCGTAAATAATGCTTAAGGCTTTAGTATAGGTTAGGCCTCAATGTAAACAACTACCTAGCTTAGCTTTAGCTTAGCTTAGCTTAGCCACAAATGGGTTTGTTTCAGTTTGTTTACACTGTGGTCCGAGTTCCCCCGGAAGCGTTGGTTAAGACTTCCGTGTCACGATTGTAACTATGGCGACAAAACAAACTCTAGTGGGCGAACTTGTGAATTACAGTTTGTAACAGTAATGCATGTTACATGAAATGTCGGCGCATTTCAACAATGTTCAAAGAAATATGCACGTACAGTTGATAATATTACGTGAAACGTCGGCGCATTTCAACCTGTACAAATGGGACGCCACTCGTAGCTGTTTTACGACGTGGGGCTTCACTCAGTTTTTCCTTTTTTTTTTTTTAGAGTGAGTTTTAACTTTAAAGGAAGCAACAGCAGCTTTTCGCTGTATAATAGATGGAATAACGATCTCAGTGGATCGTCTCTGTGCAATGTTATCTGAGCACACAAAAACAACAGGGTTTTTTAACTGTTGGTTGAGTTTCAACGTCAAGCTTTACTTGAACACAACTTTAAATAATTCCTATTCAACTATACTCGGACATACGCAGTGTTTACACGAGAATTAATTGAACAGACACAGATAAGCTTATAGTTTATCACGGGATTGCCGTGGGACACGCACAGACAACCTGAGAAACAAAGACTAATCTGTGAGGAGAATATTCGTCCCAGTGGAACACGCACTGAGTGACGATCAGATAAATAAGGACTAACGTTCACGTTAGACGAGGGACACGCTCGTCCGTCCTTTACATGGTTATTTTAATTACTGCAGTTTTAATTTCATTCAGCTCTCTGACTGATACAAACACACATAACGTTATAGCTATTTGAAAGACTCTGGAACACGCAGATGTCTTAAGCTATAATTAAAGTATTTCAGAATCGAGGGACACGCTCAATTGTTACCTTGTCGTTGTGTGAGATCTTATATCTTGGGTTATTTTACTGCAGTTTAAAATAAAATAAAAATAGGCAGGCAGCCTAGACTAGAGTAACAGCTCTCTGTGTATTCACTCAGCAGACAGTCATTCAAACAGAGCGCGCGGCGCGCGCTGCATACGTCACACACAGACTCAGAGGTCCGGATCTCTCTCGAAAAGATAATTACTTCGTATATGCTTACAATTTTAGGTTAAACTTCCCGCATTCGTCTCCACCATAAATGTAGCGTTTATACGCCCACGTATAAATATTATTAATTATTATTCATAACGAATTATGATCAATAATTAATAATTTAATTATTTTCAATTATTTATTGTAACAGAATCAATAATATGATAATTTACAGTTCATCCAATGAACAGAAAGCATAAACAATTATTAACTCTAGGAAATATAATATCTTCCTGGCCAAGAAAGAATAACCCCCTAACAGTAAATTAAGAAATAGGGTAACAGCATAGGTAACTTTTGATCGAAGTTCAAGACAATAAAATTTGATAAGCACATACACAAGCAATCTCTTTTCAAATACAAACAATACTTTATTGATTATATACTAACACGTACAGCTAATGTCTAACACAAACACACACACACGCACACACACACACACACATATTCATACGAGTTGCAGAAAGGAAGAGAGTGAGGAAAGAGTGGGTTTAAGAGTGAAAGGATGAAATCTCACGATTCCATAATGCACTTAGACATGACCTGAACGAACCATCAAACATTAATTTAACCCTTCTATCGTTTTAGGCAGGTTATTAAAGTTATATAAATACACCAGTTTAGCTTTCAGTCTGGAGGTTACTTGCTTGTCTTCTCGTTCCTTTTTGGGAATTCCCTTCGTTGCATAACAGAGGGTTCCCCCGGGTTCGTTCGTCGGCTGTGGTCTCCTTGTGCATGGATAGATGGGGCGAGAACCAGTCACGTGTGGCTGGCGGTTGCTGATGGTTGAATGAGTCTTTGAAGTTGAAAGCGTGCGTTGCAGCCGCGAATCGTGGAACGAAACTTTGCAGCAAAACTTAACTTAAAACCGAGACTTTCAATCGGAAAATAAAGGAAGACTTAGAAAAGAAAAGAAGACTTAGACGAGAGTAGTAAGACGGCTTGAATGAAACTGTTTAACCCATGTTCTACAGATCTTGATTTGGGTTATTTCTGCTCGTTTGTTACATGGTACTAGTCTGCCGGAACTTAGAGAGCTTAGAGCTTTGAGAGCAGCGAGAGAGCTTCGAGAGCAGCGAGAGAGCGAGCTTAGTTTTTGGGTTGTTTTAACTAAAAGTTTGTCCCCCCTCCTGAAGAGAGCGGACCAATTAGACACTGGCTTTGTCTCATCGTAAATCTGGAGTGTTGGTGTGTTCTCTAACTTTTAAGCAGAGAGGACAGAGGCCACAGTTTAGACATGATTTCTAATTAAAAGAAGATCAAAACATATTACACCGATATCATTCAAGCCATCTTGCTAGTTGTGTTCGTAAGATAGCATTGATATGAAACAGTACACACTGTCATTCACACACCTAATAATTATAACAATTACATGAATTATATGGGATTAAAGCATATCTTATTAGAATATGCATATAAGTGGTGGAAACACACAGGATTATGTAGTTGCGTGATTGTTTGATTGTAAGTCCATTGAGAATTGTTCTTAAATGATTTTATGTAGTTTATTGGTAAGAATCAGTTCTCTGGTTTGAAGAGACAGAACACTGTTTGTTCTGTTCAGAGGTCTTAAGGAGGAGGGGTCAGGAATGCTGTGGTGTCATTTCTGAACCAATTTGTCTTTTAAAAACCCCCTCATATTGACAAGTTCTTCCTTTAGCTGGGCTCATAAAAGTTCTTAGTTGGGGGTTTTCGTTGGTTTGGTCATTAGAAGGGTCTTTTGCAGACTCTGTGGCGCCAGGATGGGTGACTTATGGCTCTGGACTGTGAGGACACTGTCTTTATCTTAACCAGTCCGTAGTTGGCCACAAAGCTAGCCATTGACCAGTTATTTAGTTAGTGTTGGGGGAGGCTCTTTTAAATAGCCAGAGTGATGAGGATCATTTGACGTTCTGAACCAATCTTCTGTTTTGTTCGGCAGGAAGTAGAGAGTTTGAATTAATTTTCTGGAAGAAAATTAGTCTGTGGTTGATTTCTTCTCATTGTCGTTACAAGGTGCAGAAAATTATCCTCACACCATGTGCTAAAATGTGCTGTAGAGCGTTGATAGTCCAAAAAAGAGTCATTGTCCTCATTAAGCAGAGCAAGAATGGCTGTATCATCTGCATATTTAAAATAATGAGTAGTTGTAAATTGACTCTGACAGTCATTTGTGTAAAGAATAAAAAGGAATGGGCTAAGTACGCACCCCTGAGGGGCGCCGGTGTTAAGGACAATGGTTGTTGATAATGCACTGCCCACTTTAACCACTTGGGGCCTATTAGAAAGAAAATTGTGAATCCAATATATTAAAGATGATGGGACTTGCATACTCTGTAGTTTCTTTATCATCTGATGACGCTGAATCGAGTTAAAAGCGGAACTAAAGTCAATAAAGAGAAGTCTGGCATAATTCCCAGAGATGTCCAGGTGTTGAAGTAGACAATGTAAGAGACAGGCCACTGCATCATCAGTACCTCTCTTCTGCTTATATGCAAATTGTAAACAATCTAGAGATGGTGTAACGTATGGGAGCATAATGTTTTTGACGATTTTCTCAAAACATTTCATTATAATAGAGGTTAATGATACAGGCCTGTAATGATTTAACTCGGATGGATGCGTTTTTTTTGGAACAGGAATAACAATCGATGATTTCCATTTGACAGGTATTGTTGAAGTACAGAGTGAGCGAAGGAAGAGAGAATGAAGAATAGGGGTTAGTTCCAGGGAACAGCTTTTCAAGACCCGACCCGGAATACCATCTGGCCCAGGAGCTTTATTCGATTTGCACTTGTTGAGCTGGAAATAGACATCCTGCCTGGTTAGAAGGGACTCATAGTTCAACTCTTGAAAGGGCAAAGAATCCAAAAGGCTATCACACTCTGCTGAGAAGTCAGAGGTGTCAAAACGGGCATAAAAATTATTAAGATTACTTGCAAAGGTGGTAGGATCTGAAACATAAGTAGTCTGTTTAGAGGCTTGTCCAGTAAGGGTCCTCACACGCTGGAATGCCTGTTTGGTGTCCATATTTGCAAAATCCTGCTCCAGTTTGTTCTTATAATTATTTTTCGCTTTAAAGATTTCATTTTTGATATCCTGATTTATTTTTTTGAGACCAACAGAGTCCTTTTGCCTGAAGGCAAGTTTCTTCTTCTGGAAGAGATATTTTATTTGTGAATTGATCCATGGTTTTGAGTTGGAATATGCTCTGATAGACTTTACCGGTATCAAGAGATCCATACAGAATTTGATGTAATCTGTAATAACTGAAACCTGTTCATCCAGGTCTCCCTCAAAGACTTCCCAGTCTGTACATGCAAAACAGCCTTGAAGGCATGCAATAGCATCCTCCGACCATTGGGGGATGCTGCGTATTACCGGTTTGCGTTGTTTCAGCCGTTGTTTGTAAACAGGAAGTAAATGGATAACATTGTGATCCGCTAACCCTAGCGGCGGAAGAGCTCTAGCTTTAAAGGCTTCCGAAATATTACTGTAACACAAATCTATAGTTTTATTGAATCTCGTTGGTACATCCACATATTGATTGAAGGCTGGCAATGAGTAGTCAAGCCGACAGCTGTTAAAATCACCAAGAAGTAGCACTGGAGCATCCGGATATTTGCTGAGCATAGCCTGTGTATTTTGCACTATTTGTTCAGCCGCTGCTTTGACATTAGCGCTTGGTGGGACATATACACAGCTAAGCACAACAGTTGGGAATTCCCGCGGGAGATAGAAAGCACGGGCGGACAGGGTGAGCAGCTCCAGGTTAGGATTACAGATCTTCTCATGTACTTTGATGTTAGTGCACCAGCGTGAGTTGATGTACATACACACCCCACCTCCACGCTCTTTCCCAGAGTTACTCGTTCTGTCTGCCCGAAAGATTTTAAAGCCATCCAGGCTAACCTCGGAGTCCGGGACAGACTCATCTAGCCAAGACTCAGTCAAAGCAAGAACACATGCCTCCCTGAATGATGCATCTGTGAGACATTTAGCATGCAACAAGTCCATTTTATTTCTCAATGAACGAACATTTGAGAGAATTAATGAAGGTAGCGGAGGTTTAAAAGGACGTCTTCTAAGTCTGCATCGCACCCCTCCTCGCCTTCCTCTTTTCCTCTTTAAGCTTGATGTTGAAATTAGCTCAGGGGGAATGATCATAGATGGAATCATTTGGCAGTGGATAGTTGCGCAGAGATAGAAGTTCAACCCGGGAATAGGTGAGTCCTTGCCCTGCTCCGGCATCATCTAGTTGAATAGTCCATACCACGGAGTCAGTTACAATCCATGTAATTATAAGGATAGTCCAAAACCAACTTGTCCAATTTCCCATGATGGTTTTGCTGTAGTACACTCTCAGAAATTAACAAAAAAATAAACTCAAACAGAAAACATACAGACAAACGCACCGACAGTGCCGTCGCAGCTAACGCATGCGCCAGCTTTATAACATAGCCAAAGGTCGGTGTATTTTTGCTTTATACATTTTAGGCTTATTCTCAAATTCAGATTGTGTTAGGGGGGCGGGATTATGAGGCAATTTTAATCGGACAATTTGACCGGAGAGAATTAATTTTGTCGGACATTTCATTTTTTTTTCGGCCAATGTCCGGTAATTACCGGACAACGGAAACCCTGATATAGGCTACCCTATTGATGAAACAACAACGATTTTGACACTCTGGGTGTCAACATTACGTAATACCTGCTTGGGTGAATTTCACCCCCAACAATCAAAGGAAAATACAATCAGCAACCGTTTACCCCATACAGACGTTCCCCCTGTAAAAACATTTGACACCCACTGACCAGTCAGTTTGAGTGACACATGGATTCCCTGTCAATCACTTGTGACAAGGGTCATAAATCAATCAAATTGGGTCATAAATCAACCAAAAGTGACACAAAGTATATGTTAATACACACAGGCCTACAGTCAACCCATGGATCACAGGAGGGGTGGGATGTTGGTCAGCCAGCAGATAACCCTCCTGAACCAGCAGCGGAGGGAGGCTTCGGCAGGCTCTCTCAGGGGAACAGTGCTCCGCGAGTGAACGGCAGGCGCTCTATGGATAGTAACCAAGGCCTGTGTTTAGTTTAGCGGGGATGCTCTGCCATGTGAATTCCCTCCTGTTGATGTCCTGATAACTATTTAGATTCTGGAAACTCACAAACAGCGAGGATCAGTCTCTCCTCCAGTGATTTGTGCTGCGCGTCGTGTACAAAAAGTTCAAGACAATCCAACTTCGGCAGCGGGCGTGTGTGCACAAACGTGACAGTCTCACGGGAACGCACCCGCTTGTGCTCGACCACTTCACCTCTCTCTAACAGGGACACTTGCTACTGAACACAGACTGTTTCTGCTGCTCCCTGATGAAAGATACCTGTGGATACCTGTTCAGAAAAAAACAAGAAAACAGGACTCTGATGGCAGGGGCGGAGCCAGACGATGTAAACATTCGGGGCTTAGACCAAACCAGGGGCTAGGGGGGTCCAGGGCTATACTCCCCCGGGGAGATTTTTTTTCCTATTTACGTCAGCTAAATGCACTATTTTTCAGGCTGTTTGAGATAATAGAATGCCTAAAAATCTATACACTATCTGGGAAAATGATGATAGTTACTCAGTAAAAAAGAAAATCACCCCTATAGAGCCTACAACCTATTTTGTATTTAACTGTTCTCCAGCTGTAGTGAATCCAAAACACCAAAAATGTTAAGGATGACTCATTTTCACCCCTGGCAACTAAAAAGAGGCAACCATTATCTGACTATTTTTAAGTTAGCCAACATAGAATGGTTTTGGCGCATGCGTACGCGTGCGACTGGCAGCAGAAGAGCTGGCGTCCGATTTGTTTGTTTTGTAACCGTTATTAAGTGCGTCTAATTCTGTCTTAAGTTTGTACAAAGTTTGTCTGAGACTTCCTACCGAGCAGCTAAGCGTTAACCTAAAAATGGAACTTCTCTACTTGATTGTGACATGGATTTTATCATGTTTGCTGCTTGCCCACGATTCAAAGCAGGCAGCTACCCAAGGAAGAACACAGTACAGCAGAGAACAATTGCTTCATCTTAGCTCTGGGAACTTTCCTAGTGTATCAGATATAACCTTACACTTACCAGACTGTATACGAAAGGATTATAAGTCCGGACCCTTGATATGGCAGAAAAAAAAGAGGAAGCGGGGAAAACGCGGAGGTGTCAGACTTCGCCTGAGGAAGCAGGGAAGGAGACGGATCCCCCTGCCCACGATGATAATGGGGAATGTGCAATCCCTCAGGAACAAGGTGGATGAACTCCAGGGAAATGTCCAGCTACAGATGGATTTCAGGGAATGCTGCATCCTGGCCTTCACGGAGACCTGGCTGTCCAACCGGGATAAAGACCGAGATCTGTGGATTGACGGCTTTGGATCACCTGTTCGGATGGACCGGGAAGTCAGTGCAACGGGAAAGACACTTGGTGGCGGGGTATGTGTGTACTTTAATAGACGGTATTGTACCTCTGTGACTGTACGAGAAAAAATATGCTTGCCCGATATTGAACTTCTGTCTGTGTCATTGCGACCGTTTTATTTACCACGGGAGTTCCCACAAATTTTCTTAACAGTCGTGTACATACACCCGAGGGCAAATGCCACCACCGCTTGCACTGTGATTTCTGATGTTGTGCACTCTCCCCAGACGCGCCAAACTTCATCCTAGGCGACTTTAACCATGTAACCCTGAAAAAGACTTTAAGAGATTTTTACCAGTATGTCACCTGTCCTACCAGGCGGAGAAAGACACTGGATCTCTGCTATGGCACAATAAAGAACGCTTATAAATCGACGCCACTACCCCCACTGGGCTCCGCAGACCATAATTGTATACAACTCCTCCCCACTTACCCACTTACTGTCCTGAGAAGGGAAAAAGTGCAAACTAAGTCAGTACAAGAATGGACTGAGGAATCAGTTATGTGTCTCCAGGAGTGTTCCGATTGTACAGACTGGGATATTTTTAAAGAATCATGCAAGGACTTGGATGAAATGACTGATGCTGTTTGTTCATATGTGGCCTTTTGTAGAGATATGATTATACCTAGCAAACAAGTAAAAATATACCCTAATAATAAACCATGGGTGAATAGGTCTATAAAAGATAGTATACAAAAAAAAGACATGCTCATAAGCAGGGAAATGCCTCGGATCTACATGTAGCAACCAAAGAGCTTAAAAGTGAGATATATAAAGCAAAACTAAGATATAAGTCTAAACTTGAAAAAAATCTGGCTGAAAATAACCTTGGCTCTGCCTGGTCCTGTATTAAAACGATAGCAGGTACCCAGAAGCACAGTAATAGTAGCTATGTCTTTCCAGAGGGTTTTGGATCAGATGTGGAGCTTGCCAATGCTTTTAATTCTTTTCTGTTTTGATAAGTCTGATTTTAGCCAGGAGGTCCAAGGACTCCAACATAAATTCAAGGATAATAATCAACATTTCAATATCACATATGAAGATGTGGAAAATGTGTTCAGTAGGATAAAGATCAATAAGAGTCAAGGACCTGATAATATTTGTGGGCGTGTGATCAAAACATGTACAAGAGAGCTGAGTCACATATTCCAATTTATTTTTAATAAATCATTGCAGACGCAACATGTACCTAAAATTTGGAAGGATGCTGTAGTGGTCCCAGTTCCAAAATGTAGTAGTTCTAAAACACTCAATGAATTTAGACCTGTCGCTCTCACTTCAATTTTAATGAAAATGTTTGAAAAATTGATAAAGCAACATATTTTAAGGATAACGGAACATGCATTGGATCCCATGCAATTTGCCTACAGGCCACGCAGGGGTGTAGAAGATGCCACTCTCACTCTGCTTCATTTGCTCCTCAAACATCTTGAGGGAAGTGGGTCCCATGCACAAATTCTTTTTATTGATTTTTCATCTGCTTTTAACACAATTCAACCATATATTTTAGCCAACCGTCTTATTGAGCAATTTGATCTTTGTCCTAGTCTTGTTGGTTGGATTCTGGATTTTTTAACAAAAAGAACACAGAGAGTAAAGGTGAATGGAGCTCTGTCTGGTCAGCTTTGCTCTTCTACAGGTTCACCACAAGGGTGTGTACTCTCACCCCTTTTGTTCATTTTATATACCAACATGTGTCAGAGCAAATATGTAAATAGGACCATTATTAAATATGCCGACGACACCGTCATATTGAGTCTGCTCCATAAAAATGATAGAGGCCATGGTCCAATAATTAAAGACTTTGTCCAATGGTGTGAGGAGTCGCACCTTCAACTGAACATATCCAAAACAAAGGATATGTACATTGATTTTGGAAAAAACCCGGGATATGAGGCAATAACTATAAATGGTCAACTAGTGGTTCAAGTACAATCCTATAGATACCTAGGGACAATTATTGACTCTAAATTAAATTTCCAGGAGAATTGTGAGGCTGTCTGTAAAAAAGGGCAACAGCGCCTATACTGTTTGAGAAAATTGCACCATTTTAATATAGACAAGACAATGATGACATTATTTTATCAGTCTTTTATTGAAACCGTCATATCATTCTCCCTGGTGGCATGGTTCGGTTGTGTCTCAGTCAAGCACAAGAATCGCTTAAACCAAATTGTTAAATGGTCGAGTAAGCTGACAGGGGAGCTCCAGTTGCACCCCACAACTCTGTATGCAAACCAACTACAGAGGCTAGCTATGGCCATCAACAAAGATAGTCTGCATCCTTTGAGTAGGGAATTCCAGTATCTCCCCTCTGGACGGAGGCTAAAAGTTCCTGGTTGCAGAACCACAAGATTTAAAAACAGTTTTGTACCAGCAGCAATCATTCTGTTAAACAAACTGTAAAATTATTTGCACAAAACGCATAAGCACTTTGGTCATGTAATGTTCTCCGTTCCTTGTTTTTACTTAATTTTTATTTCCTGTTTTTATATGTTTTAATGTTGTGTGTGTTGCATGTTGTGTCTTAAGGATGTTCTGCCTCTTAGACTGCAAAACTAGTTTACCTACGGGTACCAATAAAGTAACCTGAACCTGAACCTGAACCTGATAGGTAAAATTGGAATTTGGTGTAAACATATTTACTAATCTTAAGAGTTCAGTTCTGTTTAGTTTGTGCTTAGCTGACAAATTTGCTACACCAGAATCCATGCCATAATAATTTAGGCTGCTCTACTAGCAAACAGCAAATGCTGCAGTGCCAAGTAAATGTGTTTCGGTTTTACGAGTTACTGTTAGTGTTCCGTATAAAAAACAATATAAAAAACTTTGTCCATATTAACTTCAGCCGGTTAGCCAGTAAGCTCGCTACGACGCCGGTGAAACATACAACAGCCCGCCAGCCCCTGATGACAACAACGAAGAAGAAGATTTATATTCTTCTTTGTTAGTTTTTATTAGATAGATAGATAGATAGATAGATAAATACTTTATTCATCCACTAGGGAAATTCAAGTTTCCAGTAGCAACAGCTAAAAAACAAACAAGACAGACAAGCTGCCGAATTAATAAATACAATTAAATTAAATTACACCCTGTTCACAGGGATAAATTAAAAAGCCGGATCGCCTGAGGGACAAACGACTTCCTCAGTCTGTCAGTGGAACAGGACAGAGAGACCATCCTGTCGCTAAAGGTGCTCTTCTGTCTGATGATGATCTTGTGCAGTGGGTGTTGGGCATTGTACAAGATGGAAAGAAGCTTGCTAAGGGTCCTTCTCTCTGCTACAGATGTTACAGAGTCAAGTTTCACACCCACCACAGAACCAGCCTTCTTCACCAGCTTATCCAGCCATGTAGCATCCCTTTTTTAATGCCGCTCCACCAACATACCACAGCATAAAAAAGGACGCTATCGATGACCGTCTGATAGAACATCTGCAGCAGCTTCTTACAGATATTGAAGGACCCTAGCCTTCTCAGGAAGTAGAGTCGACTCTGTCCTTTCCTGTATAGGGCATCTATGTTTTTGGACCAGTCCAGTCTCTCGTCCAGCTGCAGGCCTAGGTATTTGTAGGTTTGGACCACCTCAACACGGTCCCCTTCAATAAGCACAGGCTGCAGTTGGGGCCTTGGTCTCCGGAAGTCGAGCACCATCTCCTTTGTTGTTGTAGTGTTAAGCTGCAGTTGGTTATAGCTACACCAACTCACAAAGTCCTTAATCAGGGTCCGATACTCACCCTCATCTCCATTCTTAATACACCCCACGATTACAGTGTCATCAGAATACTTCTGCATGTGACACAATTCAGAGTTGTACTTAAAATCGGAGGTGTACAAGGTGAACAAGACCGGGGAGAGCACTGTCCCCTGTGGTGCTCCTGTGCTGCTGACTACGGTCCCAGAGATGCAGTCCCCCAGTCGAACATACTGTGATCTTTCAGTAAGGTAGTCTGTAATCCACGTTATTAGTTTTAGGTCCACACCCATCCCCGTCAGTTTGTCCTTCAGCAGAGGGGGCTGGATGGTATTAAATGCGCTGGAGAAATCGAAAAACATGATTCTCACAGTGCTACCACCCTTATCTAGGTACGAAAAGGACCGATGTAGAATATAGAGGATGGCGTCATCCACCCCCACCCTCTCTTGATACGCAAACTGCAGAGGGTCAAGCACGTGGCTGACCTGTGGTCTGAGGTAGTGTAACAGCAGCCGCTCCATGGTCTTCATGACATGTGATGTCAGGGCAACTGGCCTAAAATCATTCGGCTCCTTAGGGTTTGGCCTTTTCGGTACAGGCACAATACAGGACGTCTTCCACATCTCAGGAACCTTCCCTAAACGTAGACTCATATTGAAGATATACTGTAAAGGGTCGCCAAGCTCTATGGCACAGCTTTTAAGCAGTTTCGGACTTACTTTGTCTGGGCCAGCCGCTTTACTGGGACGGAGCCTTCTCAATTCCCCACTCACCTGGGCTGCTGTAATGATGGGTAATGGAAGTGGGATATTAATCTCGCATCCAGTGCTGTTAGTGGTACTACAGGGGGTAGGGGAATACCATGCGGGAATGGCAACAGTACAGGCCAAGTAGCAGCAGCATCAGGGTGGACAGGGCAATCAAACCTATTAAAGAAGTTATTAAACTGGTTGGCCCTCTCCACATCCCCTTCCACACGGCTCCCACGCTTCAAGCTAGTACCTGTGATGATCTTCATGCCCTCCCACACCTCCCTCATACTGTTTTGCTGCAACTTCTGCTCCATTTTTCTTCTATACACATTTTTAGCTTCTTTCAGATGGAACTTGAGCTCCCTTTGTATGCGTCTTAACTGAGATATTTCTCCAGATACCTTTGGTCTGACGGGAGTCCTTCATGAAGCATGTGTTCAGACAGTCCTCTGAGGCGGTGCAGGCCAGCGGTGTCGGGGCGGAGCTCCTGCCACTCATCTTTCACCTCTGAAACAAACATGTTATACTGGTGTGTAGGGGTTCCTCATGCTTATTGGCTGACGTCTTTATTAAGATGTCTGTCATATTTCAGCAGCTCAGTGAGTGTCTCCTGCAGTATTAACCCACACTTACTGTGACTGCATGAACTAGTTTGGTGTAGGAGTTAAACGGCTTCCTCACAGTGTTTTGGTTAAAACAAATAAGGGCAGTTCAGTATTTAGAGAGATCTCTCCTGGTTAATGGGCTCTGGGGTTTAGGGTAAGGTTAGGTTAGGGTTAGGGTTAGGGTTAGGTTACCCTAACACTTGGTCTGGGCCTCAGTCATTACAGTTCTTCTCAGTGGCTTTGGTACATTTCTCAGATCAGAAGTGAAACCTCGTGCATATTCAATCATTGTAATTCAAGCCTCAGTCATAGTTTACATCAGAAAACACTTCCAGCATACTGTTACTGACAACATGTTGAACACATCGACTGATAGACCAAACACACATGTTCACTGACACAAAGCTTTACTCTGAGAGAAGACTTTGGGCTTTTGCAGATAATCCCCTGTTTGAACACATTGTTTTGAGAAACCCTCTTAGTGTTATGGATGATTAATGAAATGTACCAGAGCCACTGAGAAAAACTGTAATACACTATTGATTTCACACATTGTGTCTTGTGTCAAGCTGTTTATTCACCTTATTACCTCGCTGGTGTTGCCAAATCAAATATTATTGAAACTTTAGAGATTTAGAAGAGAGCCTGAACGTGTTAACATGTAAAATATTTCTTACCCAATAGTTCAGTGAGGCTGAGGAAGATGAGGAGGATGAGGAGACTCAGTGTCCTCCGGCTCTTTATCCCACCTGCCATCATTCTGCAAAACATTGAACACTTCTTATTATCAAAGTAGTGATGCACCTTTCCAGTTACTACTGCAGCTTAACATCTGGTGTCCCTCTGCTGTCCTCCGGTCTCAGATCCTCTCCTGATGGACAGAGAGCTTTACAGTAACCACTGACTGCTGCCAGTAACTAGTCAGACCGTTATAGTTACGCAGAGAGAAAACTAAAGTAAAACTATCTTAATGACAAACATGCTAGTTCATAATAATAATTACTCATTTAGATGACGCTTTTATCCAAACCGCACTGAATCAAGCCCAGGTCTCCCACACGAAAGGCATGTGTCTAATCCACTGCTCGATCACCACCCAAATACTCACCCAAACTATTTGCATGATGGAGACGTTACGTGGGCTGCCATTTTACCATTTCACTGCAAAAGCGATTTGATTATCTTTATAGCCTCCAATCAAGAGCATTCATTTAAAACACTGGTTTGCGAAGAGCAGTGAGATGTGGCAAAGGGACAGAGGTCGGACTCAGACCCATCCAGCACCGCACGAGTCAGCTGTTTTAGGTGAACAATCTGGAGCTGGCTCCCGTCTGAGATCCCAAGAACAAATCACCCTTACACTAATTACTGTTACTAATTGTTAATTACAGTATTGTCCGTATAGAGTGGTGGTATTATTTATTAAAGGGTTAGTTCACCCAAAAATGAAAATTCTGTCAGTAATTACTCACCCTCATGTTGTTCAACCCCGTAAGACCTTCGTTCATCTTCGGAACACAAATTAAGATATTTTTGATTAAATCTGAGAGCTGGATCACTCCTCCACAGGCTTCTCGAGTTAGTTCATGTAGTAAATCTGCGCAGCGCGTCTGTGTTGTAGTCACACGCATCACACACATGACCAGCGTCGGCCAATAGTGAGCCTTCGTGTGACGTATAACACACGTCACAGGAAACATAATTTCCTGTTTTCGGTCGAAGTCCACAGTAGTCGATTGTCGAGTTCACGCGCGTGATCATAGGTAACTAACTAACTGCGTGAACTCGATAATCGACTACTGTGGACTTCGACCGAAAACAGGATGTAAATACAGGTATGAGCGCTGGCTGAAATAACTTCATTTTTATTCATATCTTTCACATCTACTGCAGTCAGATTCACCCGTGTTAACTCTACAAGTGCACAGCCAATGTGAGTGATTCCTTTAATGACACATCAAGGATGTTAAGAGGCTAAAAGCAGGTTTAAAACTTGCCCTATTGAAGTCAACAGGGTGCAAATTTTAAAAAGAGGATAACATGGTGTAGGCAACACCGATTTTTGCTGTTGTTCTCTGTATTGACAGCACTCCAAATTTACAAAAAAATGAGCTCAATGTTAAAATTGACCGGAGTTCTCCTTTAAGCCGAGCACTCATTCAACATTGAGCAAAGAAACATCATTAACTATAACTAATATCCATAACTTACCCAAATATTGCGTCCGGTGCTCAGCCGACTGGAAAGCTGGGCAATATAAGGTGCAGTCCGACTCTCTGCAGCAAACAGAGGGACAGACTGAGCAGGGCTTCATCCAGGCCTCTTATATGCTCAGGTGTTGCCTGACAGGTGAAGGCTAAGTCCCGCCCCCTAGGACATTGTGCGAGTTCACTTTAATACCACGTGCTTTATGTTGCTGCTGATTGGACGGCAGTTCTGACACACCCACCAAACAAGAGAAAACGCATCTCAAACCCCGTTGCACACCGGTGCACGCCGTTTCCAGGAAACATGACGTTCAACCCGGAAACCGTAGCAAAACGTTGCGCACCGTTTTGAACTTGAACGTGCCCCAGGCCTCTTATATGCTCAGGTGTGCCTGACAGGTGAAGGCTAAGTCCCGCCCCCTAGGACTGGGCAGGGCTTCATCCAGGCCTCTTATATGCTCAGGTGTGCCTGACAGGTGAAGGCTAAGTCCCGCCCCCTAGGACTGGGCAGGGCTTCATCCAGGCCTCTTATATGCTCAGGTGTGCCTGACAGGTGAAGGCTAAGTCCCGCCCCCTAGGACTGGGCAGGGCTTCATCCAGGCCTCTTATATGCTCAGGTGTTGCCTGACAGGTGAAGGCTAAGTCCCGCCCCCCTAGGACTGAGCAGGGCTTCATCCAGGCCTCTTATATGCTCAGGTGTGCCTGACAGGTGAAGGCTAAGTCCCGCCCCCCTAGGACTGAGCAGGGCTTCATCCAGGCCTCTTATATGCTCAGGTGTGCCTGACAGGTGAAGGCTAAGTCCCGCCCCCCTAGGACTGAGCAGGGCTTCATCCAGGCCTCTTATATGCTCAGGTGTGCCTGACAGGTGAAGGCTCAGTCCCGCCCCCTAGGACTGATTTAATATTCATTTAATATTCAACGATATTATTGATCTGCCTAATTAGGGTGGACAATGATGCAATTTTCTTCTAGAAACAAACTTTGTTGTATTATTTTCATTTTATCAATGTGAAGCTGCTTTGAATACAATCTGTATTGTAAAAAGCGTTATATAAATAAAGGTGACTTGACTTGACTTGACTGATCAGAGTTACTGCTATCACCAGTCCACCTGTTATCTCACTCGTACAGCTACAGCTGCTGTGTGCTGTCCTGCAGCTCCTGGGCTGCTACAGAAGGGCTGTGGAAGGACTTTCATCAACTCATTCACATTTGTGATGAGGTAGACGACGCTATATGCTTCTTCTGAAACTGCTGGTCCTGAGTTTGATTCAGGAACCCAATGACTGCATCAGTTCAACACACCATGTTACTCTGCTTTCAGACCATGCAACATGTCTCCCCTCGACACAACAGCAGAAGCCAAAGGGACTCTTCTTTCTTCCAGAAGGGGTTCATCAACACACGCTCGCAAATAAAATGTGTATTTAACATCCACAACTTGTGTGAGAGTATACTGTAATGCAGAGATAAAGTTATGCTCCCAAACGCTTATTAATAGTAATAACTCACTTTATAAAGCACCTTTTATAACACAGTTACAAAGTGTCTCACAATAAAACACATTTTAAACTAAGAGAGAGTAATTTGAGGTGACGTTCCCTTTAATTGTCTCCTAAACTGTACAACTAACATACTGTACATGGTGATAGTCGTGGCCATTGTGATTCCTTTGACATTTTGAGCAAACCTCTGAAAGAAAAGACTTCATGAGAGTTAAAATATCAGTAAAAGTTATTTGAGGTTTAATTTCCTCCTAAAGGGTCCAGTGAAACACACACAGGGATGAAAGGTAACGTTAAATAAAACAATAAACAAGAGAATTTACAATTTTTTTGCACCATTCCTTTAATAAACAGTATTTCAAGCTATATTCCAAAACAAAAAAATACAATGTGAAGGTTTTAAAATATTCAAATGTTATTTATTGGAACAATTTCTAGCCGCCGAAATCTTTAACTCTGCTACATTTATTTATGCGTGTTTACAAAACAATTCAAGACAAATGGCATCTCCCTCTTAGATACATAATAGGCAATATTGTATATAATTATGAAATAGTTTTATAAACTGTGAGTTTTAACTAGAACACATCTAACAGAGGTTCGTTTGCATAAGAGCCGTTGCACAGAGAGATCCGAGCACTTCATGTAAATGTGATAAGGTCATCTGGTGCCTGGGTGTATTAAAGACAGTACAAATTAAATTTTACAACTCCAATTCCTAACAGAAGTTATCTCATTGTACTTTACATATAGATATCTGCATTTGACTGAGCAACTGGCTTTTATCATTTATGTGTACAAAAAACTGTTAAACCGTTTAAAGCTTTACATATTTATCAGAGAAATGTTTGACATGAGGTTTTGATATCTAATGTTCTCCTTACAAGTCCCAAGTCACAGGGCCTTTTATATAATAGTATTTGGGTTGTATTTGTATGTAAAACTGGGATGAACATGAACGGATCAGATGCAAATTGCTTTAGTTAGCACTTGTCCGGCTTCCTGAGGTTTCCTGTGCTGTGCCCTGTTCCTGAGTGGAGATAAGGCACCACGGCTCCTCTCATGTGTTCCCACATGCCACTGTAGGTTTCCCACACAGCTGAGATATACCAGGGTGAAGACCTGCTGCAGTCGTGCTGCTGCTTAGACATAGTGTGTGAAATAGAGTCAGTTTTACTGCAGCTGATATTTAATAAGTAATACTTCTGTTAAAAAGACCAAACAGATGCATGCTGTGTTGACCAAACCAGGAGTTCTGGGATCCGCTGCACTCCTACTGTATTTTCTCAGGTGTTTTATCCTTCTAGTTAATAAGGTCACACACATTCAGGATATGGACCTAAATACTTTAACCATTTCAATCATAACATTTTTCTTTATTTACTGCTGTGAGCTTTTGGTGTCTCCATCTGTCATGAATATGACTACTTGAAGTGTAAAGTCTTGACTTCAAACTAAACATCAAGGCATTTCCTTCTCTTGACTCTTTTCTTTGTGGTTAACAGAGATCCAACTATTTATTTTGGAGTATAATTCAATTTAATTCAGTTAACAGGTCTATTTGAAATTAATTTCTATGCAGGTAATGTTTATATTCTAAGATGTATTCTATAATATTAAATGCAGCTTTACAGTTTCTCTCGATTATGCCTCTTTTTCTCAAAACTCTAAACACAAATCCACAACTTCTCACCCAATTCCCCAAACTGTCAGGAAACAGAGAGGTCCAGAGACGAAAGCAGGTACAGTCTTTTAATGAGAAATTAGACAACAGAAAAAGTCTTCACAAAACGGTAACCAAGGGGTACTTCGCTGCTCTGTCAACACACAGAAGTAGATGATATCAGCCGTAGTTCCGGGCGGCTCTTGAGCAGCGAGGACTGGACAACAGGTGAGATGAGGAGCCCTCTGCTACACTCCACGGAGGTAACTGGATACAGCACAGCAGCAGGTAACTGTGGCTCAATAGACAACCAGGACAGGACAGCTTCTGAGAAGTAACGATAGCGGTCTTCAACATGCATCAAGGTACAACAATAATCCGACAACACAGACACGAAAGAGAGAACTAGATATAGCGTGGATTAAAGAGAAAGATAGGGAACAGGTGTGATGATGAGATGTGAATGAGAGCCAGCTGATGGTAATGAGAGGTTGAGATAATGGGTGTGTGCATGAGAGTGTAAAAAGAGAAGATAGGGCGTAAAACAACCAGAAGAGGGAGACAAAGGAAAAGAAAAGAGAAGAAAGAACCAGGATCATGACACAAACGTCCTGTTTTCAGGTCAAAATTAAGCTCTCCGCTCAAAAACATTCCATCTTGCTGAAAAGTATGGAAGTAAAATAATGCTGAATGTTTTTGAAACAAAAAGCCTGTTGAATTGCACTACTTGGAAAAAAATAGGCATTGCATTAACCATGCTTGCATTTTAATGCATTGTATTTTTAGGGCTTGCATTTTTATGGGCTGAAATTCAGCATGGTTGAATATTTAAGATGTGAATATTTCAATTCAAAACATTTCAAACACATTTTCATTATTAAAAATTCAAGAATCCATATTCCCCTTTCATATTTCACTTCCAAAATATTCAAACTGTTTAAAAATACAACCTATAATATTCAACAGGCAATTTTTGGTCCATTTTATTTCGCTTTGCAAATTCGCTTCCACAAATTCAGTTGTTCAAATTCGACAGAAAATTCTACGTTGACATCCAGGAACTGCAGGAAAAAGCAGTCGATTGCCGAGCATACTCTCCATCTGCTGTTAGTCGACCTCACCAGCAGGGGGTGCAAGTTTTGTTGAGCAAAACACATTCACACACTCGTATCAAAACATTTGAAGTCAGGGACAAACATTTTACATCTTCAAATCAGTATGTGAATTCATGCAAAGAATGAACCTGTAGAGTATTTTCTCACAAATCTGCTGCTACGAGCCTCAAATGCTGTTTCTTTTGCTCACAAATGACAAGTTACACGCCTCTGGAGCAACTAGGGGTTAAGTGTTTTGCTCAGGGACACACTGGTGGATGTGTCGCAGTGGGAATCGAACCTCAGTCTGTAGCTCCTCACATCTTATATCTCAGTGAAATGTGGAGCTAAAGAGCTGTGTGCACCTGGGCTGCGTTCAGCCCCGACAAAACGTTGCACAACGTTTTTTAAACAGAAACGGTGGTGCGTTGAACACACTGTTCTGATGACGCAAGAGTTGCAACTATGGCAGCTGAGAAGGCTATTCTTTGTGTTCTCTGTGAAGAATTTTCGGAGCCTGATGAAGTCGGTATAAATATGTGTTTAATACTACAAAATATGCCCGATGTTACAGTTACTGCACTTGCCGCCCAGAACAAAAGAGAACATCCCAATCGAGTGAAGGGATTGCTGAAACTGAAATGGAAGCAAACATCTTACCTAATTCAGACTAAAACACATCTATTTAGCCTCACATACTGACTTTATTTGTAGTTCATACTGTTTTAATACCCTGTATTTTCTTTCTCATTTTTAGGAAAAGCACTTAACTACCATTGTTTATTTTTATACCAATACACTTGCAATGAAGCTAAAATAAACAACTACATCATTTTGTTGATATCCTATATTTTTTACAATAAAACTTTAGACAAACATGTCTTCTAATATCCTCAGTTGTTGCGTATACCGAGCTGCATCGAACACATTTGTAAATTACTTTCCTTGAACCCATTGTGCGAGTTCACTTTAATACCACGTGCTTTATATACATGTTGTTGCTGATTGGACTGCAGTTCTGACACACCCACCAAACAAGAGAAAACGCATCTCAAACCCCGTTGCACACCGGTGCACGCCGTTTCCAGGAAACATGACGTTCAACCCGGAAACCGTAGCAAAACGTTGCGCACCGTTTTGAACTTGAACATGCCCCTGGAGAGCCGGGGCCGGGCACTGTTCAGAGATCAGAGAACCCTTCTGGCCAATCAGAGGATCTCATCCGCGTCTGGCGGCCCAGTTGAGGTTAAACCACGCCCACGCTCCAGTAATCTGGAAAACTGCAACAGGAGGCACTGAGTTTGATGAACTGATTGTCTATCAGCGTCTGATCTATTTCTGAAAAGACACAGCAGAAGTCTATTTTACTGAAGATAAACTCATGGGCAAGTTTTCCCAGATCCTGCTGAGACACAAGCTTTTTAACCCTTGATATCTTCTTCAGGTGACAGTAAGCTTCTTCAGGTGGCTGTTAAAATGTAGGTCTGTCCATGACTACACCAAGATTTCTGGCTTACAGTAGTTTGTGATTGAAGGTGAGCGCTGACGTTTAATCGTTCTTTGTTGGCTTCAGTTTTATCTTTGTTTACTTGATGACGATTCTGGCACATCCCACCGTTTATATGTTCTACAGATGCACACATCAGCTCTGCTCTACATTTCACTGAGATATGTGACAGAAGTGAGAGCGTGCAGAACTTCTGTGAGCATTTGAGACTCGTAGCGGCATACTCAAGCAGTCATTAGTATTTAGTTACTGGCTTGTGTTTGTGCTAGAATAATATAACTGATTGTGAGAAAATGTTCTACATGTGCAACTCTCACAGCATGAATCCACACGCTGATCAGTGCGTGAAAGGTTTGTCCGTGATTTCACGTTTTATACGTGTGTGAGAAAGAATGTGTTTCACACCATATTAGTTGCAGCAACAAAATGTGAGCGTGTGAGTTTCTTCATTTGTGATTCATGAATAAAATTTGTACACCTGCAATGAAGAATTTCAGAAGGTGTAACGTGTTTGTGGGAGTAAAAAGGTATTTTTCTCTGTGACTTCAAATTTGCTGTTACTCATAATGAAACTAGACTGCTTGATTTAGACTCTCCACCCACATCTGCACCTCAAGACTCCCACTCATCACCTGCAGAGGGTTAGACTCGGCTCCCACATATCCTCCCGCACCTCACTCCTCTACTCCCTCTACACACACCACTGACCACCAGTCCACTCGTCCAACAGGGAGGAGGAGTCAGCATACAGAGACGAGATACAGAAACTGTGTGAGTGGTGGTACAGTGAACAACCTGAACTTGAACTCTAACTAAACCAAATAACTCATATTGGACTTCAGGAGGAAGTGTAACAGAGACCTGACCCCGCTCTGCATCAATGGGGCACATGTGGAAAGAGTGCTGTCTTTTACATTCCTGGTAGTGCTCATTTCTCATCAGCAAACACTACAGCTACCATAAAATAGCACAACAGAGACTCCAGTTCCTGAGACTGCCATACAGGGATGATACAGGACAGAAGCTGCATCGAGAGCCTGCTGACACACTGCACCTGGGTGAGGTACACAAGCTGTAGACCCTCTCTGGAGGACATTGTCTGCTCCAAACATCCCTGTGCCTGCTCTCCATGAGCACGACTACCTTTAAAACATTTAATAAGATTAAAATGTTTTATAATTCATGTTGTCAGCATTCCGTTCCTGCCAATTGTAATTTTATAGGTTTACAATTACATACAAATATTTGTTAGAGCTTTACTACCTTTGTGGTGTAGTGGGTTAAACCACTGAACTGGTTAGCAGACGATTGCTGGTCGATCAGCAAGGCTCTTTACTCCAGGCTGGCCCAGGGTCAGTGTCCCTGTAATAAATGCATTTAGTCACTTTGGATAAAAACATCTGGCAAATGCATAAATGTGATTGATTTTTGTAAAGCTTTTTTTTTAAACGGTCTCAGGCATAAACGCTCAAAGCTGCTTATTTCGTCAAGGTATTACTATAATACAAAATGCATACATACATTTACTACAATTTCTATTTGGTGGGTGAAAGGGTCAGTTCACCTCAACATATAAATACAGCCATTATGATGTGCTTTCATGCTGTTAGATCCCTGTGTTTTTTATTGTTTAAATACAAAAGGGGATTTTTGTCAAGTTTGTTCTGCTGGTTTCATACAATATCAGTCAATGGAGCCCAACTTTCAGAAGCTTCCTGGCATTTTGATGATGCTTTTGAAGCGTCTGAAAGTCTATTGAGTGGTATTGTATTAAACCAACAGTACAAACCTGACCAAAATCACCTTTTGTGTTCAGGAAAAACAAAACAAAAAAACCAGAGGGATCAAACAACATGAAGGGGAGTAAATAATGACTGAATTATTTGCTTGGGTTCATTAACCCTTTTTTTGCTTGGGTTCACTAACCCTAGTTAATGCAAAACTTAAGGTAGTTTGTGTAAACAGTCTCAAGTCCAGCTTAGGTCATGGAGGGCTTTTGTCCAACCCTAATTATACACACCTGAATCAATTTAAACCAATTAATAACTGACCACTTGAAGATTACAGACAGGAGTGCTGGACTGAACCCTCCATGACCTGCCTTGAAGATCCCTGCATGAGCTCTGAGTGCATTTAGAAGTCATATAATACACTCCAATAAAACTGTTGGTTTAAAGTGTTTTTTACATTACACCACACATTCACTAATTATTCATCACTTCATAAATATTTAATTTATGAATTTTATCACAACCTTAAAGTATCACTAAATGTCTAGAAGTCTATAATGTAGGCTACTGTGAATGCCTAGAAATTGTTTGTTTTATATACATAGTATTGTACAAAAGTCTTAGGCCACCATTTGTTGTTGTTGCACAGTACTGTGTGTGTATATATATAATTTAATTCATTTTAACCCAAATGTGTAAATGATCATAAGATGTTTTTTGTCATTGAATTTATTTTTTCGCAAGGATTTCAAGGACAGAAAGGAATCTTTCATCCCTTTCTTTTGTTTCTTTATCTCTCCTTTCCTCTCTCCCGCTTGCCTCCCGGTGCCATCTCTCTTCTCTTTCTCTTACTTCTCTTTCGTCTCTCTTTCGTCTCTCTCTCGTCTCTCCCGTTCTCTTCTGTCCTCCTTCTCCTCCATTTCTCTCCACAGTCTCTCCTCCCTCTCAGCTGCTTTCCTCTCTCTCTCCTCCATCTCCTGGATCAGGTCCTCCAGGTCTTTCACCCTTTTCCTGGCTTTTCCTGGCTCTGGCCTCACTGAAGATGAAGAGGATGAAGAGGCCACAGCAACATCCGGCCCACATGAGGCAACGAGGGCAGGAGGAGTGATGGAGGGTCTTCCCCCAGTTGCCTCATCCATGGCAGCGCTCCACTTCCAGGATTCAGCTCCGCGCTCTCCATCCTCAGTGCTCACCCCTGTCTGCGGACGTTTCAGATCCTGCAAAAATGCACAAGCATGATACAAAAGCAGTCATTTTAACATCACAATATTTAATCATTTCATTTCTGTATTAGAAGTAACAAAATGATCTTACTTTGTATTTTTGTTTAAGGTTTTCCCTTTTTTTATTTTACAAATGCCGCCGTCACCCTGCCTTGCAGGTCCTGCTCCAGCACAAGATCTGCAGCAAATGCAGAGGAATCAAGGATCAAAAAAGTGCTGTAATATCTCTGTTGAAATATACTACAAATAAACAATTAAATAGATGTTTAATTATTTCTGTATACTCACTCAAAGCCTTTGGCCACTCTCCAGCGGATAAGCAGATGTGTGTGCTCATCCGTCCCTGTAACATCCAGATTTACGTTACCTCTGTGATTTATAAGCTCAATACTACATTTACATGTTGATCATAAATGTTCCACAATTTTTCAACAGTACTAATGGACAAATGAAATAGATTACTTGTGTTTAGTTACTTTATGTAAATTTATTAAACATTCGTCTAATGAAAACAGTGTTAACAACAGTGAGTTCTCCTAAACAATAGTACACATACATAACTCAGATGTCTATTTCATATCTATTAGACGTAGAAATATGCAATTCTTATATTAGATTTTCTTACCAGATATTAAATAGACATTTAGTAATTGTATTTAAGATGCATACGGTTTAAAATGTATGCAAATCCACTTTGGAGACGTATGTGTCCTTACTGGAGCTCCTCTGTTAGCTAACTTATACATAATCAAATGTGATTTACAGCAAAATCACAAATTTGCCATACTATATAGCGTCTTAACACAGTTTACTGTACAGTAGTTCAACACATGCGACCATTTGATTTGTAATACTCACATTTGAAAACACTCTCGTCCGTCATCATTTGCGTCATGTTCGAGAATGACCTATCCTTCTTCTTCTTCTTTTTTATGACGTATCCTCTCGCGTGGCCTCCTGGGATAGAAGAGTATCCATCGGTTGAGCACTCGAAAATCGGGCCGGAAGCAGTAAGCCATCCGGGAAGCGAATTTTTTTTTTGCAGGGTGGTAGCGGAAGACTCATTAATATTCATTAGGGAACTCATCCCTGATTGGCTCGCCGTGACACACAGTGCCCAGAGTGATAGAGAATACATCGCCTCAGGCTCGTGACAACCTATTTTTTACAGTCTGTGGTGACAACCAGTGGCGGTCTTAACATAGAGGCATAGGTAGGCGGCGGCTTGGGGCCCCCTACCAGCAGTCATAGTAGGGGGGCCCCCAACCAACCTCAAAAAAAAAAAAAAAAAAGCATCTTATCATCATGAACGCTTCAAAAGCATGGTAAATTGTATTAATATTCTTAAGAAATACGTTGAAACGTTGAAGTAGTAGTTAAAATGTCCAGTTCATGCCTTCATGGTTATCCGTCTCTACACATACACCTCCGACTTTCACAATGAAATGGACTAGTCCGTAACGGTGCGCGGCGCGAAAGATAAACACGCAGTGACAGGAGGACTGGGACGTACACAAACAGAGACGAAACAAGACGAGTCTAAACGCGAAAATGAAACGAAGTTACCCAAGCGGCTCAAATAAAAGAAAAAAGCGAAAAGACGCAGATAAGTATTTGGCAACGCTGCCAAAGATGACAATTTGTTTTACGGCTACTGTTGGGGATACAGACAGGAACAACGTCCAAAGCGTTGAACATGCCTCTACAGCAGCAGCATCTAACTTAATGTTAGCTGTGAAGTGGCGCTAGGAGAGAATAATGTTAACACACTCACATATACGTGGATTTGCTTGAAGCAAAATGCAACATCACCTCTCCCAAGTTCGCCCCTCTTACGTTACCCCCTTACTATAATACCGTTTTGGCGCTTGTAAATGTGACGTGACAGATCACTAGCAGCAGGTGAACCGAATCGATCCTCTCTACTAGCTAATAGTGAATAAACACGAATGAACAATGTTGAAAGATATAGTACAACTTACCGAAATGTATATTCCTTATATATCGATCAATCAGTGTTTTTCAACCTTGGAAAGACGTCAATAAAACAGCTGGAGAACAATTCACTTAGGTTACCTCAGGAAAGCCGTAATATATGTTATAGCATGTTAGTTGGCTAGAAAAAAGATTATTTTGCTAAATATGTGTAATATATTACATATTTAGTATATTTTTTTACTTATATTATTAAAATTGTTATTATAATAAAAACACATTATGTTTAATTTGAGTTTAATATATGTTTACAGCATTATGTGAGTTTTTTCTTTGGAAAAATTAACGCCTATCTTGCGTACCTAATATTTATCCAAATGAGTCAATATTGAATCAAATCACAAGAATTGAATTGAAATCGTGATATTTGTGTCAAGCAATAAAAAAAACCCGTAGCTTGCCAGAAATTGTACCATGTAAACATTGTAACATGTTTCTGTTTAGTTACTAAAATGTTTTGATATCACAATACACTTATTGTGATGCTAGATTGTTCTGGTGTTATCTGAAACCGTATTCTCTGTTGGGTGCCATTGTGACTATTAGTTTGTGTAGTGCTACACTTTGTGTGTTCTCTGCTTTTTGGATTAAAGAAAATGTATGCAGGATTTAAAGGGAAAGTTTTTTTTTTTTTTTTTTCCCAACCTTTACTTCCCTGTAGATTAGCTTTACCTGCCTATCCACCATTAAGTCTGTAAAAAAAAAATTCGTTCTCTTTTAAAGATCGAATGGGGGGCCCCATACATACTTTCGCCTTGGGCCCCCAATTTGCTAAATCCGCCACTGGTGACAACAGACACATTCACGAAGGTAAAGTTTCATTTGATATTTGATTATTTGATCACACATGTGATTCATCTTCTAATAACCTTTTAATGGCTTAGTATTCAACAACCAACTGAATTAATAGTGAGTTAACCCTTACGTGTCCGTTCGCTCTATTGTCGTTGATATTAAAAAAGGTAAAAGATGTAACATTTCTTAAAGAGGTTAAAGTGTTGTTAAATCGGTTCTTATCATGTTTTATCTAAATTTTTGCTTCACTTCTAAATGTTTACTTTACTTCTTAAATGTTTACAAGTAAATTGACAGTAATGTCTATGCTCTCATTCGTGGTATGAAGAGTTCAGATGCAAAAGCCTCTCAGAAATTTTCTTCTAGAATGATCTTTTTTTTCAAGCTCGTATATTTATAATATTTGATATTTTATATATATATATCAATATATAATTTTAAGTGTATAGGTCCCATTGGCAAAGTTTAGTTCGAAGCTATTGAGCAAAAGCATCACATAAATAATTTAAACAAACAACACTGACATAAGTATTGGAAATATTGGAAAGCCATTTCTAGCATCTGTGCATGGAGCACGCTTAACTGGCTTAAAGGCAGAGATAGTTTACAGAATGTAGGTGTTAATGTTAAATGTTACTTTGGTTACACCATGCATTTGCCTACTCTTTAAATGTTTTTTGTGCTTTGACAGAAACTCCTCCCTGAGGACTATGAACACCATATCTGTTTATTTGAGCCTCTCGAGGGCAAGAACTGCAACATTTCTCTAAAAGTAAGACTTCACACTGAGGAGGAGGTTCGCAGATGGCTTCAAGCCTTTCAAAAGTCATCACAAACGACATGGCGGGTGAACAAAAGCTACCCTGTGGAACAACAAAGGCAGAACATATACAGAGTAAGTGATTTCATAGCAGGTGCATTCATTTATTTTTTCAAGGGTTGAGCCAAAACCTTCATTGAATGTGTTTGAAGGTGGACCTTAGATGCCAACACAACACACGGCATTGTGCTGTGATGCATGTTGTTCTCAAGAGGCAAAGCTTTTCGCAGAACAGAAAGTCCAGGTTAGATCTAAAAATAGATTTGCTACCCCAAAAAACAGGCTTGCTGTTTTGTAAAAAAGTCACTCTCTGTCTCAGTTTCCTAAATAACGTAATAATATATGTAATAATAATTTTAATGTACTCAGATCTGCTGATTTACACATAGAAGAAGGATTATGTCTCTACATCAACCTGAAACATCAACATAATCACCTGCTCATGTGTGCTGAGGCTATGAGGCAACGAGATGTAGCACCAGAGACAATCAACAAACTACAGACTCTTTTTCAAAGTGGCCACTCTCCCTCCTCTGCTTTAAATACACTGAAATACGACCTTCAGGAAGAGATGGGCGACTCATACATCTTTGCAGCTGCTGATCGCTCGATTTGTCCTGATCTAAGTTTCTGTTTTAGGTAAGTAAAAGTAAAAAATACAATTGGAACATTCTAAGAATGTGATCACTATTATCAAGTGAAAAATTATGTGATAATGTTGATAATGTCACTTGATAAAATTTACTAAATCCTGTGTATAATTGTCATTTTAGGCTGTATTACAACATTTTCAAGAGGTCGTACGGGGAGTTATCCGGGGACACAATGCTCACCAGCCTACAGGCATCCCTTGATGCATACAACAAAAAGGAGGGGGCTGAGTGCGGGAAGATGTTTGCAGATTCCAAGAACATCATCATTGCCTTATGCAGTCCCCTCATGAGGCGAGTCCATTCAATGATCCCTGAGAGTGCAGAGATGGTCTTTGTGGACTCTTCTTGCGACAGAACAAATAGCAGAGTGTTCCTACTTTTGACCCACTCAGCTATTGGAGGACTGCCCTTGGGAGTAATGATAACATCATCTGAGTCTCAGTGTCATCACTGCAGGACTGCAGCTCCTCAAAAGCATTCTTCCAGAGGATGCATTTTTCCGCAGGGGAGATCTCGGCCCACAAGTGGCGATGACTGATGACTGCCAGGCATTACGACAGGCTCTCAGCGAGTCTTATCCACATACACACCCCATCCTCTGCGTTTTCCACATTTTGCAGGCGATGTGGAGGTGGCTGTGGGATGCCCACAATGCTGTACCAAAGTCGGAGCGTCAAACCCTGCTACAGCTCTTCAAGGCTATGGTGTATGCCAGAAATCCAGGAGAACTTGAGGCCTCATACCATCGGGCATTAGAGGACTCCACGGCTAAGCTTCACCCACGATATTGCAAATATCTGACATCTATTTTCAGCAGACGTGAGGCCTGGGCAGTTTGTCTCCGCACTCATCTCCCCACACGAGGGAACGACACCAACAATTATGTGGAGAGTGCGATGAGGGTTCTGAAGGACCAGGTCCTCTATAACAACATAACACAGCTGATGGATTTCATAACCACCAGGCTTGAGGCCTACTATTGCCGGAGGCTCATCGACGCAGCAAATAATAGAATAAAGTTGAGGTCGAAAGGGGACACAAGAGGAACCAATGTATGAAATTGCTACATGGTCTATTATTGCCATTTAATTCTCATATGCTGTATGCTATGATATTTTTAATTTTTTTATGTTATGTCCCCTTTGATGTGAAACTGTAGGAGGATGAGGTGAACTTCATGGTTGATACCCAACAGCTGCAGGACAAAGACCGGAAACTCACACCAGCTGCCAGGAAGACATTTGATGAAATTGCCACAGGTATAGTATCCTGGTCCATAACTTTGCCTGTGTTGTGGCAAATTTTGTCGTTCCTTGTTCTATGGTGAGGCACATCTCTAAGACAGGGCTATGGGTCAGTTTACACCAGATTTGCCCTTCATCGAATGCTTTATGGGTTTAGATACAGTATAGCAAGTAATAACCTCTTCCTCTGCCCTACAAAGGAAAGAACAACATACCAGGCCAGTGGTACATGGGAATGACTGAAGATCTAAATGCAGACCAGTCTGTCACAGGTAAATAACTTGGAATGAATATGCGGTTCATTTGACAATCAGCCATAGTTTCATAAAAAAATAATTATTATTATTTTAAATTTTAATTTTTATTTAGATCCCCTTTGTGCAGCTGCAGCGGAGAGCCCAGAAAGCCCAGCCGAGGAGTGGACGAGGCTGGCGATAGTGACGACTGCTCAGCTCATCCGAACAATCCAACAGGCAGAGGTGGGCAGAAATCAGATTAAAAGTGTTTTTAATGTTATGTGGTTTTTCACCTAAACAGGACAGCAGAGAAATAATAAAAATAAGTGGGAGAGAGATGGATGGGCTAGGCTTGCTCTGATAGTGACTTTCAGGTCATCTTTATTGTTGGGTGAGCTGTAACTCATCTCCCTCACCTCACAACATTATCGCATGGATGTAGTTCAGGTCAGGTGAGTTTACTGGCTAGTGCTGGCAAGAGAGAGAGACGGGGGGATGTGGGTGTTGTTTGCATTCCCTGTTTGGGGGCATAAAAGGTATGCGTTAATGTGTGTGTGTGTGTGTGTGTGTGTTTGCGGTGACAGAAATTATGTCTGTTTGAGGGGCAGTGGTGACTCTCACACACTCACTCGCACACACTCTCACACACACACACACTCACTCACACACACACACACTCACACCAGAAGTTACTACCTTAAAGGATTAGTTCATCCTCAAAATTTTTTTTGCTGATAATTGACTCATCCAAGATATCCATGTCTTTCTTTCTTCAACTGAAAAGAAATTAAGGTTTTTGAGGAAAACATTCCAGGATTTATAATGGTCTTCATTGGCAACCAGCTTTACAAATGTTCAAAGAAGGTTCAAATGTCTGTCTCAGTGCAGCTTCAAATGCTCGACACAATCCCAGTCAAGAAATAAGGGTCTTAACCAGCAAAATGATTGGTTATTTTCACACAAAAAAAATCAATTATATAGTTTTTAACCACAAATGCCCGTCTTGTACCATCTCTGAGCTGTGCCACGCATTGCGTCATCACGTTGGAAAGGTCACGAGTCACGTCATCAAGTTATTTGTCTGTGTACTCCAGTTCAAAAAAGTAGGAAAGGGTGAAAAACTCCATCTCATTTTCTCCTCCAACTTCAAAATTGTCCGACATCTTTTGTTTTATTTATTTATTTAATTTTAAAAAATTGTGACCTTTCCAACGTGATGACGCAATACTTCTCAGAGATGGTAAAAGACGGGCATTTGTGGTTTAAAAGTATATAATAGTTTTTTTTTTGTGAAAATAACCAATCATTTCACTGGTTAAGACCCTTATTTCTCAACCGGGATCGTGTAGAGACTTTGAAGCTGTATTGTGACCGACATTTGAACCTTCTTTGAACATTTGAACAATTGGTTGCAATTGAAGTCCATTCTGTGTAGAAAAATCCTGGAATGTTTTCCTCAAAAGCCTTAATTTCTTTTCGACTGAAGAAAGAAAGACATTGGGGTGAGTAAATTATCAGCAAAACATTTTTTGGAGGTGAACTAATCCTTTAAGAAGTTACTACACACACATACACCAGAAGTTACTACCATTTACACACACACACCATCACAAAAAATGTACTTGTTACTAGTAACCATTAACCAATACTTGTTGATGTATGTTGTTGTGCCCATTGTCAGCAGGCTGGAAATTCGGGTCAGGGGGATGATGGAGGGCCTTGTTCAAAAATTACAGGCTGAGCCTGACTTGTACAAGGCTCCCATGGAGAAGATGCTGGCATCTGATGACAGACTGACTACCGACAGCCAGCTAATCTCTGCACTGGCCACATTTGGCCGGCAAAGTGCATCTGCCGGATCAGGTGCTTGGAAGATGGCAAGAAGGGGCATGCAAACGAGCAGCCGACAGCAGTGGATGAGTTCCCTAATGAATATTAATGAGTCTTCCGCTACCACCCTGCAAAAAACAAATTAGCATCCGGGAACTTCTCGCCTACTCTTTTATGAGTACTGAGGTTTCGAACGTACTGCTTCCTTCACGTACTGTTTTCGCCTACTATATAGTAGGAAAGTAGGCATATTCGAACGCACTTAAGTCCGAATCTCGCGATAATTAGTACGTCACCCAGGTAATTCTCGCCTACTCTTTTGGATTCGTACATACTTTTTCGCTCGCCTACTCTTTTTCCCATACTAAATAGTAGGGAAGTATGTGGTTTGGAACGCAGCCACAGACACTAACAAGGTGAGGGGAAACATCTGCGTGCAATGAACCAATGCTAACACCGAACAGGATGATGGGAAATGTAGTGAATGACACCGTGGGGGAAGAGGACCTCTAGTGGCTATCCGGGGAACACAAACTAGGGTTGCCAACCGTTCCGTATAATACGGAATCGTTCCGTATTTGACACATAAAAGTCTTGTTCCGTATTGAACTGATACGGAACGCACTTTGTTCCGTATTTTTGAGAATCAATTCAGTGCAAATCCATGACAGACACATATAGCTTCTAATATATGTCAGACTATGAACGAAGACATTTGTAGGCTATGATAAGAGAAAAAAACCTGACGGTGCGGTAGATGCTAATTTCTCCCCCGGATTGTCTATGATCAGCGTAGCGTTTTTAACATCTTGGAACATCATCAGAGAATGCCCTTTTAATTGGTCGTTTCAGTCATTGTGAGTCACGTATCGTAGCAACGATGACGACAAGTGACAACAGCGGGAAATGTAAAAATGACTTCCTCCGAGCAGCCGGCGAAAAAGAAAAGAGCACAAAAATATAGAATTGAATGGGAAAATGACTACCCATGGCTGGAATGCGTGAGGGACAATGAATACACAGCCGAGCGATGTCAAGGTTCCTTGTCCGTCAGACGTCTCCAGAGGCTGATATGGTAGGCTATGTAATCATGTGGATTTTTAAAACTCAAATTAGTTCATAAGAAAGTGATTATATTAAAAGAGATAGTACAGGTTTAGCCTAACATTGTAAAGAAATCAAAAAAGTACACATGGAAAAAATAGCTGCACAATGTGCTTAGTCTGGAGGTTTATTTATTTCTGTGAGATTTTCCATGTGCATACATACAGGTGTTGTATTGCTTGAATGTAGTATTTGAGTGCAATATTTTAGATTTTCTTTATTAGCTGTTTTTTTATTTATTTATTTTTATATTATTGTTTTGCACTGGAAAGAAAGTTAACTGTAATGGAAGTATAATTATATAAATATATTTGCACTACACCTCCTTAAAATGTTGTCTAATTGAATTAAAAATATATTTTTTTGCACTGGAAAGAACATTCTAGAAGTCTAATGCTATTGAATAAGTTTGCACAAGGCTACAGAAAACTGTTGTTTATTTTTCTTCAAATGCAGTCTAAGCCGATAAGTTTTGAATGTTAGATGTTGTATTTGTTTAAGTTAAAAATAAAACGTACAAGCCAATAATAAATGTCTTTTGGGATATTACTAACAGTCAATGTTAATAAACATCTTATTAAAGGGATAGTTCACCCAAAAATGAAAATTCTGTGATCATTTACTCTCCCTCAAGTTGTTCCAAACCTGTATGAGTTTCTTTCTTCTGCTGAACACAAAAGAAGATATTTTGAAGAAAGTCGGTAATTAAACAGTTGCTGGTCTCCATTGACTTCCATAGTATTTTTTTTTCCTAATATGGAAGTCAATGGAGACCAGCAACTGTTTGGTTACCGACTTTCTTCAAAATATCTTCTTTTGTGTTCAGCAGAAGAAAGAAAGTCATACAGGATTGGAACAACTTGAGGGAGAGTAAATGATCACAGAATTTTCATTTTTGGGTGAACTATCCCTTTAATGACGGGGCACCGTGTCTGTCTGACCATCTTTACGAATAGACAGTGTTCCAATCGACAACACTGTCCTTCGGTCTAAAATGAGAAGACTTGTGCTTTGCTATGAGGGGGAAAACATCAGTGTCTCTGAAGAAGTGTCCACGAGTGTAAGTTCGAGATATTATAGGGCCACCGCTACTCTACTAATTCCCATCCCCCTCTGTGACCTGTGACGTCTTACTGTCAATCAAACCTGTCGTTTCCCACCGTTTGATCGGTCTTCTGCTGACCAAGGTGACGGTCGTTCAGTTTTTATCAATTTGCATGATATTTCAAGATATGCCTGTACTTATGCAATCAAATTCTTTAAGAAAGTTTACTTTAATTATTAATGCAATTAGCTCATTTGTGGTAGGCTACTCACTGCCTTTTGCACATCATACAATGTAAGAATTTTTTTTAAGTATTATGTAATCTTTGTAAGGGGTAACATTTGAAAACCGATTTTGATATAAATAAATAAATAAATCGACCAATTTATCAGTCTTACTGTTTAACACAGTACAGCTGCTTTGACATGGTTTTTAACATATAGCTCTATATTATTAATGGTGACATGACTTGTCAATTGGTCTTATGATTGACAATTTATTTGTTGACGACCTCAACAATCCATTTTGAGTAAACGCATTGAAAAGTTGAAACGCATTGCCATCAATTATGATTTTTTTTTAATGTCTCGATGAAAAACACTAAAGTACTCGATTGTAGATGCTCTTAAATATTTATGTTAATAATACTGGGGAAAAAAATTCTACTCTGGACGAAATGGCGATACGATAAAAAATGTTTTTACATGTACAGCTAAACGTGTCTTTGTGTGGACGTGTCCTAAATATGAAAAAGCAAAACAGTGCAAACAGTACACTGAATAAAAGTGGTGTAAGCACATTACAAAATGTAATTTGAAAATTAAAATTAAGGCTTTTTTAGGTTGTTAGATGTCATTGTTTTGTTATTGTAAGTCTATACTATATCAAGATATTTTGATGAAATTTAGTTCAAGTACCACAAACATTCTAGTTCTAATATTGACAGAACTAAAACATTCTGCAAGTGTTTATTCACTCTTCCTATGTATATAATATTAAGGGTAATAATAATAATTAAAGCTGCGAGCAGCATTTGATCGGGGTTCAAGCAGTTGTCACGGCCGGCTCTGAGCCGCAACAAAAGAGGGAGGCAACGAGAACAAAAGCGAATTAAAAATATTTATTTGATCAAACATAACAAAATAAACACCACTATGGACTTAAACTTAAACTAATACATGGAGCAAACGAATAATAAATAAATAAATAAATAAAGCAGCAACCCAAAATAACAGACGACAAAGGGGTAACCAAAAAAGGCTGAAGTCAAAGATCCATCACCTTTTATCATTCTCTGCGGGTGTTTCACATCATGATTAGCTCAAAGCCTTCCCCCCCCCAACGCTCGTTATAATAATACAGGCCCAGAGGCACGTCACACACACCCCCTAAACCCCAATACCACGCACACAAACGAAAAAAATAAATAAAATGTGTATATATATATATATATATATATATATATATATATATATATATATATATATATATCATACACAAACATAATTCCAATAGGGTACATCCCAACCTCCTAACTAACATCACAAACTACCTAAAGCCTATCTAGTCTTCAGTGGCTTGCCGAGCTCGGGGCGGCTTTAAACACTAAACTCAGCATCCTCAACAATCCCATAATCAGGACTGCCAAAGGACACTGAAGTGTACCCCCACTCAGGATTAAGTAAGACGATTACCACCCAAAACAAAACAAAAACAAGCCCCACCCCCCTCTAACTAAACTGGGATGTACACGTACCAAAAAAAAAAAAGAAGACAAATCTCTACTAGACTATATAACTCCAAAATAACTCCGATGTCACAACATCTTCCAGAATGCACTCATCTCCCTCTAATACTCATCAACCTCGGCACCTAGGAGAAGAGACAGGTAGGAGAAAAAACAGAAGACACAACCTCGTAGCAACACATTATACTCTTGATAGTGCATCCGCAATCACGTTTTCGGTACCCTTGATGTGTCTTATATCAAGATGATACCCTTGTAGGAAGATACACCAACTCATGAGTCGCTGGTTTGGATTCTGCAAGGAATGAAGGAATCTTAGAGGGTTGTGATCTGTAAAAATCACCAATGGTCCTACACCTGAACCCACATAAACTTCAAAATGGATTAATGCCCAAATCAGAGCTAATGCTTCTTTCTCAATAACTGAATAGTTAAGTTGATAAGCATTAAACTTTCTAGAGAAGTACCCCGCCACACGGTCGACACCATCCTCTGAGGCCTGCAGTAACACAGCTCCAGCTCCCACATTACTAGCGTCAACTTGCAATTTAAAGGGTTTATCCAGTCTAGGTGCTACCAAAATTGGAGACACAGTGAGAAGAGACTTAACATCCTCAAATGCTCTCTGACACACAGAAGTCCACTCAAATTTGATCTTATCTCGAAGCAGGTTGGTAAGAGGAGCTGCCACAGTAGAAAAGTTCTGACAGAACCCCCTATAAAACCCAACCATCCCAAGAAACCTCATCAACTCTTTTTTAGTTGTAGGAGTAGGAAATTGATCAATTGCAGCCACTTTAGCTCGAACAGGACATACATGACCCTGACCTACGACCTTGCCAAGATAGATTACAGTGGCCTTAGCAAATTCACACTTGCTCAAATTAATAGTAAGGTTAGCCGCATCCAGACGATCAAACAAAGCTCTAATCCAACTAAGATGTTCTGACCAAGTGTCACTATAGATGACTACATCATCTACATAAACTGCACAACCTTCCAGGCCAGAAATAACTCGATTCATTAATCGTTGAAACATAGCTGGAGCGTTTCTCAGGCCAAAACTCATAACCTTATAGGAAAATAGGCCTGACGGAGTAACAAATGCAGAGATCTCTTGGGCTCTAGCTGTTAAAGGCATCTGCCAATAACCCTTGCCAGTAACGCTCAGCCTAGATTATAGGTGATAATACACAAAAAAAAAACTTTACGGCCTTGACCCTTCTTTAAAGTTATGTTTGAATGTTTATCAAAAAGAACTCTCGGAGAACATCAATTCAGTTTAAACCCAAAGTGTATTTACAATAAATAAAAAAACACCAAGCTGTACCAAAAATATATATATATATATCCCATATAAAGAAAAACAAGAAATACATCGTAGTATAAGCGGAGGAATTGTCCTTATTAGTCCCGTACCATGTACAGTAAGTGTGTGTGTGTGTGTGTGTGTGTAGTTGAATCGGCCTCACCGGCTGATTCCTTTAAATCCGGGAGCTCGATGTGAAGCACCGCTGTCCTGTGACGAAATCCCAAAGGCAAAAAATCCAAAGTACTGATAATTCCACAATGAAGGTTTCCAGTCACAGTCTTGAACAGCTTGATGTGTGATAATCCAGCGATCGATCGCAAATCTCTGAGCACTGAAAAGTAGCTACTGTACGCCGGGTTTTTTTCCGCTCCTTTAAACGGAAGTCAAGTGATACAGCTGTTTCGACTGACGTCACGGGGATTCCCTGGAGCTACGCGACAGAACTCTCGCGTGAGTAAAACAGGAGCACAACCACATGTCCGGGCAATCAACACAGGTAGAATACTTATAACATAGCAGCTGTCTTATATATTCATTTGAATAATACACTGCAATATAAACATTCATGCCTTATGTGGCCGCGCTACAAGTGGCAGACCCAACCTGGTCAATGCAATCTTCAATTCGTGGCAAAGGGAAGGAATCAGGTTTAGTTTTTACCTTCCTGTAGTCTGTACAAAATCTAAAAGAGCCGTTAGCTTTTCGAACCAGAATACATGGAGACGCCCAGCTGGAATAAGAAGGCTCCGCTAACCCATTTTTTAACAAATATTCAACCTCAGCCTCTAGATGTCGCTTTTTCTCCAACGGAACACGGTAATAGTGTTGAAGAACGGGTTTTGCGTCCCCCACATCAATATCATGTTCGATTAAATTTGTCTGTGTGGGAGTATCTGGGAAAAGAGAGACATACTCATTTATTAACCCTCTGAGGTCGGCAATCACGCCGGCGTGATCTGCTCGCTTTTTTCCTTATGAGTTGAAACGAGACTCGAAATTCTCTGTTGACTTTGATTTTACAAACAAGTTTCATACATCAATCGATCCTGTTAAGTGTGTATTATTTTTGTGTATACAAAGTGTTGTGTTTTTTGCCAAATAAAGAAAAATAAACATGATGCGAGTTCTGCTTTCTCTCTGTCAGTGAAGTCAATTCTGAAACGCGTCCGAAAATGAACAATAACTCAGCGAATACTCAGTCAAACAGGCATACAGACACACAGGCATGAAGATTGAATTCTCTTCTTTTAAATGAAGTATTTTTTATAAAAATACAAATATTCTCTGTTTATGTAATCTGTATGAAAAGAGAGCGATGTCAGTCGTTCTCATCTCAGCTCATTATGTTTTAATCTGACCCCGCCCACGGAGAGCGTGCGCTATTCAAACGCAAATGACTGAGGCGATCCATGCAAACTGTGAACGCCCCCATATCAGCTCGAGAAAACACATCAAGCTTATTCAGATCATTGTACTTGTTTACACCGTCTCGCGGCGCTGTGAGGAATAATACTTTCGTAATAATAATAATGGAAAATGTACCTCAGAAGTGCTGGTATTTCGAGGAGCAACGGATGGAATACTGTAGTAAGTTTTTTTCATTCTCAAGTGAATCGTGTTTCTGTGTGTGAATGAATGAACGGCAGAGATGCACTGTTTACCACAACTCGCAAAAAGACGGTTTAAATTTGAATCGCGTTTCTGTGTGTGAATGTATGATCCGCTTTAGCAAACTATATTGCTATACTGAGATGAGTAAAAATCGACTGAAATATGTTGAAATAAAATGTATTTGTATAAGCAACGTATTAAACTGCAAATTAACATTTATATTTCTTATATAAACGAAAGACCTATGTTACAGACATATGAAAGACAACATTTCGTTGACTAGTTTTGGATAGATTAGGCTATACATTTTTACTGTAAAATATCTGCCACCTCAAATAAGCTTTTGTTTGCCAATTTTTGCTCATATGTTAAATATAGTATGTTTTGTCAAAAATAATCAAATAATCAATCAAATCCTTAACTTTGAAATATGTATGATAAAATGTATACTTTAGTTTTTACAAAGAAAGATTACACTTGAATTGTTGTTGTAATTGTAACCTTTTTAATAAAAATATATATTTACAAGGTAGATGTAAACAAACTATTAAAAGGTAAATATAAGCCTTTTCTTTAAATAATTTTTATTGTGTTTTATTAGTGTCAAATTTGGGGAGAGGATACATATTCCAAAACTGAAAATATGAGAATTAACTGCACAATTACTAGACATGTTTTCCTTGGATATTACACAATTTGCAAGCACAATTTGTGAAAAAAAAAAAAAAAATGAGATGCTTCCAACTGTGAACCAATTTGGTAGAATATATATATATATATATATATATATATATATATGTATATATATAAATACATATTGCTCTTGCATTCTTTCTTGTGGCTCAGTGACACACCTGAATGAATGGCTCATTAAGTATGCGGGCCCCATTGTCTCCTCAGGTGTGAACCACTAAATATGCATGATGGTGTTGGATCGTTGACGCCCACTCGCATATTGCCTTTCCAAACAGAAAGTGTCTTGCAAAATTTTAATTAATGTATTGTTTTATGTGAATGATTAGGCAGGATGATTTTCAGATCATTTTGAAGAAAAAACTCTAGGCCACAACATCCATTAGTCAAAGTCTTGTGGACACATATTTAGTATGTGTTTTGTGGCCTTATTTCAGAAACTTTAGTTTTTAGTTTTTTCAATAACCATGCATAAACATTATTCTCTTAAAAATACAAACATGTACATACATGTTGCTCACATATTATGGTAGCCCTGTTTGTGCTAAATAGAGTGTAATTATACCTTTGCCATTAATATGTTTATAAGCAACTGAAAAAAGGGTTAGGTCACTTGTGTACTGCTGTCACTTAATGGTGTCCACATTGTGTTCTGTGTGTGCCTCATAGGTTGGATAGATTATCACCTGTGTGTGTGTGTGTGTGTGTGTGTGTGTGTGTGTGTGTGTGTGTGTGTGTGTGTGTGTGTGTGTGTGTGTGTGTGTGTGTGTGTAGTTAAGCGGGGTGTAGCAATTGAGGACTACAGCAGTCCATCTCCCTACTTTCAATTTTCTTTTTTATTTGTTTTTTTCTATTTTGTACATCTGCAGTTGTTTTTGTTTTTTCTTTGTTCCTTTTTTGTGACTTGGGAATATAGACCTGTCTCTCTACTCGCCCGCATATTGGTAACGAACCTGTGAGCCCCCCTGTATAGGGCTGATATTTCCCAGTGTATTCCGGGTGGCGTAGGCGAGTGTTAAGTATAGTTCTGGGGTCTCTATTTTTCCCATTACCTGATGGTCCTGCCACATATGCAGTTTAATATTGCAGGATTGTACTGATTAATGTCACTAGATGGCACCACAGCTGTAAAAACATATATCATAATCCACAAGTTAAAAAACAAATGCACCACACATTAAGCAGAGCCTTTCACATCATTTTTTATTTTCTCTGAAAGGCAACATCCATGACTCACTGTGATTTATTTTTGCTTTGGTCTTTATTTTTATTTACAAAGCTATTAATAGAAAGACAAATGTATTAAGGACTACTGTATCCTTTCAGATGGCTACACTGTTGTCCACTTTTTCGGGGTTCAGATAGGTGTAGGGAAGCTCCAACTTCTTGTTCCGCTTCTTGATGTCATCTGACATCTTCCTCAGATCCTCTTTAAAATCTTTAATGAGCTTGCAGGGGACCTCTTCATCATACAGATTTTCAGGGAATTCTCCCAGAGGGTACTACGGACAGGGTATCAAGGTTGTAATCGTAAATAACATGTTGATAAGAAACATGTTTATAACAATGTTTAACACAGTGCGTATGACAGCACTAATACTCTGTAAGAGCCCACTGCAACACATGCTTACTGTTTGCTAATCTGCTTTGTTATGTAACAATCAGGTAATGCAAACTAGAGGAATGAAAGCAGTGCAAGTAAGCCACTGTCATCCAGAGTAATATGACACCATTTTGCAGTCTTTTAACATGTGCCCTGATGGTGTAAAACTCACATGGTCTGCAGAGTCGTTGCTCAGGAGTTTCAGGACAGCCACCCCATTCACCGTCGTTCTCACATCAGGCAGGGTCTCCAGGATCATGCGCTCATCGGTCTGGCCTTTCTTCTTGGGAGGAGGCTTTCGGAGGAGAGTGGGGTAGTTAGGCATCCAGCCGCCAAAGTCATACTGGGGGGAAGAATTTGTGAGAAATGTGATATACAAGTCAAATATTCATAAAGAATAACAAGAGCACATAATTAACATGACTTAGGCCATGGAAAGTGGATATTGACAGGTTTTTCTTGTTGTCCTGGGCTACTTGCAATAGGGCAGGGGTTCTCAAACTTTTTAGTCATGTCCCCCTTAAACACTTAAAAACAATCTGGTGACAATTCAACAGTCTTAAGAAGAACGATTCAGTGGAATTGGCGATCGGTGCTGCTTTATCAAGGCAGAGCGCCAACCACTATTCAGCACTTGAAAGCCGCTGTAACGTCTGAGTTCAGTTTCTCTGCTGATCTCCTGCGCCAGCTCTGCAGTATCCGTGCACCCCCACACTTAGAGAACCACTGCCCTAGGAGGTTAAAGCTTCTTGAGGTAATGTTAATAACAAACAGTTTAAAGCAGAGTCTGCAAATATGGGTTTGTGAAAGGTTGTTGACATTTGAGCTCAATAGCCAATCAAATGAAAACCCTCCCCTTCATGATGCTGAAGCTTGATCGGCTGGGATTGTTTATGGCTCGGTCCAAACCACCATGTTTGTTTCCCCATTCACAGAGCCAGAACAACAGAGGGTTTTTTGAGCTTGAACGCTGAATGTCACTGTAGGTTGCAGTAGAGATGAAACAAGATCTAAGTGCAGCAGTCTTAAACTTTAATTTCAAGAACAAACTCAAATCTTGACAAAACAGAACGTCATGATCAGGAATAGAACAACCAACTAAATGTTAGAACCGACAACGGGATACGACTAAACGGGGCTTAAGCACACCACAAACAGAGGAACTAATGAGACTAATTAACAAGACACACCTGAACTAAGGACTCTAATCAAATCTGTAACGGAGGAAATCATGGGCCGGAGGAAGACTGAACTAATTAAAGCCAGGTCAGTGGTATCAAATGCAGCACTAAGATCGAGTAACACTAATAGAGAGACACAACCACGATCGGATGATAAGAGCAAATCATGTGTGACTCTAACAAGAGCAGTCTCAGTACTATGGTACGGTCTAAATCCGGACTGGAAATCCTCACAGATATCATTTCTTTCTAGAAAGGAACATAGTTGTGAGGATACTGCCTTTTCTAGTATCTTTGACAGAAAAGGTATGTATTAAAGGAGAACTCCGGTCAATTTTAACATTGAGCTCATTTTTTTTGTAAATTTGGAGTGCTGTCAGTACAGAGAACAATGACAAAAATCGGTGTTGCCTACATCATGTTATCCTCTTTTTAATATTTGCACCCTGTTGACTTCAATTTAAGCCTGCTTTTAGCCTCTTAACATCCTTGATGTGTCATTACAAGTGCACAGCCAATGTGAGTGATTCCTTCAGAGTGAACACGGTGAATCTGACTGCTGGTATTTCGGATCCTGAACTATGGAATACTGTAGTAAGTTTTTTCATTCTCAAGTGAATCACGTTTCTGTGTGTGAATGAATGAACGGCAGAGATGCGCTGTTTACCACAACTGGCATAAAGACGGTTTAAATTTGAATCGCGTTTCTGTGTGTGAATGAATGATCCGCTTTTAGCAAACTATATTGCTATACTGAGATGAGTAAAAATCAACTGAAATATGTTGAAATAAAATGTATTTGTATAAGCAACGTATTAAACTGCTAATTAACATTTATATTTCTTATAAAAACGAAAGACCTATGTTACAGACATATAAAAGACAACATTTCGTTGACTAGTTTTGGATAGATTATACATTTTTACTGTAAAATATCTGCAACATCTAAGCTTTTGTTTGCCAATTTTTGCTCATATGTTAAATATAGTATGTTTTGTCAAAAATAAAGTAATCAAATAATATGTTATAGTGTTTGTTCCAATGTAGCCTAGGCTATATTCAAAGTAATGAATCCTTAACTTTGAAATATGTTTGATAAAATGTATACTTTAGTTTTTACAAAGAAAGATTACACTTGAATTGTTGTTGTAATTGTAACCTTTTTAATAAAAAATAAAAAATATTTACAAGGTAGATGTAAACAAACTATTAAAAGGTAAATATAAGCCTTTTCTTTAAATAATTTTTATTGTGTTTTATTAGTGACAAATTTGGGGAGAGGATAAATATTCCAAAACTGAAAATACAGTATTAGAATTAACTGCACAATTACTAGACATGGAAAAATAAAATAAAAAAAGAGATGCGTCCAACTGTGAACCAATTTGGTAGAATATATATATATATATTGAAAAAAGTCTTATTGACACATATTTAGTATGTGTTTTGTGGCCTTATTTCAGAAACTTTAGATTTTAGTTTTTTCAATAACCACGCATAAACATTATTCTCTCAAAAATACAAACATGTACATACATGTTGCTCACATATTATGGTAGCCCTGTTTGTGCTATATAGAGTGTAATTATACCTTTGCCATTAATATGTTTATAAGCAACTGAAAAAAGCACAAATGTCAGGGCATGTCAGAACATCTCAAGGACCCCAAAAACACCCCAGACCCCAGAGGGTTCATATGTATTAAATCTAGTATGTATTAATAATGGGGATGGTACAAGAATAAATGTTATAAATGGGAAGGAGACAATAGCACCTAAAAGTTGTATGCCAACCGCCATGAACCAGCAAGAAGAAGAAGTTGCTTGTCAGACTGTACGAACATGGTCCTCGCTGTAAGCCATGTCACACTGTAAGATCTCAGTTGTCATAAATATCAGACTGTACGACAGTAAAGACGTGTTAAAAACGTACAAATGCAAGAAAACTCGTCAGGAGTTTTACCTCATCAATCAATGACGGTGACAGTGAGGATTGAAATGATGGGTACAAAGAAATCTCTAACGTTAATTTTGGTCATGGCTTGTCTTGAAAAACAAAGACAATTTGATGGTCGTCGTAGGAGAAGTCACACTGCAGGACTGAGATTCAAATCTTCTGACAGTGGTAAAATGTGATTGCAGCGGTCATATGTCAAACTAACGATCGAAGACTTCAGATTTTAGCCAAAGATCAGAGGAATCTTTTAGGATTTGCTAAATTTCTCTCAGACGGCCTAATCGTGGCCAAAATCGCACAGTGTGCGCTCGGCTCAACACACAGGCCGCAAAACACTGGAACAGAACTATACACATGAATCAAAACACATGAACACGTGACACTGAATGCACAGCTAGAGGAATGTGTGGCGGAATTCGCTGGATTTGAGGAAAAGTGTATGAGATTAGGATCACGGCCTGCAGCTTTAATGGCTCTGTGTGATTGGAAGTGAATTGACTTGTACTAACTGACCTGTCCACTGTTTACAGCGGCATGTTGGGCTGATGCAGTGAAGATCACCATGGTGACAAACTTGATAAGCTCTTCCAATGTCTGAAAAGATGATGGTATTCCTGGGAAGAAGAATGAAAGGCTGTTTCTGTGAGGAACTCAGTTTAGGATATTTAGACATGCTCACTCACTCACTCACACTCACTCACACTCACTCACTCACACTCACTCACTCACACTCACTCACTCACTCACTCACTCACTCACTCAAAAATGGAAAGTGAAGCCATAAACCAAACTAACTTTGACTATTGACCTGGTTCAGTTATTTTCCATAAAACAGTGAATTACAGTGGGGGTTACAAAAGAGGTTGTGCCTCAAAGCAAATATCAAAAATTATAGATTTTCCAATAGATTTTCCATCTATCCTATCTATCTATTCTATCAATGATTCTATATATCTTATGCTGTGCAAATACTAATCTGAACACACACACAAAAGAAAGGAAACCTTTGTTGGATTAAATGTCTTAATATGGCAACAATTCCTGGTTTCCCAGGAAGCCATTGGTGAATATCTCACTGATCCAACGCTGCAGCTCTGTGTCCTTCTGCACGTGTTCATCAGGTTGATAGTAGAGTGACAAGAAAGCTGCAACAAACCTGTAAGCAAACTCACAGTCAGATGTTTTCCAGGTTTACATATTTACAGCTTTACTTTTTTTGAAGATTTGCCTTGCATTTATTTCTTAAGCAGGAATTTATTCAAAGCGACTTACAACACAGTTCATGTGCAGCATGTGCTTACTGACTAATAAACCCATGAACCTGTATAATTGGCACTGTATTTGTTGAATTATGAATCAGAAATTGCACCAGGATGTATTAGTTCAGCCCCAAAAACTGGATGTATTATGTGACACACAGAGAGAGAGAGAGAGAGAGAGAGAGAGAGAGAATTTGAATTTTAACAAAACATTTATTTTACAATTCTTATACATTACAACACAATTCCAATATAAATATAACCACAACAATACATGTCACATTAGTGATACTTATTGTAGCACACAAGAAAAAAATAAAAGATCATCTACAACAAAACAAACTGCATCATTGTAACACCACTGATTTGAAAAAGACGTCAAGTCCTTCATCATTTTATAGAATTTAAAATCAATCCACACTCTTGATTTTATCCTGTTTTTTAAAATAGGCACAAACTCACATCCTTCTGACCCTTCAATTTTGTTCTTCCTGCTTAAATATATTGCCATTTTTGCTTCACCTATAATGAAGTTTAAAAGTTGACATTTTATTCTATTTTTTGCTACATACCGGTAACCAAGAATAAAACTCTGAACAGTAAAACATTCATTTAACTTGTTAAACAACAATTTAAGAAAATCTAAAAAATAACCCAACCTTGAACACTCCATAAAACAATGAAAGATTGTCTCCCTTTTTGTACAAAAAGGACACCCATTAGACACATTAGGATTAATAACACTTATAAAAGCATTGACAGCAACTGCCCCGTGTAAAATCCTCCATTGAAGATCCCCCACTCTTTTTCCCAAAGGAGGTTTATACAATACTCAACACACAGGTTTTATACTCTGATCCAAGCCAAGTTTGTCTCTCCAAACAGTGTCTACTCTTCCATCTAAAACTTTCTTATTTAAAACTTTAACACAGTTTCGATACAATTTCTTACGGTCAGCCTCGTGAATACTTAAATCTTCCAAGTTCTCCAACATCCCCCCATTAGCTCCTTTAAGATCAGGAGTAAAGAAAACTTCAGGAAAAGGATCTTTATTGTTTGGAGAAACTTTCCCTTCCCCATAAATCACAAGTAGAAGCTTTTCTTCCATCGTAAGTCTCTGTTTTAAAACCTCCAACAATTTTCTTGCCAATCTTTCCGACTTTAATTTTAGACCAGATGCTACCTCTTGCGAGTTATTTAACTCAGTACCCCCCTTAGCTATCAGATCACACAACTTAACCTTTTTTGAAGAACACATTACATTTTCAAATCCACATGCAATTTCATTACATACATCCAACCTAGCTCCAAACACAGTTGGCTCTTCTAATAACCAAAATAAAGATGATTCCGAAACCCCTCTTCTCTTTTTAAAAAAGCTCCACACTCTAAAAAGCCCCTTATAAAAAGGTGTCAGTCCATTCAGTGGAATCTTGTTAGAATCCATTAAAAACAAAGTAAAGTCCAAACCCAGACCTCCAGCTTGTCTTAAGATAGATCCAGCAACGTTTCTCCAAACCAGATCCTCTGGACCTGTTAAAAGTCTTTGAATGAACTGTAAGCGAAATGTTGCTCCCCTGCTGACCAGGTGTATCAGTCCTTGTCCCCCTTCCTCTCTAGGAAGATAGAGTACACTCTGCGGTATCCAGTGAAGTTTAGTCCAGAAAAAGTCCACTATTACAGCCTGCAGTTTTGCGAGAAGTCCACTTGGCGGCTCAGTACACGCCAAACGATGCCAGAACGTTGAAGCCACCAGATTATTAATAATTGTCACATGTCCTCTAAAGGACATTTTTGGCCACAACCATCTCCATTTTTCCAGACGTCCTTTTGTTTTTTCCAAAACCCCTTCCCAGTTTTTTTGCAACATTGAATCATCTCCGAGATAAACACCCAAATATTTAAAACCACTTTTCTTCCACTCAAGTCCACCAGGTAGTTTAGGAAGGCATCTACCTTCCCATTTTCTGCCTACAATGGCTTCACTCTCACACCAGTTTACTTTAGCTGAAGACAATTGACCAAACTCATTTAAAATTACCTGTAAAGTGTTTACCTCCTCTTGATTTTTTATCATAACCACAATATCGTCAGCATAAGCTGATAACTTAATCTTATACCCAGATTGCGGTATACTCCACCCATCAATGTTTTCCCTAATCCTTAACAGCAGAGGTTCAATGGCTAAAGAATACAACATGCCAGAAAGTGCACACCCTTGTCTAATACCTCTTGTAATTTTAAAAGGAACACTCAAACCTCCATTTATTTTGAGTATACTCTCAATGTTTGCATACAACACCCCAATCATTTTAATAAAACCCGGGCTGAAACCAAACTCACTCAGAGTCTTCCAGAGGTACTTATGCTCAACCTGGTCAAAGGCTTTTTCCTGGTCTAAGGAAATAAGGCCAAAATCTAAATCCAATGATCCAGAGATGCCCAAAATATCCCTAATTAAATGAATGTTGTCAAAGATCGATCTATTGGGAACACAGTATGTCTGGTCTATATGTATGACCCCACCAATCACTTCTCTCAACCTAACTGCTAAGGCTTTAGATAGGATTGTTATATCAGAGCATAAGAGTGACACAGGTCGCCAGTTCTTTATGTTCCTGAGGTCTCCTTTTTTCGGTAACAGGGTGATCACTGCTCTCCGGCAGCTTATCGGCAGCGACCCTCTGGTCAAGCTGTCATTAATCACCTCCAGAAGATCATCACCCAAAACTGCCCAGAGGGATTTATAAAACTCAACAGGAATTCCGTCGATCCCTGGAGCTTTCCCGCACTCCATACTCTTTAGGGCGTTATACAGCTCACCTTTCGTAAAAGGTTTTTCCAGCTCAGTGTTTGCTTCATCCGGAACTTTAGGCAGACTCACATAAAACTTACTGGCTATATCGTTCACCTCCACGTGACCACTCTTATATAACTCAGAATAAAAACCTACCGCTCTTTTTCTTATTTCCTTAGCCTCTATAATTTCTATGCCTGATTCAGATAACAAGGAATGCATGGTTCTATTTTGGCCATTTTTCTTTTCAAGTCCAAAAAAGAAACTGGTTGGGCCATCCATCTGTGCTACACTCTGAAAACGCGAGCGTACCAGAGCACCCTGTGCTTTAACCCCCAACAAATCATCTAAAAGTTTCTTTTTATCCTTTACAATTTTGACACATTCTCTGTCTCTAACAGATTCCATTAAATTTTGCATTTCAATTATCTCTTTCTCTAGATCTTTCAGGGATCGGGAAATGTCTCTCGAAACATTGAACGTATACATACGGCACAGTTGCTGTATCTCTATTTTTGCAATGTCCCACCATTGTTGCAAAGAGTCAAAGGATGACTTCTTATTCTTAAACTGTTGCCAAAAATGGCCAAACACCTCACAAAAAAAATTATCTTGCAATAAAACCGTATTAAAATGCCAATAAGCACTTCTTGGCTTTACATTAGTGATAAAAACATTACAACTGACTAGACCATGATCTGAGAAGCCCACAGGAGAAATTGCACATTGTTTAATAATATTAAAATGATGTTTAAAACAATACCACCTGTCTAGTCTAGCCATTGTCACATAATGTTCCCTCACTTGTGTCCATGTGTACTGCCTCTGAGTTTCATTCAGAACCCTCCAAATGTCATACAATTCACATTCTTTCAGAATTTGTTTTAAAACACACTGCGAAGGCATATGTGGTTCTTTGTGATTTCTATCAATTTTATCATCTTCTGTACAATTAAAATCACCCCCTAGAAATAAAAACTCTTCAGACTTACAACTCTTTACAATATCTCTAACTTTATTTAAAAACATCACTCTTTCACTTCCCAATACTGGAGCATACACATTTATAAATACAACAGAAAAATGTTCAAACTCAAGCCGTAACTTCAGCAACTGTCCCCCGACTACATGCTCTATTTCACATGAGACTGGATTTATATTATTTCTTAGTAAAGTTGCTACACCTCCACTAGTGGTAGTCTTGTGACTCACTATCACCTTTCCTTCCCATTCCACCATCCATTCACTTTCATTTTTTATATCACTATGTGTTTCTTGAAGAAACATAACATCAATCTTTTTTTGTCTTATCAACTCATAAAGTATTGCTCTTTTCCTAAAATCCCTTGCACCATTCATGTTCAGGCTGCCCAATCTTAAATTACTCATAAATAAATTAGAAAAAAAAGAAACTGTGCAAAACAAAAACAAGAAGTTGACAAAGAAAAAAGAAAAATTAAAACACTTCCTTTTCATCATTTAATCTACTGGATCTCACCTTTTGAACTAGTTTCTTTAACCTATATACTTCCTGTTCTGTGAGACCCCCTAGACCAATTTCCTTCATTGACATTCTTGCAGCCTCTATGAACATTTCAGTATCAGGAAAAAAGTCTTGTACTTGAACTCCCTTCATGCCTTTTGTGTTCTGCAAAAAAGATTTAATTTTTTCAAGGGTGTAAGCACTCCTCCCAGATCTTCTTTGAGAGACTGAGTCAACTGAACTCACGGATTCACACTCACTTCCTGTCACAGAATCATCTGAGTTACTGTGTTCAATGTCAGACATGGTTTCTTGAACCATCTTTTCCTTTGTCTGGTCTTCTTGAACCTGCTCTTTCCTAGCTTTTTTTCCTCTACTTTTTCCACTGGTTTTTCTCTTTAAAGTCGGTGTTTTAAACAGATTGTCATCCTCCGCCATATCGATGTCTCCTGAGACTTCTGCATTTACATAAGGGCCAGCAGCATCATTTGCTTTTTCAATTTCCCCTTCTCCTACTTCTTCCTCATCAGTCCCATTTACAGTTTCTTCTTGATTAGTTTGTTCACCATTCTCAAGCACTTCCCCTCCTTTTTCCTGATTTCCATTCTCCACATTATCTTTCTGTCCCTCGCCTTCAATATTATTCTGTACTGCATCGTGTTCCACATTCTCAGGACACTCACGAGCAAGATGTCCTCCTTGTCCACATTTAAAACACTTCATTGTCTCCGATGTCACGTACACCACATAGTCAAAATCATCAATTCTAAACTTTATTGCGAGATTCAACTCCGCACTCTCATTGTTCAGAATCATATACACCTGCCGCCGTAAAGAAACAACATGCTTCAACTGCGCCGATTTGCAATTTAAGGTGATTTTTTTAAACTGCGAAACAATTTTTCCGTGCCTGACCAGTTCTCTTTGGATCACTTCATCCTTTATAAGAGGTGGAACATTCGACAACAAGATCTTTTTCGCCGGTTGAATAGTATCTTGTCGCAATATTTCCCACTCAGCACTCCCTGCAATTGAATCAGACACCATTGTTAGATCTAGCACAGACTCTTTACCTGTAGCCACATCTACTCTTGTACTACCACCATCATTCAGACATACCAAATTCCTCCGATCTATCAAATCTTCCATCACCATTCCATTACAATCTGTCACTAAACCTCCCCATAACATACTCTGTGCATTAAAATCCCCACACCAAATCACCCTATCTTCATTAAGACCCTCTATTTGTTCTAACTCACTCAACACTAATTTCTTACAAGGATTATAAAAGTTTATTGTTACATACTTTTTTCCATTCACCCATACCTCCACTACAACATACTCTTGTGCTACACCTTTGCCTAATGATCTATATTGCATGCCTTCCTTAATCAGAGTAATACACCCCCCACCATTACCCTCCTCTCGATCTCTTCTCTCACTCACATATCCTTTAATAACAAAATCAAATCTAGGTTTAAGCCATGACTCTTGTATACATATCAGATCCGGTTTAACTTCCATCTCATTAATAACACTTTTAAACTCCAATCCATTAGCCACAAGACTTCTCACATTCCATTGTAAAATTAAAATCCTCCTCCTATCCAAACCATGCTTCCTGGCTTGACTGTGTCTCATTAATCAGCCCATCCCTAACCATTACCCATGTTATGTCCTTTACTCCCAAGAATCTCTCTGCTGCCTTGACTATCATTTGAATCTTAGCTGTCTTCTTTTCAGTTTGTGCAGTACAATTAATTACTTCAGCTATGAACAACAAGAAATTTACTTTACTTACAATCATTGTCTCTTCTGTAATCCTACCTTCCATCTCTGATGTTCCCTCACTTCTCCTCTCTTTTTGCACATCCCTCTCTCTTTCTTTCTCTTTATTCCTTGTATCAACCACTTTAACAGCTTCTGCATATGTTATATTCCTCTTAGCTCTCTCATTCTGTACTTCAATTACTCTCTTCCTCACCTCACATCCTCCATACGCAACACTATGATCCCCTCCACAGTTACAGCATTTTGGTCCTGCTCCTTCACATTTGCCATAATCATGCCCCCCCCCCACATCTTGCACATCGTTTCTTAGCCTTACACACCATAGCCACATGCCTGTATTTTTGACAATTATAACATCTTAAAGGAGGAGGCACAAAAGGCCTTACTGAGTAACTGATAAATCCAAGCTTGACCTTATCCGGCAAAATTACTCCATCAAACCTAAGCTCAACCGAGAGACTCTCCACTCTATTCCCTCCTCTGTTCATAAACAGTCGCCTAGCACCAACTATTTTCCCTCCGTTGATGTTACTTTTAAGTTCTTCCATAGATACTCCTAATGGCACTCCAGATATTACTCCACTTACCCACTGCCTCTGTCCTACAATCTTACTACTCACCACTTCCTGCTTACACATTACTTTAACTTTCAACATTTTCTTTCTTTGCTCTTCACTATTACAAACTATCATCAAATCTCCATTGTTTAACACTTTTGCAATCTTAATTTCTCCAACTACTTTCCTCAACTCTTTCGTTAATGCAATTGGACTTACCTTTTGTATTCCACCATCCTCTTTAAATTTCAATATTACCTTCAACTCATCCAAATTTACATTCCTCACCTCCTGTTCATTTCCACTCTCACCTGAACTTCTTACCTCTATCTGATGTTTTTTCTTTCTTTTCTTTGTACCTACATCTTCCCTTATGTCTATAGGGAATGTGAAGGTGACGTCACGCCGTGTTGCATTATGGGTCCGCCGCCATATTGAGAGGATCGCGCCCTGTATGTGAATTCATGTGTTGGAGGCTGTGTTTAGATTTTCTGTTGAGATTTTTAGTAACGTCGATATGGTTGGTCAGTACTGCTCGATCAAGAACTGCCATAGCATGCCACACGATCGTTCAGGGAGGAAAATGAACAACAGAATACGTTTTTTCCACTTTCCTTCCTTGAAAAAACAACATGGGAAGCAGATGGAGGAGCTGACGAGAAGGCGCCGGATCGCGTGGGTTGCCGCAATAATGAGAAAAAAAAAATTAATGAACAAATACAAAATATTGTCTTCTAAAATTCCCATAAATATGGTTCTGCCATGTGAGGGTGAGACTGTAGTTCTTGGACAAAGTTGTCATAGTCTGCTGTGCTCTTACAAACATGTGTCCAAGTGTTGTGCAGTGATTGCTAAATCAACTGGTTTGTAAAAACGTTTGTTAAAAGTTGTACAAAGCTAGAGGTTTTGTATTGTATATTCCTTGATGACTTGTAGGATAGTTGATGAATTATGTTGATTTTGTGGTTCATGTTAGCAGACGATAAAGCCACATTGCATGAATCAAATAAATTACATTTATTTTGTTTTCAATTAACAATTTGCTTTGATATTCTGTACATCTTTTTACATGCCCTTTTAAAATGTATGTGAATCAAGGTTTTGTATAACTGCTTAATAAATACATTAAGTGACTTTTATCTGTTTCTGTACTGATTGCATCCACAAAGACTTTGTAAATAACGTTACACATAAACTGGGATGGGCAAAGAATACATCAATCTATTTTGAAGGGATGTATAGCTCTTAAACTCCTGCAAAGTGTACGCACTCAATTCAAAAACAAGGTTAACGATGTCCAGATTTGTGAGCGGAGGTAACGTTAGTGCGTCTGGATCTGTAATCCAGTCTTGGGCTGCTAAATCATATGGATCAACGTTGTTTATCGCGGACAGTTTGTCCAAATAACGTTTTTGGCAGTGGCATTTAGTTTCTCCCGATAGGGTCCCTTCTCTTTTTCTTTCAATTTCTTCCGTTTTTCTTCAATTTTACCTCGTTTTAGCCAAACACACCCAACTATTACATGTCATAGCAACGGGCGGCGAAAAGGTAAACAGAGATCGTGCCTCCTAAGATGGCGCCCACGTCCCATAATGCAACACTGCGTGACGTACCTTCACATTCCCTTATAGCAGTGGTTCTCAATTCCAGTCCTCGTGACCCACTGCTCTGCACATTTTGTATGTCTCTCTTATCTGACACACTCAGTTCAGTTCATGGAGTCTCTCCTAATGAGCTGATGATCTGGTTCAGGTGTGTTAAATAAGGGAGACATACAAAATGTGCAGAGCAGTGGGTCACGAGGACTGGAATTGAGAACCACTGGCTTATAGGAATAAGGAATATATATATATATATATATTATATATATATATATCCTTATATATAAGGAATAATATTCCTCTCTTCTCCTGTCTTTCCTAATTCCATTTGATCATCTTCCACATCCGTATCATCAACACTAACGAGTGTCTCTGGTCCATTTCCATTATAATTTTTCTTATATTTTGACATAATCGATTTCGCTGCAACTGTAGTTTTCCTCTTCTTCGTGTGTTTTACAGGAGGGTTTGGAACAGCTGAACAGTTGCACACCGACACCTACTGCACTGGAGCGGGACATTATACCACATATATCTCTAAATCCTGTTTAAAACCTCTTAAATAGAAACAAATGATTCATAATTCAAAAATAGAGCTGGATATGGCCAAAAAACATCATAATTTGTTTGTTCACAATTAAACTCCACAGAGTAAGCTACCTTTTAATGTAGGGCCCACATTTATTTTTTTATTTTTCTTCCTAAAGTGTGTTTTATTATATTTTTCTGGATTCTATGTTTTATGATTGAATACAAATGTAGCATCAAATATGATGTGTTTTGAAATGAATAAAAACTTTCATTTTAAATGTAATCAGCCAGTTTCAGTGTGTGTTTAACAGTAGTTTTTCTCAGATGAAACGGGGGAAAGCTTGTGAAGTGACTCTGAAGAGCAGCTCTGGAGATGAAGATCATGTGGAGTGTCCTCATGCAGTGAGACTGTGTGTGTGTGTGTGTGTGTGTGTGTGTGTGTGTGTGTGTGTGTGTGTGTGTGTGTGTGTGTGTGCAGATGCTGAAAACACCGAGAGCCTCATACCTGTTTGAGTTTGTGTAGGAGACTGTTGTCATGTTGATTTATACTGTGTGATAGGCTGTTAGATTAATCCATTTAGACAATCAGCCATAGTTTCATTAAAACATATATAATTCTTTTAAATTTCTCTTTACATGTTTATGTAGATCCCCTTTGTGCAGCTGCAGCGGAGAGCCCAGAGAGCCCAGCCGAGGAGTGGACGAGGCTGGCGATAGTGACGACTGCTCAACTGGAGACGGCTCATCCGGACAATCCCACAGGCAAAAAGCTGAAGAAGAGAGCACAGCTATCTGCCGGATCAGGTGCTGGGAGGATGGCGAGAAGAGGCGTGCAAACGAGCATTGGAGTGCAGCCGACAGCAGTGGCTCGTCTGAAAACACCACTGGGAGACAGGCGTTCCCTCTTTACTGGGTGGCCAACACAAAGCTCAAGAAGAGAGCACAGCTATGGAAGGGCAAGGGGAAATTCACTTCCCAAAAGGCAGGCACCACATAGTCTATCCCAGTGTGTCACTGACTGTGTTGCACTTGGCAAAAAACACAGTAAATAGACAATGTCGGAAGTTCAGTTTTTTTCTTTTTTTTATAAGCCTGAGGTAGTCGTGCTTCTCCGGCTGCTGTCTCCTCTGTTACGGCCTCTACTGCGTCCTCATCTGGCTCCAGTGGCCAAAGGACGAGACAGAGTTAGATGACAAGCTTTGTGAGAACACCAATTGGCCCTGTCAAACAAAGCAAAGTGGATGTGGAGTTATCTAAAATGATTGCACTGGATTTTCAACCTTTTTCAATCGTCAGTGACACTGGATTTAGAAGATTCTAGAAGGCAATTGATCCATCATACATTTTACCGAACCGAAAGACTATATCAAACACTCTGATGCCACAGCTCTACAGCAGAATTAAAGAAGAGGTGAAGGTGAAAGTCAGCAATGCCTCTGCTGTGTGTCTGACGACTGATGCCTGGACGTCTCGGACAACTACAAGTTTTATGGCAGTCACTTGTCATTTTATCGATGAACATTTTACTCTTTCATCACCTCTTCTCGACTGCTTTTCATTCACTGACCGACATACTGCTGACAACCTGGCAGCCGAACTTACAAAGACATGTGAAGAGTGGGAATCTCAAACAAAGTGGTGCTTGTGTGACTGACAATGCCAGCAACATGAAAGCAGCTTTCCGGAAAGCTGAATGGAAGCACTTGCCATGCTTTGCCCACACATTGAATCTGATTGTGAGGGAAAGCTTAAACCACATTCAAGGGACAGTGACACAAGTCAAGAGTGTTGATGAGTTTGTCTATCTATGTTTGTTCATGTTTATGCATGTTCATGGTATGAAGCAGAGGTGCTATCAGCATCTGGATGTGGTGGACCAGTAAATGTCTACAACACACTCTTATTTCTGTTTAAGTTAGGAGTTATTGTAAAGAGTTTCATGTCATTGTGGGAGAATCTGCACCAGTGGCTGAGCCAGAAGGGTGTCCCAGTGTGGAGAAACCGCATCAGCGTTTGTTGAATTATTGTTATTCTTACCATAAATTAAATCACGTGATAGTATTTATAACTTGAATTGACAGTTAATTTATTTAGTTTGCAAATAAAGTCTTTCTCCATTCTCCTCTACCTGGCGAACTGCTGTTTAGGTGAGCGCATTTACGTTTACATTTATTAATTTAGCAGACGCTTTTATCCAGAGCGACTTACAAATGAGGAATACAACAAGCACTTTGTCTCGAGAGAAAGCAGTAGCAGGAGAAGTGCTAGCAATACATGGTGTCAGTCACTGTCTGGAACAGTGAAAGCAAGGAGAGCACTTTCTGTGAAGATGTTTGTTGTTATTTTAACAGTCGTGAGGAGAATGCAGTTAAAGGCCTACTTAAAAAAATATATATATCTGAATACAGAAAATGTATTTATTTTATAACAGCATATAACCTATACACTATATTATCAGAGCATATATGTTCATACATCATTTATATAGAGCATATATGTTCATACCGATACATGGCAACTGCTCAGAATCACCGTCATTTAGAAATAAGATCACGTGGGTGTTTGAATCGAGATCACAATCTTTTAACAAGTAATTGTGCCGCTCTATCATATAGTAGACAAACAAAACTGAACTTTAAGTCATTATTCACTAACAATCTTTCCCTCTGCTGCCCTGCTTAATCCCCCAACAGCTCCAACGGGACCCCCAGCAGCACTTATTGGACCACCGAAGTCCCCAATTGGACAGTCAGTGTCCCTTTTAGCACCCTCAGTACACCCACAGCAGCCGCTATCCCAGAACCTGGGGAAAAGACCCCACTCCCCAGAAGGACCTTCAGCAGCCTCCCCAGTTTCTCTTGAAAAAGGTAAAAAAGGAGCTTTATGAAGAGTATTATAAATAAGTTGTAAGCCCCACAAAACCATACTCTTACTTTGTGTAATGTGAAACTGTAAACAAATTCAGAGTCCAGAAACATTTATTAGTGGTGCTTTTTTGAAAGCATCACTATTGTTATTGCTCATACTTATTATTATTCTTTTTTTTATTATTCTGGACAAAGTTTGGCGCGAAACTCGCCCTGCACCGTTTGTCACAGACCCCTGAGTGAGGCGTCAAATCGAGCGGCTCATTGAGGAGAGGTGTGCTATGACTTTTCTAAGCGATCGGGTGTACGATGTTCGCACAGCGGACGAAAAAGCGGCCAAAAAAGTCCCATTGACTTTACATTGGGAGTTCTAAAAATATTTGAATCCCAACCGACGTTTTCACACACACAGACTCCAAAGGGCCTGACACCCCTGCATCTCTCCCTCTCTCTCTCCCTCAGAGGATTTATATTATCAAGCAGCCAATAAGTAATGGCCTAAAATCTTCATAGCCACACCCTAGCAACCAGTTTCAGCACCCTAGCAACCACTAAGAGCTCCCTAGCAACCACCCTAAACAAAAAAAAAAACATTTTTTTTATTTTTTTTATTTTTTAAAGCAATTTTACTCTCATGGCCTTGCGATATCGCTCCATGCTTGTGCCTATTCGGCCATAGGCACGAGGCACTCGTTATTAAAGATTTTAAGAACTCTATAAAAACTCCATAGTAACCATATTTGACAACTACCAACCACCTAGTAACACCATAGCAACTACCAAAAATACCTTAGCAACCACCCTGAACACCCTAGCAATGTCTAGAAATGCTCTAGTAACCACCAAAAAACTCTAGCAACCACCCAGAACACCCTAGCAACTGCCTAGCAACCACCCAGAACACCTAGCAACTGCCTAGCAACCACCCAGAACACCCTAGCAACTGCCTAGCAACGCCCTAGCATCCACCCAGAATACCATAGCAACTGCCTAGCAACACCATAGCAACCACCCAGAATACCCTAGCAACCGCCTAGCAACGCCCTAGCAACCACCCAGAATACCCTAGCAACCGCCTAGCAACGCCCTAGCAACCACCCAGAATACCCTAGCAACCGCCTAGCAACACCATAACAACCCCCCAGAACACCCTAGCAACTGCCTAGCAACACCCTAGCAACCACCCAGAATACCCTAGCAACCGCCTAGCAACACCATAGCAACACCATAGCAACCACCCAGAATACCCTAGCAACTGCCTAGCAACGCCCTAGCAACCACCAAGAATACCCTAGCAACCGCCTAGCAACCACCCAGAATACCCTAGCAACCGCCTAGCAACACCATAGCAACCACTCAGAATATCCTAGCAACTGCCTAGCAACGCCATAGCAACCACCCAGAACACCCTAGTAACTGCCTAGCAACACCATAGCAACCACCCAGAACACCATAGCAACCACCCAGAACACCCTAGCAACCACCTAGCAAAGCCCTAGCAACCACACAGAACACCCTAGCAACCACCTGAACAACATGAATAAGCCATATCTCAGCACCAGAACATCGTACAGACATGGTTGTTGGCTCGTTTGCAATCATGTACAACACCCTAGCAACCGAGTGGCGAGTTTTGCCACTGCAAGCACCACTCACATTTTCTTCAGGAAATGTACATTCTAGTTATTATTATAATCCTAAAAAAAAATTACACAACTGTTTTCAACATTAATGATAATAATAAATTACACAGTGTGTCCGTGAGCAAGGCAGTGAAGGTACTTTACTCCAGGGGCTCCAGGGGGATTGTCCCTGTAAATGCACTGTAAGTTGCTTAGGATAAAAGCTTCTGCCAAATGCATATATATATATATATATATAAATGTTTCTTGAGCATCAAATCATCATATTAGAATGATTTCTGAAGGATCATGTGACACAGAAGACTGGAGTAATGATGCTGAAAATGCAGCTTTGATCACAGAAATGAATTACGTTTAAAAATATAATCAAATAGAAAACAGTTTTTTTAAATTGTAAAAATATTTCACAATATTACTGTTTTTTGCTGTATTTTGGATCAAATAAATCCTTGGAGCCTTGGAGACCGGAAGTCTTCTTTTAAAACATTAAAAAATCTAACCGTTCTACTGATTTTGGCCACCACTGTATATACATTTTAAAACGATTATATGATTAGAACCTCTCATCAAATTCCATGAACTGCTGCTGTTTCATTACTTGAACTAGATGTACCGCATGGCGGTACAAAATATGACCGCCGCTCAGGCCTGCACTGGCTTTCCACAAAAATATATGACGTGGAGCAATTTGGCTGTATTGCGTGTTTATGTATACAAGTTGTATATTTTAAAAGACTGTCTGGAGTATTCCTGTGGATCATGGATAATTTAGAGTTTTGTAATTATTTGCCATTACTATTTAAGTTTTATATCAAAAGTCATTAGTTTAGACACTTAACATCCATAATGTGAAAACGTCACATCCATAACAGTGGTTAACAGTAAAAAGCGACTGAAGTGCCCTTGAGCAAGGCACCTAACCCCTCACTGCTCCCCGAGCGCCGCTGTTGTTGCAGGCAGCTCACTGCGCCGAGATTAGTGTGTGCTTCACCTCACTGTGTGTTCACTGTGTGCTGAGTGTGTTTCACTAATTCACGGATTGGGATAAATGCAGAGACCAAATTTCCCTCACGGGATCAAAATAGTATATATACTTATACTTATACATACTAAGTATGAAAAATCTGTGTGTTTTTTTTCCAAAGGACTCTCCCATTCAATTTATACAAACCTCTACCAAACGGTTGAGGTGCCTGTTGATGGTAAAAGTCTGTTATCTGACTTTGGCATGGGTTTGTTGTGTTTTACTGAAATAAAAAATAAAAATTCCCCAAAAAAGTGGTTTTATCTTGTAGCCCTGGTCCCAGAGTTTTAAAAAAACAATGTTAACAAAATTAAACTCATTCCCACTATACCTAGTAGAACACTTAAGTAAATGTCCCATTGAAATTAATGGGATTTTATGGATTTAGGTGAAGAAAGTGTACACATAATACATTTTGGTCTGTACCATGAAGAGAAAACTGATTCAACTATATAAACTATATATTTTCTAAAAGCGTAGACTCTCAGGATGTGATCTAACATGGCATGAAACATGTCCCACCCACGTCATTAGTATACTGCCCAAGCATAACACATTGGGTATTGGTAAATCGGGTATATGGCTGATACCTAAAAAAAGTAGTAGTATGTGCATGTCTGTCTGTGTGTGTGTGTGTGTGTATGTGTGTGTGTTTGTGTATGTGTGTGTCTGTGTGTGTCTGTGCGTGTATGTGTGTGTGCGTACATGTGTGTGCGCGTGTGTGTTTGTGTGTGTGTGTCTGTGCATGTGGATTTGTATGTGTGTGTATGGGTGTGTGTCTGTGCCTGTGGATGTCAGTGTGTGTGCATGCTTGCGTTTGTTTGTATTCCTGCATGTGTGTGTGTGACAGTATCATCCTAAACCAGCAACCCTTCGCTCAACAGCACCATCTACAGGCCGATGAGTGTACAGTCACTAAATGTGCACATAAATGAATTTATTTTATACCCCCCCATGGATGAAATTCTACAAAACTTAGCATACCCCCAGAGGATGTCAAGTTAATCATACACATGAAATATGGTGCAGTTCTGAACATCTCCACTGAAGATAGGGGCGATTAAAGCAGAATAATATTGCATTTTAATTTTTTATGGGAGGGGCGCAAATCACAAATGAGTGATTATGGGCTAGGTTGATGTGGGCCCTTAAGACCAACATACCATAAAAATTTCTTCATCCTCGGTTCCACGGTTCAAGTAGTTATTTAGGAAAAACTGGGTTTTTTTGGGTTTGGGGGGGCCCAGCGCGGGGGGGGAGTGGCCCCCGGGGACCAAACGAAATTTTTCCGTAAAAGTCTAGTGGGGCTACATGCCCACCAAATTTCATGTTCCCCGGTGTTTCGGTGTCCCTGGTATTGTTGACGGAAAATTCAGTAGATTGACGGGGAAAAAAAACTAAAAAACTTTGACAATCGATTATGGGCTAGGTTGATGTGGGCCCTTAAGACCAACATACTTTGCAAATTTCTTCATCCTCGGTGCCACGGTTCAGGTAGTTATTTAGGAAAAACTGCATTTTTTGGGTTTGGGGGGGCCCAGCGCGGGGGGGGAGTGGCCCCCGGGGACCAAATGAAATTTTTCCGTAAAAGTCTAGTGGGGCTACATGCCCACCAAATTTCATGTTCCCCGGTGTTTCAGTGTCCCTGGTATCGTTGACGGAAAATTCAGTAGATTGACGAAAAAAAAAAAAAAAAAAAACTTTGACAATCCCTATATGAGCGCTCTCGCTAGCTATGCTAGCGGCGGTCATAATAATATTGCATGTTAATTTTTTATGGGAGGGGCGCAAATCACAAATGACTGATTATGGGCTAGGTTGATGTGGGCCCTTAAGAGCAACATACCATCAAAATTTCTTCATCCTCGGTGCCACGGTTCAGGTAGTTATTTAGGAAAAACTGCATTTTTTGGGTTTGGGGGGGGGCCCAGCGCGGGGGGGAGGGGCCCCCGGGGACCAAACGAAATTTTTCCGTAAAAGTCTAGTGGGGCTACATGCTCACCAAATTTCATGTTCCCCGGTGTTTCGGTGTCCCTGGTATCGTTGACGAAAAATTCAGATGACGAAAGAAAAAAAAAAAAAAAACTTTGACAATCGATTATGGGCTAGGTTGATGTGGGCCCTTAAGACCAACATACCATAAAAATGTCTTCATCCTCGGTGCCACGGTTCAGGTAGTTATTTAGGAAAAACTGCATTTTTTGGGTTTGGGGGGGCCCAGCGAGGGGGGGGAGTGGCCCCCGGGGACCAAACGAAATTTTTCCGTAAAAGTCTAGTGGGGCTACATGCCCACCAAATTTCATGTTCCCCGGTGTTTCGGTGTCCCTGGTATCGTTGACGAAAAATTCACGGGGGGCCCAGCGCGGGGGGGGAGTGGCCCCCGGGGACCAAACGAAATTTTTCCGTAAAAGTCTAGTGGGGCTACATGCCCACCAAATTTCATGTTCCCCGGTGTTTCGGTGTCCCTGGTATCGTTGACGAAAAATTCAGATGACGAAAGAAAAAAAAAAAAAAAACTTTGACAATCGATTATGGGCTAGGTTGATGTGGGCCCTTAAGACCAACATACCATAAAAATGTCTTCATCCTCGGTGCCACGGTTCAGGTAGTTATTTAGGAAAAACTGCATTTTTTGGGTTTGGGGGGGCCCAGCGAGGGGGGGGAGTGGCCCCCGGGGACCAAACGAAATTTTTCCGTAAAAGTCTAGTGGGGCTACATGCCCACCAAATTTCATGTTCCCCGGTGTTTCGGTGTCCCTGGTATCGTTGACGAAAAATTCAGATGACGAAAGAAAAAAAAAAAAAAAACTTTGACAATCGATTATGGGCTAGGTTGATGTGGGCCCTTAAGACCAACATACCATAAAAATGTCTTCATCCTCGGTGCCACGGTTCAGGTAGTTATTTAGGAAAAACTGCATTTTTTGGGTTTGGGGGGGCCCAGCGAGGGGGGGGAGTGGCCCCCGGGGACCAAACGAAATTTTTCCGTAAAAGTCTAGTGGGGCTACATGCCCACCAAATTTCATGTTCCCCGGTGTTTCGGTGTCCCTGGTATCGTTGACGAAAAATTCACGGGGGGCCCAGCGCGGGGGGGGAGTGGCCCCCGGGGACCAAACGAAATTTTTCCGTAAAAGTCTAGTGGGGCTACATGCCCACCAAATTTCATGTTCCCCGGTGTTTCGGTGTCCCTGGTATCGTTGACGAAAAATTCACGGGGGCCCCAGCGCGGGGGGGGGAAGTGGCCCCCGGGGACCAAACGAAATTTTTCCGTAAAAGTCTAGTAGACCAACATACCATAAAAAATTCTTCATCCTCGGTGCCACGGTTCAGGTAGTTATTTAGGAAAAACTGCATTTTTTTGGGTTTGGGGGGGCCCAGCGCGGGGGGGGAGTGGCCCCCGGGGACCAAACGAAATTTTTCCGTACAAGTCTAGTGGGGCTACATGCCCACCAAATTTCATGTTCCCCGGTGTTTCGGTGTCCCTGGTATCGTTGACGAAAAATTCACGGGGGCCCCAGCGCGGGGGGGGAAGTGGCCCCCGGGGACCAAATGAAATTTTTCCGTAAAAGTCTAGTAGACCAACATACCATAAAAAATTCTTCATCCTCGGTGCCACGGTTCAGGTAGTTATTTAGGAAAAACTGAATTTTTTTGGGTTTGGGGGGGCCCAGCGCGGGGGGGGAGTGGCCCCCGGGGACCAAACGAAATTTTTCCGTACAAGTCTAGTGGGGCTACATGCCCACCAAATTTCATGTTCCCCGGTGTTTCGGTGTCCCTGGTATCGTTGACGGAAAATTCAGTAAGGTGACGAAAAAAAAAAAAAAAAAAAACTTTGACAATCCCTATATGACCGCTTTCGCTAGCTACGCTAGCGGCGGTCATAATAATGCCTGTGTTTGCCCATATTTTAGGACATTGTTTGGGTGTTTCGGTGTCTTCCTATTCGTGGTGCACAATATATTGACTCACTATCATTATTGCAATATCACGTTGTGCAATATCATATGAAAATGTTGCAGAAAGTATGCAATATTTCGTTTATTTTGTGGAGAGATGCGTCCGTTGACTGTGTGGCTTAGTTGTATTCGATTTAGAGTAATTGTTTCATTGGCCAGTTGCCGTCACATGCACGTGACAGGGCAACATACCCTATAGAACACCACATGATGAGCGTGGCTCTGGGAGACAACGAAAAAATGGAGATCGGAGGCGAAAAATATCAGAAATGGGGCCAATCAACTTTTGTGTTTTTACATATGTTTAAGAATATCTAAATTAATATCGTTATCACAATATTCATGATCAATATTCCAATATCACATTTTGTCAATTTCGTGCAACCCTAATTCCCATAGACACTTTGATGGAAATTGATTTGCAAGATCAACTGTCTATTCAAGGTTATAAAGTTGTGGAATGATAGGCTATTTTCAGCTGTGATTTCTTCACTGTGATGACATTATTCCAAACTGATTGTACAAGTCCTTCAGCGGCTTTAGCCTGCTAATGGCAGAACCTGGTTATCCTTAAAGGAATAATTCACCTATAATGCATCATTTATGTATCAAGTGCTCACCGTGTGCTGCCTTCAATTCCTGAAACAAAGTTTTAGTTGTTCATGGAAAGACATTTTGACAAATAAAGCCCAGTCTTCATTATAAACTGTGCTTAAATATTTTTTACATATTTTAAATGTTTCTCTGTATTTAACAGATGAAGGTGTGGAAGGAGGCTGCCCTGCTCCCACTACTGTGCGGCCAAATAAAAGGAAAGGTGTGTTGATGTACTGCTTGTCCAGCTTTCTGAATAGGAGTGTGGTCTGAATGCCACAAAATTGATTAGTATAAGCTGCATAACCTAGCTACAGTCTTCTGGCAATTATCTGGCAACATAATAGCATACATAGTCAGAAAGTAACATACATTTTTTTTGGTTTTGGTTTTCACAGTCAAAAACATGTTAGTCTGCTATGAGAAAGCGATTAACAACTCCCAGGCAGCACAATAGAGATTCATTTGAATTCATGGATTTAACTTGTCTTTGTTTGCCAATATATTTATCACAACTGCCCAACCCTAAACTTTGTGTTGATTACAGTAAATTACCAGTGTTCAATACAACTTCTGTTCCATAATAACTACAATATGAAAACTGTAACTAAGTACAACCCATGCTATAGCTTAATAACCACTTATCATTATAATAATTGTATAATGGCTTGTTTATTGTAGTGTTAAGCTTTGTGAATGTACATTTTTTTCCTTTCAGAATGCCGACATACAGTGACAGGGAGCCAGGATTATTACCCTGTGAAGAGGGTTGCCAAATACAGAGTTATCAAGGTTAAATACCACTAAAACACTATACAGGTTACATAATGTTCTTTTATTGGTGTAATGGTCTTGGAAAAGTATTGGTGATTGGTATGACTGCTAAACATAGCAAATATTTGAAAAAGTCTCACTATTTTTAGGGCCAAAAATGGAAGCAAGTGGAGTGGGAGCCATGCAAACTCTGGTATGTACGACCTCTCATGGGGAACACATAGCCAATTAATTTTAACATGTACAGACTATTGACATATGTTAGGTAAGATTAAGGTAAGATTTGTCTATATAGTTCATAAATATATTATTATAACCAACACAAAGTGTCTTAATAAGGTGTTGGGCTACTACGTGCCACCAGAAGAGTTTCATGTTCTTTGGCATAGATTCTCTAAGTCTCTGAAATCTGGGGAGCTCCATTCATCCAAAATATATGCTTTCATTTGGTGTTTTGATGACGGCGGTGTCCAAAACCATAACAGCTTCAGTCCAAAAAGTTGTTATGGTGGCTCTTGGTGGCCCAACACCTTACTAAGACACTTTTTTTTTTCTTGATTAAGATGTTATGCCCAAACTACACGGCCTGCATTATGTGAAGACTAATATTAATATGAAGTCTTATCTGTAGTTACATTGGAGTTCATTTTTAATGAAGTTTCTCAAAAGTAATGTAATCGTGACATTTTTCATTTTAGGACCTCATTCTCATAAATCTACAATACAGAGATACAGAAATTGTATGTTACAACATTACTGCCTTGCTTAATAACTGGATCAATATATTTAGTGTCAGCTTGTGATCTTCATTTGTCACATATGTTGTCTCACAGTAAAATGTGGACTTCACATTCCTCATTTTTGAGTTACTAAGAAAAAAACAAGTGAAGATAAACCTACCAAAAATGTAAAACACTTTGGAGTATTGTGCACACCAAACAGTGATTCATGTCAGAAACATAACAGATTATAGGATTTTCTTGTCTTAAAATAATAATTAAGGCTTTCCTTGCATTGTAGTTGACTAACATTAGCCTACTGTGATGTAATGAAACCCCACTAAAACACAGCTATTGGAAAACAGCTACAGGAGCTTTAATGTGTGTCTTTGTGTCTACAGTTCATGTGCAGAACCAAAACATCTAATTGCATATTTCCTTATTGTGTTACAGTGGAAAGAAGTGGCCATTGGAGTGGGTGGCGGATATGGACACTTGTTAGTGCTCCCATCAGGTGCCCAAGAAGGTGCTGGAGCACTGTTATGTGTTTTTTGTTTTTTTGTGATAGTTTGCCTTTCTTTCTTTCTTTCTTTCTTTCTTTCTTTCTTTCTTTCTTTCTTTCTTCTTACTGTTGTGAACAAACGCTTCTTGCGACTGGACCCTTTCATTGCCTCTTTCAGGTGTATTTCATTTTGCACTTTATATTGGGTATTAATACTTTCATGTTTTACACTCCAATTATTGTCAGTTTTGTGCGAGTTTAGTTATGATTTGTCATTGTTTACTGTGCTTTCATCAATAAAACATTGAGGAATGAATTTGTTCTTTATTTTCAGACACACTATTTATTGAATTGTACACTTCATTATGTAACATAAACGACTCTGGGTAAATGCGAATTAGCTCAAGGATATAGGGAATTTTGGAAATATTAATAATCATAACTCATGGTCATAATAATTCAGAAATCGCATGTACATTTACTTTATCAATTATCGAGATTACCTTGTTCTGTAACTGGTCTGGTCATCAGTCATTCGTCCAGCGAATAAATGTGAGATTATCACAGTTAGGAAGGGGTATCCCTTTACAAACTCCAAGAAAGTTTTATCTTCTGGCCACGAATATCAAACTTTCTGAGTTTATGAATTAAAAACTACTCAAGGTAGTCTATAATATCGAGCTTGTAGCTTAATTAGATCTTTTAATTTCATTGACTTTATAAGGTGGGTTTTCAAACACAGAGACAGTGAAAAGTATAAATGGATTTTAATAAATGCAAAACTAGAGAGATTATATGAGCTACAAATATAAACGTACGTAAAAATGCAAACAATAAAACAAACATTTAACCAAACAAGAACATACGTGATCAGAATGAATGAAAGAAAGAAAGGAAGAAGGATATAGAGAGAAGGGAAAAGCTAGTAATTATTACATACAGAACCTAATTTCACGAGACACCTGGAATCAGCTTTTAGACAGATATAAATATACTTGCAAATTTGGTCTCTGTTCGAGTGATGCTGAGGCAGGAGGCGCGGACGGTGTCCTGTTTCTGCTGCGTCTTCCGGTGTCGCGCGAAGCTTGAAAGGCTCACTGAATGTAACGTTTACCGGAAAATAAGATTCATCTCCCGTGAAGGAAGAGGCAAATATATATATCTTAGTTGCAAAAACGGCAGCTACAACTCGAACATGTGTTCGTTCGATAGAGAAGGCCGGAGCCTTCTTCAGATGTTCCTTGAAGCCGGGGAGAAGAGGAGGAAGGGTGAGAGCGAGCGGGGTGAGAGATCAGGGTAAGAGATGAGAGAGAGCGAGAAGTGGAGGTCTCTTCTTTTTAAAAGACATCTGTTTACGCCCTCTTTTTGGGACAACAGCAAATCAGATCTTCTGATCTGAAGCGGGAAAAAGTTTCTTTGTGTGAAGAAGACACGCCTACCTTGACCATATGTCTTATGAGAGAAAGAATTCATATTTCCTCTTAAGATTGTACACACAGAACAATACATCTTACTGTAATCTCCTATGTGTGACTGGTTGAATTAAAACAGGACGGTCAGACAGATACCAAGGATGACAGGTAAAGATAGGACAAACATAACGTTACATTCATATACACATTCATATCACATTCAATACTAGTTTGTCACTAGTGTGAGTGACGGAGTGAACGCAGGCGCACGTTGGCTGCCGCTGCTCCAGATGGGCTACTGATATTGCTGTTTTACGCTTTTACTCAGCTGTAGCGGCTGTTTTATTGTTTTATTGTCAAAGTTGCAATAATAACCAGAGTTTGCCTACATCGGAAACGTTGTTTCTGGAGCTGTTTGACTGTTGGCTCGGTTTGTCGCACAGACAGAGCTGTGTCGCAGAGTGGGAATATGAAGATCACTAAATTGCTTTCCTGGATCGCATTCGTCTGGTTTATCATTTCTTCTGGCTTTCGCCCTGTGATTTTAATTCATCAATACAAGGCGGATGAACTGTTTCAACTGCGCTTTCGCCTCTGCGAGCCACATCCTGCTCTACACTTTCATCGGGACACTGCATATCAACCACGACGTAAATACATACATCGGGGGTCCCGACGAGGTTACATATCTGATACTTCAAGAGCAATACCATCTCTCTGGTCTTCCAACCCTCGTCCTTCAAAGAAATATCCACGGGCCACGGACCACAGTGTGTTAGCAAAGCTACCCAGATCAGCTGACACCAAAGTCGGTAAGAATGATCTTACTTTTGGATTATGGAATATTCGATCGCTGTCAAACAAAGGTCCTGTTGTGTATGATTTGCTCTCGGATCGTAAGTTTGACTTTCTCTGTCTGACTGAGACGTGGCAACAAAGTAATGACTCAACTCAACCATTCTACTCCCCCGGGCTATGTTTACATCTGCAAACCCCGTGCATCGGGCCGTGGTGGGGGTTTAGCAATATTACATAATGATAAATGGAAAGTCTCAGAAATATCTATGCCAGAATACACCTCATTTGAATCTACTACATTGCAAATTACTGGGTCAACTCCTACGATTCTCGCTACTGTTTATCGCCCTCCTAAGACCAGCTCTGCTTTTCTACATGAACTTTCTGCATTTTTAACCTTTCTTTCTTCATTGTCTCCTAATGTGATTCTGCTCGGGGACTTTAATATTCATATTGATAATACTGGTAGTGTATCTACAAGGGATTTTTTATCATGTCTTGATGGCTTTGGCTTACAACAATTTATTAATTCACCTACCCATGTAAAAGGTCATACCCTGGATCTTGTGTGTTGTTCAGGTGTAACTCCTCATAATTGTACTACTTCTGATCTGTCTGTAACACCTGCTTTGCAGAACTTGTGATAAACTAGATCAATGGGCCAATCAGAAGACACAGGAGTCGAAGGAGGCAGAGGTACACACACATGGACTTTTTTCCTTTTATATATCAAAAATGAAAGTATCAACAACAATAAAAAAAAATGGATTTGAATTAACAATGTTTTAAAAGAAAAAAAAAGTGTACACAATTCAATAGTGAATTGACCTTAGTTGCAGATGAAAACAATTACCCAAATTAAATGCAAGAAAATATCAACCAAAAGAAAAGTAACAAACGTTTAGTTCCTTTCTTTTCCCCCAGTTTAGCTAGGTGATTTCTATTTTGAGTTTCCTTATAATTTAGAATTTATTTTATTGCCTTTTGACCTAATTTAGTTACACCTAATTGGCAGATTTATTAGTTATTTACTAGTTTAGATGTATCTCTTTCGTTTCTTAATTTCAGTGTAATTTTTGTGAAACAATCCTTTCACAATCCAAAATAAATGACAATTTCTCAACAAAATGTTCACCAACAAAGTAAATTTACAATTGTGTTTTGTTACCCACAATAATAATGAAAGAAAATATGTAACGTTAGGGGATATAGATCTCTTATCAGATCAAACGATTATTTTCAGTTCAAAGATTCTCAGTCCAAACAACACAAAAAATTAGAAATTACCCCTTTAGTTCTCAGAAAATGTCAGTTCCAAAAGGAAATAAAAGATACCTCAATACTTAAAGTCAAAAAAAGAGAAAACTCCTACAGATGGTCGAACTGCAGGAATGACGCAAATCCAAGGAAAGATGAGAAAAGTAGATCCAAGTTCGGGTTTCACGGGTGGCTCGCCATCTATTTCCTTCACTCGTCACGCGTCTCGATGCATCCACACCAAAGAACGCAGTCCACAATACGAAAATCCAACTTCAAAACACATACATGCAAAATCTGGCCTGCACACAACAGGGCAATGTCCTTAGTGATTTCTCTTTACATTAGCATCACTTAGCACATTTCTGAACAACAATTGACATTGTAATCACTCATTGCACATAGTGAAACATCATAGTTTTTACTGTTTAGTCTCACATTAATACTGTACATAAGCACTTAACCATACTTATCAAAATAAACATTCAACTCACCGATTCCTCTGTAAATTAACTGTTCTTTTTGTTCGTTTGTCTCTCTTTCCAGGTTTCACCAGATGAACCACGTTAGTTTCGTTAGTGTTAGCGTGGCCTAACATCTACAGAATCAACAGGAACTCTACTCAGGTAAGTATCTAAACAAACGCTTCTCAATCAGTGTAGTTGTAACAATAAACTGATTCTCAATGAAATTCTAGGTTTTCTTTCAGGTATTTCACCATTAATTCTCCTAATCACTGTTTCTCCTCTCTGTATTGTTTCTCTGTTTTTCCGATCTGCGCTGCGCACAGGGAGGCGGAGTCAGCGCTGCTGCCTGTTTTTCCTGATTGGATGCCTAACATCTGCAGCGCTATACACAGTTTCCATTCGTTGCGATTTGCTGCAATAATTTACATATCACTTATTTGAATAATAAAATGTATTATTTACATATTATAATAAACATTATAATAAACTATTACATTGTCATGAGGTTTTATTCTATTTGCTGTTCAGTCACATACATATTAAGTTAAATAAGTAATTATAATGATTTAATTGTTAAATATTTTGGACAAATTAACTTGAGCAAAGACTGCAAATATGCTAATTTGAGTCTGGGTTACATGTCCATTTCAGATCATATGCTGGTGTCGTTTAATGTTCAGCTACCTGTTTTTAAGCATAATCTACGTCGTTCTATCTCATTCCGGAACATAAAAAACACTGATGTTGCGGTTTTTGCTGAAGGATTTTCCAACCTTTGTAGCAATGTTCACTATTCCACCCCAGACGACCTGGTTCTGCATTACAATACTGGATTGCAAACGATTTTAAATGTCTGTGCTCCATTAAAAACCAGGTCGGTTTCATTTGTCAACTCTGCTCCTTGGTTTACCCCAGAACTACGCATGTTAAAAGTTAAAGGTCGACGCCTGGAGCGATTATATGTCAAGACTGGTCTTGTGGTGCATAAAGAAATGTATTCTGAGCATATGAAAAACTATAAGGTTGCCCTTACTACAGCTAAAACTGATTACTTTGCCAGTGTGATTAGTTCTGGTGAAGGGAACACAAGAACCCTTTTTTCTGTGGTAAATAATATTTTAAAACCACCTGATTCTTTTCCTTCACATCTTTACTCTGCTGATCTCTGTGAAAGTTTTTTGTCTTTTTTCATAACGAAAATTGAAAACATTCATCAACAAATGTCTGTGACAAAGCTTGATAGCTGTCAATTTAACCCTTGTTTTGATCAACCTCTTAATTCTATGCTTTCCTCTTTTGAACTTCCAACCATCGAGGAAGTAATCAATACTATTAATAAGAGTAAATCTACCACATGTCAGTTGGACCCTATTCCAACGTACTTGGTTAAAGCCTGCTTGTCTTCTCTATCTTCTTTAATTACGGAAATCATACACTCTTCACTTACTTCTGGAACTGTTCCATCTCAATTGAAAACTGCTGTGATAATTCCTTTACTTAAAAAACCGGGGGCTGATTCAAGTAACTTAAATAATTTTCGTCCCATCTCAACTCTTCCTTTCCTTTCTAAAATTTTGGAAAGGTGTGTTGCAGCTCAAGTCCAGAACCATCTGTCTCATAATGGTCTGTACGAGCAATTTCAATCTGGGTTTCGTCCTTACCATAGTGTTGAGACTGCACTAGTTAAGATCTCCAATGACTTATTGTTAGCTGCTGACTCTGGACTTTTATCTATACTAATTCTGCTTGATCTAAGTGCAGCATTTGATACTATATCGCACAGCATTATGTTGCACAGATTGGAGTCTATTGGAATTATTGGTACCCCTTTGACTTGGTTTCAATCATACTTTACGGGCCGTACTCAATTTGTACAGTTGAAGCAGTTCTGCTCAAAGACTTCATATGTCAATACAGGTGTCCCGCAGGGCTCAGTATTGGGTCCTCTTTTATTTATCATTAATCTTTTACCCCTTGGTAATATTTTTAGGAAGTTTGGCATTCAATTCCACCTATATGCTGACGACACCCAACTTTATCTGTCCTCTAAACCTTCCGCTAATTTTCCTCCATCTGTCCTCTCAGATTGTTTGGCAGAGATTAAAGAATGGTTTACTTCAAATTTTCTTAAACTTAACACCAGTAAAACAGAAATTCTTCTAGTTGGCTTAAAAAACAATTTGTCAAAATCTACATGTTCATCTGTGAAAATTGACAATTTACCAGTCTCTATATCTAATCAAGTTAAAAGTCTGGGGGTCATTTTGGACAGTACTCTCTCATTTGAAGCACATATAAACAGTGTCATTCGCTCTGCTTATTTTCATGTACGCAATATCAATCGACTTCGTCCGGCTCTCTCAGTAAAGAGCACGGCAATTCTAGTCCATGCTCTAGTTACGTCCCGTATTGATTTTTGCAACAGTCTTTTTTTGGATTGCCTTCAAAGGTACTCAACAAACTCCAACTAGTACAGAACTCGGCTGCCCGAATCATCAGCAGAACTCCCCTAGCTGAACACATTACTCCCGTACTACAACACTTGCACTGGCTCCCAGTAAAATATCGTACTAATTTTAAAATTCTTCTTCTTACTTACAAAGCACTCAATAACCTTGCCCCTTCATACTTATTAGACCTTCTTCATATTTATACTCCCTCTCGGACTTTAAGATCGTCTTCTACACTCACACTTGTTCTCCCTAGAACTCGCACTACTTCTATGGGGTCCCGAGCTTTTAGTCATGCAGCTCCTTATTTATGGAACCTGCTGCCACAGGATGTGCGAAACAGTGAAAGTCTTCATGTTTTTAAATCTCGCCTTAAGACCCATCTTTTCCGGCAGGCTTTTTTGTGAATTTTTTACATTTTAATACTGGTATCCAAGGTTTTAATAATGAGTATTTGATTATTGTTGATTGTTTTATTGTGTTTGTAAGGTGTCCTTGAGTGTCATGTAAGGCGCCTATAAATAAAATGTATTATTATTATTATTATATGCATAATTACACACAAATAAAGTTTGATTAAACACACAATAAAATTGTCAGTGTTTCCGTTATGGCAAGTGACGACACTTGAGAAACACAGGAATACATATCAACATTTAGTGGCTTGTTATGTGGGGGGATATCTGTTTCAAAGTCCAGAGTGTGTTTGTGTGTGTGCGTTGGAATGTCACGAGGCTGTAAAGTCACGGGAAGTTCACGCTGAACTGGGGGGTACCCCAGCCACACGGGCGCTGGAAAATTACCCCGTGGGGAATAATTAACCAGAGCTGCCTCCCTAAGGACAAAGACGATGTGTTCGACACCCTCATGATACACTTAATGTGAAAAGCAGATGTCATTGTTGCTACAATTATATGAGCATCCAAGACAACATAAAATATAAATGGGAATTTATTCAGAGAATAGTTTTATATAAAAAAATTTTTAAAAAACATTCGTAGCTTTTGATCCTTAACTTTTCTCTATATACTGTAGAAACCATACTGTCTCTCCTATGAATAACACATGATGTCCTGTCAGTGTTGGGCTATTGAAACATCAATCATACACACTAATTAATTGATCACATATTTTGCCTACACATTTCATCTGTCAAACAATGGAAATGCCTTTGCATACCATGATTCTAAATGGCAACCTGTTATACAACTATACAAAGCCTTTTTACATAAAGATTGACAAATTTGGGAAATAACAAATAAAAGTTTTAAATATATGTAAAACTACATTACATAATGTGTTGAGTAATCGTACCATAATTAAAAATAATGTGAACTGTTGCAAGTCCTACCAATCACATTGTGAAGTTTTGTTCAATAAAAATGGTTTTAAAAGTGTGTCAGTGACCTCATAAAGCATTGTATGTGTCGTGTCATTATGACATACAGTTTGTGACTTGACTTTGTCCTGGATGGAGCTGTCCCTGGATTCCCCTTCCTCTTCAGATGGCACTGTTATTACCAACAGTGTATAGATTACTTTTACTAAGATGCAAACAGATGTCTTTCTTTAACCAGGTAATGTACAGGATTACATTTATAATCTTAGAAATCACATTACAGTTACTATTGTAATCAAATTATCTTTACTTCAGTTACATGAGCACTGGACTTTTGAAAGATATCATGAGAGCTGAGGTGTCTTTTGATCAAGGACCATGTTTTAATATGTTTTTTTGTGAAACACCTTGAATCAGACCTCATGATTTGGTATCTTGCTCTGCTTGTGGTATAGGCTGGTGTGAGATTTCAAAGTAACACAAAAGTAATTAGTAAATCTAATTACTGTATTGCTCTTGCAATGGGAAGTGTAATAAAATTACATATGTAAGGTAAATTAGATGACAAATGTCTATGTAGCCACTTAGCCGTATGACCACAGAATAAAAACACTTAATTATGAACTATAAAAGTATGGGATGGGAGGATGGACACTGGATATCTGTAATGATTTTTAATGTAACTCACCTCTGTATTTTAATTCATATTAAATCAGGTCACTCTGAAACACTTTTTTATTAGGTTAGGGTTTGCGTAAAAGAAACGTTCCAAGAGGCCCACAGTGACATCTGTGATTCAGATAAGTCAAAATAAACATTTCATTAATGAATTTGGCTACTGTGTCCAACAAATACATTTTAATTAACATTTATACATTAGACCACTTCATGTGTCTTTGAAATGCATGCATGACACAAGGGCTGAGTGGGCCGAGTGAATTTTTTTATTTTGTCGTATTTCATTATTATGATTAAACCAAACACATCACTGGAAAGGTGTTGATCAGCCGAGTAACAGCATTGCAATCTGAAGGCTGTACCTGGCTCCTGCTTTGAAATATTGACCTCTGAACTTTGACATTGATGCATGTTGTGAGTCTTATAATTCAGCAACTGAATGGGCTACAATGATGAAACCAACTGTTATATAAAGCTCTTGAACTCTTCCATCATGAGGGCTACCGTTTGGTGCGATCACCAATAGGGGACATCACCAAAAATTGTAAAAACTGAATCTCACCTAGTTATTATTTATAATTTAAAATTTTGACCAAACTACTGTGTTTCACATCCACCCATACCCATGAGTGCACTCTCAGTTTTATAGTCCAGACATCCATTTACATGTTTTAGTAATTTACAAAAACAAAACTACAATTCCCTGCTGCAGCAGATTACAACGTGATAGACAGCCCGTTAAATATGTAGTTCTTCTGGTTGGCAAACTAGGGTTGTGAGTAAGTGGGGTTTCAAAAAGAACTATAGTATAAAGTAACTTCCTAACAGACATGCTACTGCAAAAGCACAATACGTGTTGTATTAATTCAGCCCAAAAACATCGTCTAATGGTTATTATTATTAGCCAAAATTGCTTGTTTGGGAGATTCATACTAGTTGCTAAGGTAACCGTAATGGCGCAGGCGCGTAGCCTGACCACAGAAACGGAAGTAAAAAAAAATAAAAAAAAATGTGTTAGGCAAAGAAATATGAAGAACTGATATTGCCATCAAATAATTTAAAAATATGTCATCCTTTATTAAAATTTGTGTTTTCATGTTGAAATCCAGGCACTAGATGCTAGGGGCGTTTTCGCTGACATTTTGGAGAGGCAGGGTACACTCTGGACTGGTCGCCAGTCCATCACACAACCACTCACACTCCCATTCACACCTAGGGCAATTTTAGAGTCTCCAATGAACCTATTCTATTCGGTTTCTTTATGCTAAATATTTTCAACTTATGTTTTTATACAGAAAATAATGATAAAAATAACAATATTTACATTAGCACTTTTTTTATTTTTTATGTAGGCCTAAAGAACAAAGTGATATGTGATACAAAGAGCACAAGGACATTCATACATACATATATGTATAAAATGGTAGACATGAATTAAAGAAAATAGCCTATAATTGTAAGCTGATATTTACAACACCAGTTGTCTAGTGTTAATTCTTGTATCCAGAGCAAAGTTATTCAGCAGGATAATGAAAAACTTATCTTATTTATGGCTATAATTTAGTATTTACTAGTTAATACAACACATAACTATATACCTACTTGACAATTAGCATGTGAAAATGTTATTTTGTGCGATTACACACCCTGTGTAATATACCCTGTGAACAACTGGCATACAATGTTAAGATGAAAATGAAAAATCAGTAATTTAACATCTTATTTTCAAGAAGACAAATCAAAACAACAGCTCAGCATGAACTAGTTTGCATGCATGTACAACATATGTTTATAGTTACCTCAAGTAATGCCATGGTAAATTAGTTCCTTTTCTTGGCAAGATAACAGCAGCAATAACAACAGGGAATACTACACTTAAGACTCAACTATGGGTATTGATCAGTCATTTCTGTAAAGTATTTAATGTAGTGACATGTACAGTAAATGGTTCATTCCAAAAGTATCCACAATCACTGTGAATAAAACAATCAAACTATTACATTAATGTAAGTGTAACATGTTTGTACAGTAAAGGTCATTATGTTGACAAGATGAGATGGGCAAAGCTTGGGAAAGTCACCACTGCAAGAGGCTGTTGTCATTCGCAAACTCTAGCACCACACTTGACTGTAGAAATAGTCCATGAAACATCAGAGGTGAAACTTAAAAACCGACCTGCTGTTTGTGAACTGAGGTAACAATAGTCCAAAATAAAAGCACTGTATAAGACATCCATAACACTTCAAAAAGTTTTTTTGTTTTCCTTGAAACACACCTGCAGTCCAGTCATAATTGACACGCACGCAGTCTAAATGCATCCGACCAGTTAAGAAGCACTCATTTACACTGCCTCAAAATCACTGTCATCTGAACTCTCAAAATCAACTTCTTCATGGTCCTCTGGTATCTCCTCGGGCCCATCCTCCAGCAGAGAAGCAGCATTTGGTCCTAAAGCCAGGCTGTAACTTGAGCAAACGACTTGGAACTTCTCCTCTACATCTGCAAGCCTTTTCTGAAGAAGACACAGGAGCCCGTGATGACCCTCTTCACTTAAACTGCCTAGAAGGAAAAATTAAAAGCGAGGCATGACAATACTTCCATTGTTGTTGAGCTATTCATTAACTGACTTTACTAAAGAACTACAGACCATTTAGATCCAGCCACAAGGAATCCATAATGTAACACTTGAGGATCTCAAAATGAGTGGGGTTTTATAGGATGCCCAAAAGCATTACAGCAAGAATGTAATAAAAGTTAGCATCTTACCACTGTTTCTGCCAGATTTCTGATATCACTGTCCTAATGTTTCCAGCCAGCTCTCTGAGATAGGTGCAGTGCTGTCTCATCTCCCTCATCACAATGATCTTTTCCTCTTGAAGCCGCACTTTTGACATGTACACATCAAAAATCTTCTTCTTGGTGAGGATGTTGCTGGATTCTGAAGTCACACAAATAACATCCCTTCGATTAAAATTTGACCTGTACAGTCTAAACAGCAGCAGGCAAAACCCAAGTAGTGTATGAACATCCCATATACTGGTGCAGAGTGCAAAAATGTAATAGAAATGTAATCAGATAAAATGTGGCATATGTTTACAGTAGCATATACAACATATCATTAGTTTACACACACACACCTTAGAGAGAAACTGCTACTTCCCACTGCTGTGCACTTCCCACGGCCATATTAGACTGTCTCCCCCCACGGAGAAACCGCTCTCCACCTTCTCCTCAACGATGCGCTCCTCATCTGGCACCTGCTCATTGTAGAGCTTGATTGTTTGCAGGAGTTTTCTCTTCTCTTCCCACAATTTTCTTCGACGCAAGTGCCGAATTTTGTTGCTGTCTATAAAATTTTAAAAACACAGAAAACATGATGCACAAGCATGTGTATACAGATATCAGAAAGTTATTAAAAGGCATAATAGGCCTAATATCTGTAAAATTAAAAGGAAGACATTTTAAAATTAAGGACCTAAAAACACTATAATACCAAAACAATCCACTGCAATTAGACATCTGCAAGTAATAAAAAAGACACAAATATTAGATGAGTTTTCAACATACCAGTGTGATTATAAAGACTGGCTTTTTTTTGATGAACACCAAGAAACATTTGTTCAATTGATTTCTGAAGGTTATGTTGGTCATCACATCTGGTACCTACAGAATCTTAAAGCAACAACAATAATACAAGTAAATTATTATGATGTCTTGGAAGTTCAAGTTTATTTAGAGCCCCAAATCACTGTTAACAGTGTCAAAAGAGTTTTACAAGCCCACAAGTTTATATCAAACAAAAACAGGACAACGCCCCCTTACTTAATCCTTATGCATGGCAAAGATTCTCACTTATACAACTGCAGTATTAGTAAACTACATGTTGTTGAAGAATGTCCATAAAATACTGTACCGTCAGTAGCCCATTGTCTGACATCATGTACCCACTGATGCACGATGTTCTCAGGACACCCCAGTTCACTGCTCAAATCCTCCAGTTTCTGAGACTCAGCCTCAGCCTTTTTCAAAGTCTGGTGTAAAAAAAAGAAAGATTTTTGACTTTGCAATCTTAAAAAGTGAGGAAAATTGAGAAAAGCGTTGTATACATAACTCAGACATAACATAATACCTTGATGTATCTGCTGGATAGTGCAAGATGAAGGCCTTCCCACTTCCGTCGGTTCCACCCAATAGCAGCATATCATTCCTGGCTTTAAACAACAAAATGATGTGATGGAGGAAAGTCCCATTAATGCTCATGGTATTGCAGTTCATTCACGCATTGACAATTGATTTTTAATTTAAGAGAGATGTAATGCAGTTTTATTAATGTAGCCTACTGTATATTAGAATATTTACAGCTGTATATTTGCTATATTATACAATATTTGTAATCTCAGTACAAAGTATTAGACAGTTAGAATAAAAATACATAAAAGACAGGTTTCCTAAAATAATATAAATGAGCAATAATTACCAGATGTTGTCATGTACTTAGTTGTGAGGGCACAACGAGACAAGTAGCTGTTGACCATTTCGACCTCCTCCCCTGCAGTTGTGCCAGCACCTTCCTGATTTTTGCCACTCCAGATTATCTTACAAATCAGCATGGCACTTAAATTATAGTCATATACAGTGTATTATATAAGTAATACAAAAAAAAAATATTTTAAAATGGTATGATAAAGAATATGCAGTACCTCACACTTGGTTGAATGAGCCTTGGCATGCATGACAGAAAGGAATGGTCTCATCTGCAGTAAAGGTCTGAGGTCCAACATGGAGACTGCCAACTTCTCGAGGTAAGGCCAATACTTGCAAGCAATATCTGTGCAATAGAACTGTCCGTTTGTGGCTGCTTGGAGCTCCTTCTGCAGGTACAGCGGATAAGCAAATATTTCCCCCCTGTACATGTTAAGAGCCTTGAGTAGCACTCCATGTCTGCAAACAACCACCTCAAGGCCCTCTTCATCCAGTTTGCTTGCCCTTCTGGCCGTTTGGCGTGCAGCAGACCACTGACTGGCTCCACAGATCCCTTTGCCGGCAGTCTGCATGACGCAATAATTCTGGTTTAAACTGAAAGTTGCTATTTTTTCTAACTAGTTACTTCATCCATCAGGATGAGTCAGGTTACATCACACCAACGGGCATCTTTGTAATGATCGGTGACAATAAAGGTTTACTTTCAAACTACTACTAAAGAGGAGCTTCAGAAAATGCATCTTCTACTTTCTCTACTCTAGCTACACAAACTAGTTGAAAGGCAGGGTGACAAACTGCATGCAGAGTCACTATCTCTTGCAGAGATCTGCTATTACATAATGAATGACTAAACTAGCCACTTTGGATGCCACCACACTTACCATTATCTAATTTAAACCTCAACACAAGATTGTTTGTAAGAGTGCACCATGCTCAAAGTGCTAGTAACAAACTAAGTGTATTATATAAGCTTACACCAACTAGGGATAAATTATCTATTTAATAAAACAATCATACATTGCAAATTTTGGATATAAATCAAAGGTGCAAAAAAACAACTTATTTTACTAACACTTTTGATTTTACTTCTGATCTCATCGACAAAATGGTGTACATCAGTGTCCTTGGCAATGAAGGTGCCATCAAAATAGGGTTCCTCTGATCTTGATAGAATAAGAAAAAATATATGTTCAGTGTCAGACATTATATGTTCTGTTAATTTTACATTAAGTAAAACAACTACAAGTTTAAAACAACTAACCCTTTTGACTGCCGAAATCGGTACACTTTTCTGTTGCCATCTGCACAAAGAGCAAGCATGTTGGGTGTACATGCCGGGCAGGTGAAGTGCTCTACACTGGCCATTTTCTCACACTGGTACTGGCAGAATGTGTATTCCATGAAGCTTCTTTGGAATACGTCTCCATGTATTTTCCCAGCCTGTACATTCGATTAGTAAAGAGTAAAATGAAATAGCTACACTAATATTCTCTCATCTCTACTTGATGCAACTTTGATCTACACTGATCTCACCCTTCCAAAGAGACAGGTCCTCCTCTCCAACATCCGCAAAAAACCTTGTCTCGATAAACCTGGTGCAACAGTTTTCATTTCTTCAAATGAGCTGAAGACATCTATGGAAAACAGCGTGTCAGCATTCACAGATGCCGGCCAATACCCACTGCTGATTAGGTCGCTCATGTCAGGTGTCCAATGTGCCAGACATAATCTGCACAGCAAGTTTGGCAAGTGCAAATCATACCGACCTAAAATCAAAAAGTAGAACATTGTAACACACAAAGGGACAAGAATAAATACAAATATAAACCATAATTCATACCATTTATGCAAACCAAAATGATTGTGTGACGTTTGAAGGGTCGCAAGTACATAACTGGACAGGTCTCACTGTAGGCAATAAACATACTGAAAAGAGAAGTTAAATAATTAGTGAGAAAGCATAAAAAATATTTCCAATTAAGATAATAAAACTTTAATCACTTTGCCAAAAAGGTTCAGAACACTACCTTGATTGACCAGTGAATATTTGCCCTCTTTTTGTACACAGCACACTGTTGGCTCAATGGGCTTGTAAATTCCCAAAATGCAGGACTCCCTGTTATGGAGGGTGAGTTTTGTGTGTATGTGTACGTCACAATCCATACACAGCCACTCTTGGGGCATGCAGTCTCTGCAGCGAATGACGGCAGGAGATGTGCAGTGGCTGCAGTTATTTTCTGGAGCCACATTGCAGGACAGCAAGCAGTTGATGTGATAGGTCCTTGCTTTCCGCCACTCATCTTGGGCTACAGATTGGCGCAAGCACCATGATGTGGATGTAGAAGGACACTTGCTGGTGCCTTGAACATCTGCTGAGGTCAGAATGTCCTGCAGTTTCTGCATCTCACTGTCTTAAAGACAGAAATAAGAAAATAATCATTCCTTTCACGCTTATAGCTAACTTGCTTAATTACAGTAAGGTCAGGTGTCATCTTACCAAATGAGTGTTGAGAGCAGTTTGATTGGGTAACTGTGGGAACCTCCTCAGATGACTCAAAATGAGTAGTGCTCTCACTGCCAACAACGGAAACAAATGAAAAGATAGATAGAAAGGAACGAGATAACAATTTTCATGTCTTACAAGCATATAATACAGTGTTCATTAGTGACTTATGGCTATAATAGGCTAATTGACATGTCTGACAATTCCATTAATCTCTAAAAGTTTTTTTCCTCATTATCTGGACATAATCTTGAACTGTAAGCAGCATGAACCTGACACCGACTGCTTCACTTCCACTTCCACTGATTTCTTTGGAATTGCTTAGCATTACAGTGAAGTCAATAACATAGGTAACACATCAACCACCATGTTGTGTTTCTGATGGTACAGTTTAACATACAGTATTCAAAGGAAAATTATTAAAAACCAGAAACAGAAATCCTTTTAAGTTTTACCATGGAAAAAAATAAAGGATAAAGCTGTGCACTGGAAGCCCCACAGTTTGGTGGTCTATGTTTCAAAAGTGACACAAAACCATATTTATGTTCCCTAACAAATAGCAAGCTGAATTCTGTATACAATGGGCACAGTTATACTTAGTTAAGAAAGATTGGGTGGGTAATCACAAATAATCCTGGAAGACATGGACTACCTGTAGCTGAAGCACGTTTTCGTGTCTCTCCACTTCTGCTTCTTTTTAGCAGTGGACGTCCTTCAGCATCTCTCTCCACCCATCGGACATTACATTTACTGCCTTTAGCAGATGTTGCTTTGCCCTTCGCTTCCTTTGCCTTGCATGACAGAAAGTGAGCATCGTATGATAACACTGAAATACAGCCAACTCTTGAGCAGGTCATTCAAATTTTGCACTCTAATTCCCACTCTTTAGTATTATTACCAATATGTAAGATCACCGTCTCAAAAAAATAAAAAATAAATAAAAAAAATACTCACTTTGGTTTGAGCAAGAAGCATGTCTGCAGTGAAAAGAGCATCATCTGCTCTCCCTCTGTCTTGCTGAGCAGCCATTTCACAGATACTATACTGGAAAGGAAGATAAAAACACGGTCAGACAAAAAGAATTGAGGACAGAGTATAGGATATATAAAACTACATTTTTAAAAATGTTTTGGACAGTGAGAGATAGAGTAAGGTGAAAGAAAAATAAAGAATAGAGTAACAATACTTACTTGAAGACAGTGAAGCTTTACAAGAAAGAAATTGAGATAGAGAGAGAGAGAGAGAAATAGAAATAGATAGAGTGTGTGAGAGAGAGAGAGAGAGAGAGAGAGAGAGAGAGAGAGAGAGAGAGAGAGAGAAATAGAGAGTGTGTGAGAGAGAGAGAGAGAGAGAGAGAGAGAGAGAAATAGAGAGTGTGTGAGAGAGAGAGAGAGAGAGAAATAGAGAGTGTGTGTGAGAGAGAGAGAGAGAGAGAGAATCAGCATCATAATTATTAGGACAGCATTTACATGAAATATATATATTTGTGTAACAATGTAAAAGCCTTTACTGTCACGTTTAATCAATTTAATGCATAACGTACTTTCTGAATAAAATAAATTCGTGCTAAATAAATAAAATTACTGGTTTAAAAAAAAACACCTTAGGATCGACATTTTTTATGTGTGGATTAGGGATGTTATCCGATGACCGTTTGACCGATGGTTGACCGTATCAACGTTAACCGATCAAAGTTGTCGGTAGTCGGTTAAAAAAAAGAAGTGATCTCTAAATTAGGCTATTATAGACAGTGGACTAAACGCTACTACACTTCGCCATCTCATTCCAAGATCTTTTTGTGTGAAGTGAACAAATCCCTCACACTCAATTTTTCACAACTCGCCTGTTTGTACTTAATAAACCATAGACTGTAAAGTAATAAACCAATAAAAACATTTGGCGCGAGGTCACAGCGGTTGGGTTCGCGCGCTCACAAGGTTTGTGAAAAGTAAAGGCTACAGGCTAAAACACTCGAGGTTAGAGCCGGGGCAGACGACAGGATGAAGCGTGCAAAGAAAAGTAGTGTGTGGGACCATTTATGTTAGCACTACCTCAACCTAAAGCGGCGTCTCTTCGGAGCTGTCATTTTCTTAAATGAGCCGCGGCAATGTTTCAAATGAGCTTCTAACGCTAGACAAGATAGATAGATTGATAGATAGATAGATAGATAGATAGATAGATAGATAGATAGATAGATAGATAGATAGATAGATAGATAGATAGATAGATAGATAGATAGATAGATAGATAGATAGATAGATAGACCTTTATTGTCCCCTGGGGGAAATTCTTTTTCACAAACACTGTCAGATACAAACAACATGGACAAATACACACACAACACATCTGCAGATGGTGAGGAGCAGGATTAGCGCTTAAAACCGTTAAGAGCAACGATGGCAGAAGGGTCAAAGCTTTTACTGAAGCGTGCCCGCTTCCACCTCAAAGTCCTGTCCCAGTCAGCAAACAAATTTGGCCCAGATTTGGCATGTGTCTGGCACAGCTGGCATTCATCCGGCACTGGCATACAGCATGTGGGCCAAACATGGCCCGGGTTTGGCAGAGATGGCACTGGATTTAAGACGGCACCCAAGACATGGGCCAGATGTCAAATGGAGTATTTGGCCCAGATGTCAAATATAGATATGTGGGCCATATATGTATGGCCGATCTTGAGCCACATTTAAAATACTTTTCAAATATTTTTGAGTAAAATCCCAATGTTTTCCCATACAGAAAGATAATATATTCACATATATGTGAAACACTGTAAAATATATTGAAATACATTTTGAAAATATATTTTTAAAATGCATAATATAAAGCTCATTTTGCGTATTTAATTATGTGTGTTTATATGTAAAATTATATTCATGCCTCATATATGACAAGCAATTATATGATGTATGATATTATATCTTATATTGTAGAATAGTATATCCTGTTATTATATCTATATGACTGACTTCAAACAATGTTTTGCATTCACTGCTTTCATATTCTCATTCAGTTTACAGTTTGATGTAGCCCTATCCACTTAAACAATACATGATTAAGTTTCAGGACATTTTATTTGACTTTATGTACTACTCAGTAAACAAATTTGGCCCAGATTTGGCATGTGTCTGGCACAGCTGGCATTCATGCGGAACTGGCATACAGCATGTGGGCCAAACATGGCCCGGGTTTGGCAGAGATGGCACTGGGTTAAAAACGGCACCCAAGACATGGGCCAGATGTCAAATATAGATATGTGGGCCACATAAGTATAGCCGATCTTGACCCACGTTTAAAATCCATTTAAAATATTTTTTATGTTTTAATACACAAATATATTTTCATCTTCCTGTTTACATCCTGGGTCTAATGCTTTAAAGTTAATCCAGGCAACAATAAATATTTAATTATTTGAATTATGAAAATCAACTGTAATTGTTTGATTTCAGCTCCTGCACATTGCTTAATAACTACTTAGACCACAATTTTTTATGCCATGTACTGTACACCAGTGGAGTTTTCTTTTCATAATTTAAAATTTTTCCACTGTCATTTTTATGAGATGGCCTATATGATTAAATCCTGCATTCAATATTATACCAAATCCAGATTAAAGACAGATTAAAATGAAACTATAAAACATAATTTAATTTCAACACCACACATTATCAGAGTATGAAAATGTGCAACAGCAACAATGGATCCAGTGTTGCTGTTGCACATTTCTGGTTACTCTATGATCACTCTGTTACCAGTTGGTTAATATATATTAAGATGATCACAAATTGAACATATGTGATTGAAAGAGATTAAATAAATTTGAGAAATTATAGAAACGTGTTGCCATTTATGACAGATATTTCTAGAAACACATAGCTTCCGCATGAATCAGTGGATTAGTGTCAGTCAGCCCAACTCGCGCCAATCAGGATTTCAAAAACCCGGAAATGCGAAGCTGACCTATCAGAGCAAAATTGGTCAAAAGGCGCAATTATCATTTGCAGTGCTTCGTGGGATTGTAGTTTTATTTACCCAGTTGGCTTTAACAGTCTCGTCTCGTACTTTTGTATTTTTTACACATTTTCAAATATTTTAATTTCAGATCGAATATTGTACACATTGCGATTCAAGTTTTAGCTGGTTGTTATGATTCATGGCTTATAACGTTTTATCGTTTATGTATAACGCAAATCTCCAAAGAGGAAAAGTGAATGAAAATACTCCCGGAACCGAAAAAGTGGGCGGGTGCTGCAGTCTTGCACAGACTTCAGAAACGGTCACTGAACCGGGAAAAAGACAGCAGAGTTGGTAAGTAAAAACTTGTATCATTAAAGTTTACTTAAGTCCTTTTACGGACTTAATGATTCATTGATGTATGAACATGCTATCGAAATTATAGTAAACTGTTCTAATTAAAATGTGCACTTCAATGACCTTGTTTAAACGCAGTTTTAATCTAACGTTAGGTGTTTTAAATACAATAAACGAACATGTCCAAAAAGTCAGTTATTGTCTTATGTCACTTAAATGTAATCATCTTTGGCAGATGATGCAAGTTAGGGTTGCATGTTATGGTATTTGTGGTTGGAACTAATTTATGTACAACTAGGTAAGTTGCCTATAGGCCAAAAGTTTGGAAACATTACTATTTTTAATGTTTTTGAAAGAAGTTTCTTCTGCTCATCAAGCCTGCATTTATTTGATCAAAAATACAGAAAAATAAATAAATAATATTGTGATATATTATTACAATTTAAAATAATTGGTTTTCAATTTATTATACTTTAAATTATCATTTATTTCTGTGATGCAAAGCTGATTTTTCAGGATCATTACTCCAGTCTTCAGTGTCACATGTGACATCCAGCCTTTAGAAATCATTCTAATATTCTAATTTATTATGAGTGTTGGAAACAGTTCTGCGGCCTAATATAGGCTATTTGATGAATAAAAGGTTAAAAAGAACTGCATTTATTCAAAAATAAAAAAATATTTTCTAATAATATAATTCTTCTTTACTATCACTTTTTATCAATTTAAAACATCCTTGCTGAATAAAAGTATTGATTTATTTCAAAAAAAGAAAGAAAAAAAATTACTGACCCCAAATTACTGACCAGTAGTATCCTAAAAAAGTATCACAGGTTATGAAAAAATATTAAGCAGCAGAACTGTTTCCAACACTCATAATAAATCAGAATATTAGAATGATTTCTAAAGGATCATGTGATAGACTGGAGTAATGATCCTGCAAATTCAGCTTTGCATCACAGAAATAAATGATAATTTAATGTATAATAAATTGAAAACCAATTATTTTAAATTGTAATAATATATCACAATATTCATTTTTTTTCTGTATTTTTGATCAAATAAATGCAGGCTTGATGAGCAGAAGAAACTTCTTTCAAAAACATAAAAAATAGTAATGTTTCTAAACTTTTGGCCTGTACTGTATATTAAATGTTAAAATAAAAATAAAATTGTTTGACCAATATTTTGGAATTTGTCATGTTGAAATAGAGTAAATGCTCGAAAAATGGGTATTTGTTCTTTTATTCTACTTCACTTTGAATGTAATAAGTAATAAGTATTTTAAATGAACTAAACAATTTGTAGGCATCGAAAATATACAGTACATTGCATCCTCAATACAGTCTATGTCACAGTCAGTCACACTGTAATAATATTGTTTGTAAAACTATGACTAAATGTTGTATGGGGCACACAGCGTGGCTCTGTTTGCATTGTTCTGCATGTTTATAAAAATGTATAGGGTTAATGGTTCATAAAAAAAGAAAAAAAAAAGAAAAGATTAGTACAGTGAAAAGTGCAGATTTGGATTTTGTTGGATATGTAGCCTGAACCTAGCTACATATTGTTTATCATTGGCTGACTCATGAGCTTCCCCTTTACATAACATGACGCTTAAGTCATCTATGGCGATGCTCATCTTTTGTTCAGCCCAATGAGGTCAGACTGACACATCTGCTAGAGAAATATGCTTTTGAGGGCTTTAGACTTGTACTTCTGATGAAATGAAACACTGACACAGTTTTTCATTTTTAATACTGTAAAACTGCTGGCCTTTAAACTTTCTATTATGTAAGACTATATATATATATATATATATATATATATGCATAAACGCAACATGTTTCGAGGTCCAGCTTGTTCAAATGCTGTATAAGGTAAAAATATTTTCTTTCCAAACTAGTGTGTTTGTGATTGATAATGACATCATAATAAGATTTCAACAGTTTAAAGTTTTCAGCATAAGGTGAAAGTGTTTTAAGGTGAAAAATAAGGTGGATACCGCTGATCGCACATTTCAAACTTCTTTTTGACACTGAACGAACAAAAAACTTATCCATGAGTACATTGGGGCCTTAATGAAAGCCATCTTCCTTAATTAATTTGCATTTCTGCTCTCCTTTTTCCCACAGTAAAATGGCAGAGACGCACAAAGGAAATGGTTTACAGTAGATTAGCCAGAAATTGTAATGTGTGAGCACCTAAACAGTTTCTCGGGAGCACACAATAAGTTTCTTAAGTGCACACAATAGTTTTTTTTTTTTTTTTTAAAGAGAGAGAATTTTTTGACAAATTTCATTTATAATAATCTTTGTATTTAGTGATTGAAGTTCTAAAATGTTAAACCAATGCTTAAAACTAATTACATAAATGGTTTCAGGTAAACACACTGGCTCTTAAAGGTGGGGCGGATGTGCAGGAGTCTGTTTGGAGAATCATGCATGGTCTGTTTACCAACTCCTTGGCGAGGAAAGTTAACATGAGAGGATTGAATGGAAAGATTAGCTTCCTACGCCTACAGATACGAGATGTTGTGATCGGTAAGTTGCTATTTATTCCCAATATGTAAGGAGTGAAATTATTTCCTTATGAAATCAATTCCTTGTGAATCCAAAACTCAGGAACTCTCGCAACACGCATGACATCCAACAAAACAATAAACTTTCTAATCTGACGGGAAGATCTTGGAGAAAGACCATTTGCTCATCTGTCCCTTCACCCATTCTTAAAGGAACACTCCACTTTTTTTGAAAATAGGCTAATTTTCCAACTCCCCTAGAGTTAAAAAGTTGAGTTTTACCGTTTTCAAATCCATTCAGCCGATCTCTGGGTCTGGTGGTAGCACTTTATAATAGTTCATTTAAATGGAACCATAATCGGAACCGGAAAATTTCTAACAATACCCAACCCTACTTATGAAGATCCATATACTGTAATATATGTTGAATTTTGACATTGCCAACCTTTAAATTAAGTTGACAATAAGTAATAAACAGTATTGAGCATTGAGTAGTTGAGTATTTAAAAAATATTACAATCACCATGTATTCTCTGAGTAAGTTACAGAACTGGCAAGTTTGTGTCTGTGCGTTCACTGTTCACAGAGTGAATTTCTGAGCAATGTTAGGTCCTTAATGAACGAATAATGAATATGAATATGAAAGTATTGGATTTCCAGAATAATCAAATATCTAAATTAACATACAATTGATTTTTGTGATCAGTTTTTAATTAGTAATATTGCCTAAATCAAATGATCACTTGAAATTAGAGGTCAGATTGAACATGGAGCTAGACTAAAAATGAAATTAAATCCTGAAAAATTTAGAAACGCAAGTAAAAGACAAAATATACATTAAACCTTCGACCAGGCCACTGGATTCCTTTTGGGCTGGTGGGTGGATCCTTACAAATATAAATTGTCATTTATACTTTTAATATAAAAAAGTTATTTTAATAGATTTTCAAGTTTTTAGATGAGTAGAAGAAGAGAGCATTGGAGGACAAAAAGAGGAAATGGGAAGAGGAGGGGTGAAAAGAAGGGCAGAGGAAAAGGAGAGAGCAGATTAAGTAACAGTGCAACAGTTAGGTTCCGGAAGTAAAAATTCCAGTCTAAAATGGAAATTAAATTTTAACACCATTTTGTAAACCTGCAAAGACAGACTTTATGTGAGCTACATGTTTGTTAATTGATTGTAGTCAGTTCTACCTAAGCCATCAGATTGCTTTTTATTTATTATTATTATTATTATTATTATTTTTAATAATAGTTTGAAAGTGGAATTCTTTTTGAAAAACTACAGTCATGCTGTTTTTAATTTGATTATGTAGTGCTTCATGGGATTGCAGTTATTTTTATAAAGCTTTTAACTACACAGTCTTCTACCTTTTTTTTCTTTTTGTCCAGTTTTCAAAAAAAAAATTCCTTCAAATCAAAGTTCATTGTGGAGATTGACCTCACAAATGTTTTTTTCTCTCTTTCTCTCTTTCCTTAAATGCTTAAAGCATGAATGGAAAAAACAAATCTGGAACCAGCATGGTTGAGCATGAATGCACTATATTAGAGATTATGAAAGTGAAGGAGGAAGAGAACATTTTATGTATATGCCTCAATACAAGCTCATGGTTGCATTACAAAAACAAACACTGAATTAAAAAAAGTAAAAATGAACATGATCTTGAATGATCTCTCACCTGTAGTAGACAGTCAGAATTTGAATTTGAATCTGGGTTCAGGTTTTGTTGTAATATTGCATTTTATTCAATATCCACATTACCTGATGATGCATAAGTTAATTATACACCATGTGTGCTTGTGTTTTTCAGCGGCTGTGAGACGTAACCGTCTAACATCTGATGCCACAGAGAAAGACATTGATTCCACCGTTAAAAGATGGCTGTATTTGGCCCCAGACAGAGATGGTGGATGAAAAGTGCATAAGGACAATATGACTGGTTAACAGGCTTTAGGCATGGATGTTCAAAAGCTCTGTCCAGAGTTCAACTTGTTCAGTGACAGAATCATGACTGTTTCAGAGTCATTTGAAGAGTGCAACTTGTTCCTAGCCATAAACGTGGACGTTCAAGTGTTTTGTGAAGTGAAACTTGTTGATGACTAGAAACATGTTCTAGTGTTATATGTTTAGTGAATCTTGTCCGTGACCAGAAACATGGATGATCAGGTAACATTTAAAGTGAAACGTCATGAACCAAAAAAACGGCACTTGTTTTATTTTTGTTTTTATTTATTTATTGCTGAACTGAGGAGAGGAGTTGTTTGTACAACTGAAATGTCAGATGCCAATGCTTTGATGTTTAACACAATTAAATATTTGTTCAGAATACTGTTGTGACTATTCATCTGGGAGGGGTGTGTAAGTGGCTTGGTTATGGTGGTGTTGAGGCTGACGTGGAACTCATCTGGTCCAGCGTATAGGCCAGCTATGGTCATACAGGTGGCTGAGATATGGATCTGTTATGGCCCATATTGTGGCTGCCAGGTTTAGTTCACCTGTGTGTCAGTCTCCGGTGTGGCTCAGTTCTGGCCTTTCTGCTTAAAGACTGGTGTTGATATGGTTTACTTAAGGTTATGTTTTGGTTCCAATGTTACATTTTGATCTGGGCCAGTTATGGGTGATTAACTTGGCTGAGACTTGGTCCAGTTATGGCCCATGTGTGGCCCTTGTCTGGAATCCAGACCTGGTCCACACTAGGACCGTCATTCATTGCAGTATGTGGGCCAAGTCTTGTGGGCCAGAGCTGGGCCACAGAAAAATTGGATCATGCTCAGATGTGGCTCAGTTTTGGGCTTTCTGCTTAAAGACTGGTGTTGATATGGTTTACTTAAGGTTATGTTTTGGTTCCAGTGTTACATTTTGATCTGGCCCAATTCTGGGCCAGTTATGGGTAATTAACTTGGCTGAGACTTGGCCCAGTTATGGCCCATGTGTGGCCCTTGTCTGGAATCCAGACCTGGTCCACACTAGGACCGTCATTCATTGCGGTATGTGGGCCAAGCAGAAGCTGGTTGTGTGGGCCGGAGCTGGGCCAGAGAAAAATTGCTATGTGGGGTACCTGCGGCCTGAGGGCAGCGGGCAGAAGTGGCTGTGGAGGGGATGATCTGGGTCTCTGCTGACAGACCGGGCCATGCGTGTGATGGCTTTATTGTTTTGGTGGCCGAGGTCTATAATAGGCAGGCTGATGATTTTGGATGCAATGTAGGAGACCTTGGTGAGTTTATGAGAATGTAGGAGACCTTGGTGAGTTTATGAGAATGTAGGAGACCTTGGTGACAAACGCCTTTATTTTCAACGCGATCACCTTGTGCCCAAACCATTTCAAAACTAAGGAGCCATTTGTTAATTAATTAGCCAATTAATATCAATTTCTATTAACGTTATTATTGACCACGGTAACGTTAACACTAACAGCACCATAGATTAAAAAGCTCCACAGTCCACACACACAAATATAACGATAGGCTACAGCAACGTTAGATTTTCTTACAGAACCATAATAAAAAAATATGGCTTTGACCGACCTGGACGACGCGGGAATTTTGGAGAATGCAATATATCGCTTCTCTATTTGGTCCGTGGGGAGTTGTTGGCATTGAGGAAATGATCGCCCCCTGCTGGTACTCACCCTTCATTCATGCGTGTCATTGTCACGCTTAGAGGAGTCAAAGCGTGACACTGACACGCATCCGCTAGTGGACCAGCGTGTGTATTACACGCTTTAGCGTGACACCGGGTTGCTGTGTGCGCGCGCATGTGAGAGACGCATGAGTGACAGAGACGGAGGGAGAGCAGGGAAAGGAAATGCGGCTGTACGAATACGCTGCGTGTTTTAAATAGCGTTAAAAAATGAAAGACCTTGACAAAGACGAAAACTAAAGACATTTACTCTATAATTTTATTTTAGTTCGTTTTGCCAAACACACATTACAGTTTTAGTTAGTTATCGTTTTTTTAGTAATGCCTCGTTTTTATTTTATTTAACGACAATGTTTTTTCCCACCTAGTTTTCGTTTTTTCGTTCGTTTTCGTTAACGATTATAACCTTGCTCCGAAAACAACTGATTGGATTTGAATACGAATCCATCATTTAAAATGAGAGGTGTACTCTCATTCCTAGATGTACAACATTCTTCCCATACAGCAGGATCTTTCAGGAGTGCTGTTAATGTGTCTTTATGGGAATATATTGGGCATGTCTCTCCTTTCTGTTTTCATCAATCCCCCAAAAAATGCATTTTGGATGCACATATGGAAAGTTTTCCTCAAAGTACTGTTTTCTCTTGTACTTTGTGGAAAGAGCAGAGCTGCATGATCCGTGAATATCCATGTCCATAGGGTTTTCAAAGCATCTTCAGTTTCTATCTCAGAGAGTTTAGATTTTGCTTGAAGAGATACTTTAAGTTGACTCTTTGTGTATTGCTGGCACACTCTCCACTAAGCTAACTTATCTCTTCTACGATTAACTGTACTGTTGAGGAAGGGGTCAGGTGCTTTGCCTGCAACTTCATGAAAAACATGGACAGATTTCTCATGTATAAACTTTTCATTTGTGCAGGGTCCAGCATATCCTCCTCATGCCCCTCGTCATCTGCCCCTTCACCTGAGTGGCTTTCAGTAACAGAGAACTGAGACTCACTAGGAACTGAAGGAAGACAGCATGCACCAGAGACATGCAAAGCTGTAGAGTATTTGTGCTTTCTAGATAGGTGGGACGTGAAAATGAGCGATCACAGTCTTTGAAGGGGCAATGCACCTGCTCTCTTTTTGAAATGGGAAATTGAAGGTGACCCAAAAGATCTGAAAGATCAATCACATGTAACTTCACATGTGAAGGGTCCCTGCAGAGACCAGAAGATGACTGCCGATGATGACGGTAAAAAATATAATATTGTTAAATGATAACTCATTTATAATAAGCACTAGCGTTAGGAGTGTGTGTTGTTGAGTCTCACAGGTTCAGTTCAGACTCTATAAAGCATCATTGTGTGTTCAGCGTGTTAAAGACTCGCTCTACTATGCTTCTCTCACAGGAGTGTGTGTTGTTGAGTCTCACAGGAGTGTGTGTTGTTGAGTCTCACAGGAGTGTGTGTTGTTGAGTCTCACAGGAGTGTGTGTTGTTGAGTCTCACAGGAGTGTGTGTGTTGAGTCTCACAGGAGTGTGTGTTGTTGAGTCTCACAGGAGTGTGTGTTGTTGAGTCTCACAGGAGTGTGTGTTGTTGAGTCTGACTGCAGCGCTGAGGGACATGATGGACGGCAGAGACAGGTGAAGGTGGGAACGGTGGTCAGCTGATTCATCAGAATAAACACACAGAATGAGAACCGCTGTGTTGAGATGGCAGTGAGATGTGGGGTTCACCGCCTGGACATGTGTGATTGCTAGAACAATAAGTCTGAATAAAGCTTTGTTTGGTGTGTTGTTGACTTGTACATGCATTTGTTTATTGTGATGGTCACTTTTACTCATTTATTCTTGTTTCTTATTGTCAGTAAATAAAATATAATTATTTCATTAATATATGCATTAATTCATTGCTAGACTGATAATTGAGATGTGTTCACTGCATTTATTTAGTGTGTATTCATGCATATCTATATCATATGACAAAACAAATGACATTTTGTTTCTTTTACTGAAATATATAATTTTCAGTTAAAAAAGTAATATAATTAAGTATTGGTCAGCATTTATCATTATAATTGTGTGTAAGTGTTGGGGTGGGCTAGCAATGCAATTCTTTCTGGGGTAATCTTTATTTTTAAGGAGGGATATTTACATTTTTGGAGTATAAAATCATCAGTTTTCTCCAAAGGCGAGATCATCAGCCGCCCGTCTCCTCTGTGCAGACATTACACACATTACACACGCTGAGGAGAACTGCTCTAGGCTGGCGAGTTACTGATGTTAGGAAGTGTTAGTGCACCTGTCGCTCATAACTTATAGTTACATACAAGATCAGGGAAAGATTCCAGTTCTTTAACAATGAACAATCATAATGACAATAAACAAATCAAAATAAGAAAACATGAATATCATGGGTTTGCGTTTATCATAGTATGAGATTATATACACAGGGGGAAAAGCACAATTACAAGGTTAAATATATTTGAATAATTGATCATAATACATAAAAAAAAGTTTATTATTTATAAACCTGATGGATGAAACGAGTTAAACATAAATGAGATTTAAGCCACTTTTGCTTGTGGGTGAAACATTTTGCATATAAAATAAAGAAATTAACAACATATTCAAGAGATGATGATTTTGGGTTTTTATAATAAAAAATAACATCTTTAAGGATAAAACTGTGGGTCACATTATAGGGTTAAAATATAAGAACTTAAATCAACCCTAAATGTATTGGTTAAACTACAATCACAAAATAAATGGCCACTTGATTCTTCAACAAAACCACAAAATGTGCAAGTTTCATCAATATCAGGATATTTATAACCCTAACCCACCCTAACCCAGTGAATTAAAGCTGTCGCTCATATCTTTAAGTTGTTGTGCTTGTGATAATGTTGTAGGTCACATGATAACCTCAACATGGCGGATGATATATATATAACAGATCAGAGTCACAAATGTATTCCAAAACATAGATTTTACAAAAAAATCTTTTATTTTTATATAAGACATGTACAACTTCACATAAAATATCAATGAAATATACAAATCAGAATCAACAATATATTCCCAATTCCAAAACTTGGATTTCACACAAAACTAAATAGATATAAATAATTATAATAATGAATTATTATATTAATTATTATAAATAATTATTATTCATACTAAACCAACATTGATCATTCAATATCACGTTTCTAAAACGCATGCTAACACACACGCTGCTTTATTTAATTGTGAAGTCTGAGTCTCTTCCACCTTTATGAAACACATTTACACATGTATTTCTCCTCATAGACAGTAGTGAGACTCTTCTGTGGATCAGCTGATGGTTTCTGCTCCTCTCATGATCATTTCACACTACGATATAACACATCCATCAGAGTCTGGTGATCGACCTTTATCAGGGATGTTTGGTGATCGACCTTTATCAGGGATGTTTGGTGATCGACCTTTATCAGGGATGTTTGGTGATCGACCTTTATCAGGGATGTTTGGTGATCGACCTTTATCAGGGATGTTTGGTGATCGATCTTTTTAATATACGCTGTAAAGTGGAACAGAAGAGAAAACAATCAGAGTTCAGTGGAACAAAGTGCAAATTATTATATTTCAATTACTGTTTTTTTGGGGGGTAAAAATAAGTTAAATTGAATTCCTGTAATCAGATTAATTACTGACAATACATGATCTTGGATGGATATTTGTGTTTTTAAATATAATAGATGTAAAGCATGAATCATGTTCATATGTGTGTGTGTGTGTGTGTGTGTCGGTGCGACTCCTATTGAGTCTCTGTAAAGGAGAAACTAATGAGTGTACGGCGTATGGAATAAACCACAGGGAGCAAATACAAATGTTATTTTGAGTTCAAACACAAACCTTTAGTTAAAGCCGTTTGTCCTCTAGTTTAAACATGTTTGTAGGCTCTTAGTAAATAACTGAGAGTAAAGTAAGTGTAAAGTAGTGTGACGTGTTGCTTGTCACAGTAAAAACACACTAGAGACAGAGACATTCCTCATGTGAGCTGGACGCTGTGAGCTGAAGCTGGAACTGCACTGATTTTAGCAGGAGTGCAGCGTTTTCCTACAGTCTGACCAAGTCTGTTTTCACACTGAAATGATTCACTTCTACTGTTAATAAAGCAGGTGTTGATGTTGTAGTGGATTTTTTCCTAAATCCCGACTATCTAGCGTCTACAAATCGACACTTAATAAATAAAACTGTTGCGTCTACAATCGACACTTAATAACCTTTATACTCCAGCTCTTTGTGTCTTCCGTCGACAACTGGCCGAGTTTCTAACTAACTTGCTTCCCTAAACTGACCAGTTTAAGCAGAAATTAACAGACAGACTTTCAGCAAACGTCCTCTAAATGCTTTAATAACGGCCGGGAGAGTCTTCGAGCAGTTCTCAGAGAAACTCTCCCAAGAAGAATCAAGGCCGGAGGATCTCAGACAAATTCCATTGAGACTCCCAGCGTAAAACACAGATACAACAGTTTTTATAGAATCGAGGTATGGCATAAATGTCAGGCTGCATTACATCATTTCCCCATTATTTGATTGGTTCTTCATATGCAAACCCCTCTGTTACTAGGTAAAGCAAACTTTGTTTTAATGATGACTTCATTTGTTAATCACAAGATTCTAACAGACTGTCTAGTTTCATTTCCCAAACTATGTTATTTTTACACACATATGCACACACTCAAAGACACAAGTTTTCCATTGGTTTCGTACAGTACATCCTGTTCAGATGTTAGATGTTAAATAAGGTTAGATGTTAGAAACATGGTTACTTTAATATACAGTTTAAAATTTCTAAAAGCTGTGACAGTGAGCTTTTGTTCTCTTTCCTCCTTTGTGTTAAACATTTCAATAACTTCACATTTTGTTCTCACACAAACCCTGTGTTGCAATAAAGCTTAATGATAATTTCCTTTCACGAATGTTTGAAAGGTTTGTTCACATATCAGAGGTAAATGAAGATCTCTTTAATATCTCAGTGATGTTTCCTCACCTCAGGACACAGTTTGAGTCTCGTAGCTCGTCTCTGAGCCGCTGCTGTGAGTCTCCTATATTATTACCTCTCAGCTCAAGCTCTTTTAGAAACTGCAGAGCTTTTGAGTTAGTCAAAGACTGAGTTAGAGAAGAAACATCTGTAATGCCACAGCGATATAGACTAGAAAGACACAAACAGAGGAAGAGAGATTATCTTACAAACAAATCATGAATGTGAAGAATTTTACACAAATATAATGTGAACTCAGACTCACTGTGAGATATTGAGAATAAAGTGTTTTAGTTTAAAAAACCCAGAAAGTGCACTGCTATAAACAATGACACATAAGCCCTGCTGTCTTCAAATAAATAAACTTCAGTCACACTGTAATTGCTGTACAGTATAATGATACTAACTGTAGTTTCTCCAGCTTGAGTTGTGGGTTCATCAGTAGATCACTGAGGTTTTTCACTCCAGAGTCTCCTAGTGTATTCCCGCTCAGGTCCAGCTCTCTCAGGTGTGACGGGTTTGATTTCAGAGCTGAAGTCAGGATGAGACTCTGTTCCTCTGTAATACTGCATCTACTCAGACTGAAGACAGAAAGAGAAAATGACTCAGATCTATGATGATCAACTAACGTGTTCATCTTCATCCAGCAGACTTTTGCTGACAAATAAACAGGGATATCAAGGTAAAGGTAACATGGAGAAAGACACACATTGTTCATTTAAATATACTACCAACACTGTAACAATACAAAGGTTGAAATTGTTGATGTATTCATGTTTACACATTCAACTCAGAGATGGTACAAGACGGGCATTTATGATTAAAAAGTATATATATTAGGGGTGGAACGGTACACAGAAGTCACGGTTCGGTTCATACCTCGGTTCAGACATCACGGTTCGGTACGAGTTCGGTACAATGGAGGGAAAAGCAAAACAAAAATGCAGAAGGCATGTTTATTGTGCATGTCTCAGGCTGTACCATAGTGTCATACAGTCTCTCCCCTGAGCTATCTGCAACAGCCTGCCCTGAAGTGTGTAAAGTAAGATGTAAACAAAATGAGACAATCAGCTATAAAACTGAAAATAAAGCATCTCTTATTTATGTGCGGATGCACGAGCGCGAGGGTGCGCGGCAAAAATGTCGTCATTGCGGTGTGGGCGGTCGTGCGCGTTGGGTGCGCAAGGCCACATTTCGCGTGGCGGTGTGCAGTGCACGGTTTTTTAGCGCGCATGGCTCCGCATCCGAAGACACACGACTTTAGAGCCGAATCTGGCCGAGCATGTACATCTCACAGCACCGGCACCCAGTTCTTGCGTCTAAATTAGTTGCTTAATGTACATTAACAAAATGAGCCTACAATAGCAGACATAAGCCCTTTAAATAAAAATAAATGGCCATGTTTTATAAAAAGGTTCACAAAACTAAATACAAATGTTTAGAAATTATGTAAGATAACGTTAATTTAGTTGTAGGTTACGTTCTCATATCCATTTTTTTTTTTCTAATGTCACAAGGAATAATCTGGTTTCCTTACTCGATTCTTCTGTAGTGTGGTTTTGGTGTACTAAAGTGTTGTTGTAGGCTACTAAAATAAACATTCACGAGTGTACCTTACTTCTCACCGCTGATTCCTGATGGACAGTTATACCGAGTCGCACCTGTCGTTTCAAAGAATAGTACACCGGCGAACGCGAAGTATAAATGCCTCGTCCATTTGGGGAGGTGCGCGTGCGGTCTGCGGAGACTCGCGCTGCGGAGGCAGGCGAAAGCATAAACAAGGCTTAAGGCGGGGCTACAGATTAGGTGTCCCTAAAGAACCCGCGTATCTAACAGTAGTTCCGCATTACATTCATTAATTTGCATGCGAGTTTTATTTATTTTTATACTGTGTATTCTCTGTGTAAATTCATGCACCGAACCGTGACGCCCGTACCGATTCGGTTCAATACGAATACATGTACCGTTCCACCCCCAATATATATATATATATATATATATATATTAGGGGTGTGCAAAGCAGCCGGTATTTGTATCTGTATTTGTATTTGTTGAGGGGGGAAAAGTATTTGTATTTGTATTTGTATTCGAGTAAAATTCAAAATAGGTGCAAAAATCCAGTTTTTTTGCGTTACACTTCTAATTTACATTATAGTGTAAGTATTCTTTAATTATATCTATTATAATAAATATAGATATGCAATGTGTAAAATATTTTTTTCAAAACTACATTCATATTTAATTTTAAAATGGCTTTTTAAACCTGCTAAGAGTTATCCAGCCAATAATAAGCCTAGAACTGCTTTTCTGACGGACTGATATTAATGACATAATGACGGCTTTTTATTTCATTTCTCATCTCCATAAATATATCTAAAGCTAATGCAAGGGCTAGAAATCAATTAATTCTTTGCTGATATTTCCTCGTCATTATGGAGAGCGCAGTTCGCACCGCTTTCTCCTTTCCACAAGCGCTTGTTCTCTCGTGGCGTTTGTCGTTGCTATGCAACCGTGAACATTTGAAATCTGCACGCGCAAAAAACGCGCTATGTGAGCGAAATATTTCCATATGTGGCTCTTTCCTCCTATCTTATCAACAAGTGGACAGCCACCACATCAGCAGCACCGCCATGTCGCCATGTCTCATGAGGAAACTAAGCTTTTTGATATAAAGTTTTTCTTGTTCCCGAATACAAATATTTTTAAAGTATTTGTTCGAAATAAGTATTCGTAAAAAACACACTATTTGTGCCTTTCCGAATACCGTATTCGGGTTCGGCTCCACCCCTAATATATATATATATATATATATATATATATATATATTTATATGTGTGTGTGTGTGTATATATATATATATGCTTTTTATATATATATATACCCCCTTTTTTTGAATATGTTGGGAAGTTGACCTTCCCAGACAATCCTGAGTAAACTTAGTGTCCCACGTTTTTTGCTGCAAATGACTGGGCAGTAGTTCTTGGACCGTCACTCACAGCTATTAGTTAATGTGTTTTTATTTTGTTGTTTTTCCTTCATTGTTACTATGTTGTTTGTCGTTTATTTTTGTTGATTCTTGGTGTTTATGTTTTTGTATTTTTTTTCTTTGTATGTGAAGGGGAACTTTGTTTGTTCTTATTTCATGTTCAAACTTTAATAAAGAGATTGATGAAAAAAAAAAGTATATACTGTATATATTAGGGGTGACCCCGAATAGTCGAAGATTCGATGCTTCGATTGGAGGAGCCGGATTCGACTACCGATCTCACGGTCGAATCTTCGCAGAGGTGTTATGAGACGAGGATCATGCCACTTTGGCTATATGAGGGCGCTCAATGTCTGATTTCACATAGAACTACCGGTTTTCTGTCAATACGTTAATATTCAGCCTATTATGATAATGCTGTATATAAAAATGTGCAAAGAAAGAAGCTTTTAATAAATATTTTTTAACGTGCGTGAATAAATCAAAACACCCCGTGACAGATTTAAGTTTCACTTTCAATCCGTGACCGACAGAGGAGCGTCTTGGCGGCAAGGATTTAAATCTTTAACAATGTCTGGGATAAGAAAATCTAAAGTGTGGATGTACACCATCAGAAAGGATATTCTCCAAGGCTGGATTTAGCATCAGGAAAACCATGATCGCACTTCTGCCGGCCAACGTTAACAAGTTGGTTTTCCACGGGACATTCTAAAATGCTTGACGTGAAAAAAGCTTTTAAAACGCTTAAAAGGCACTTTAACGTGGCTTAATGTACACAGTACACACTTTATTAAGAAACCGTACTATGATAAGCAGATGAACCCAGAATATGAACGCAATGCGTTCCTCCTATAGTAAAGCGTTATCTTTACATAATTTGATATTTTAATTTAACTACTTTAGGAGATTAAGTCGTTAAACGTTTTTCACGTTAAGTGTTTTAGAATGTATTTTATCCGCGCGCACAAAAGACTCCAACGGACACAGACAGAGTGAAAGACTGGGTTTGTTCTCTCGATCAGGTATCGGGTACAAGTGATTTCAAAACTTTTCAGCCGGTTATAATTTGATTTTTGGATGCTGTGAACATGTTTAGCTAAAAGACTGCCACTCCAGTTTAGCATTTATTGTTGTTTCTGCAGTTAAAAAGACAAAGTTGAAAATTCTGGCTACTATCGTTATTTTAATAATTTCTTTATTTTTATTTTATTTATTGATCTGTCAGGGTTATCTAATCTAACTATTTGTGGCTTGTGTTTTGAATATATGTTCCCCTGCACTTTAGGCATTTTGCACACATTTGCTTCTCATCTTGTGACTTGATTCTGATTTATTTCGTTTTGTATTTTTATTTATTAGAAAGGTATATTCTGTTCTAATTTCATTTAGTAAATTAATTATTTATTTTTTCGGTGCATCGATGTTGTGCTGTACTTAGAGCCTGCTCGCACAGGTAATTTAGCCGATTTAATTTGATTTGCATGTGAAATGTCTGCAGTGTGGCCTTTCTGGAGTTATGTTATTTCTTAGTTTTATTGATTCAAAATGTTTTTATACATTTTTTTCTATATCTTTGTGTGATTTTCTGTACATCGCGGCTTTGAAATGTTAAAGCCCCGCCCCCAGACCCAGCCCCAGCCCCCCCCCAACTTTCTACCTGAGAACGAAAAGTGAAAAATCAAGCTGAATACTTGTTTTTAGTTTTGTTGAAAAAATAAAAAGACGAAAAAGGAAGTGTTTTCTCGTTTTTCTACTTTCAATATTAAATCAAAAGACGAATGAACACACGACACGGTCCGTGTATCATCTGATCATTTCATTTCCTGTTTGGAATGGAATAACGAGAAATGAAAAGACGGATCGTTTATTCGGTGTTTCGTTTAGTTTAATAAACGGAAAATGAGATTTCGGCTCGATTTCTAATTTTTCGTTTGTGGTTTACAAATCGGTTTATGGCTTTGATATTTCGTTTGCACATGTGGGCGGCGCTGAAACGCCCCTTTCATCTGATTGGTCAAACCGCTTCGTCTTCAGTACAGCCAGAATAAGAGTCCGTACGGCACACTCACATCCCACTTTAACCCCCTGTGAGCAATAGGGGAAACCCAGAAAGTGCACTGCTATAAACAATGACACATAAGCCCTGCTGTCTTCAAATAAATAAACTTCAGTCACACTGTAATTGCTGTACAGTATAATGATACTAACTGTAGTTTCTCCAGCTTGAGTTGTGGGTTCATCAGTAGATCACTGAGGTTTTTCACTCCAGAGTCTCCTAGTGTATTCCCGCTCAGGTCCAGCTCTCTCAGGTGTGACGGGTTTGATTTCAGAGCTGAAGTCAGGATGAGACTCTGTTCCTCTGTAATTCTGCAGTTCCACAGACTGAAGACAGAAAGAGAAAATGACTCAGATCTATGATGATCAACTAACGTGTTCATCTTCATCCAGCAGACTTTTGCTGACAAATAAACAGGGATATCAAGGTAAAGGTAACATGGAGAAAGACACACATTGTTCATTTAAATATACTACCAACACTGTAACAATACAAAGGTTGAAATTGTTGATGTATTCATGTTTACACATTCATTTCATATCATTTTTAAAGGGTCATGAAACCCCAAAACACATTTTTTGATGACGTGACGCGTGACCTTTCCAACGTGATGATGTAATACGTGGCACATCTCAGAGATGGTACAAGACCAATTTGTTTGTGGTTAAAAAGTATATATATATATACCCCCTTTTTTTTGAATATGTTGGGAAGTTGACCTTCCCAGACAATCCTGAGTAAACTTAGTGTCCCACGTTTTTTGCTGCAAATGACTGGGCAGTAGTTCTTGGACCGTCACTCACAGCTATTAGTTAATGTGTTTTTATTTTGTTTTTTTTCCTTCATTGTTACTATGTTGTTTGTCGTTTATTTTTGTTGAGTCTTGGTGTTTATGTTTTTGTATTTTTTTTCTTTGTATGTGAAGGGGAACTTTGTTTGTTCTTATTTCATGTTCAAAATTTAATAAAGAGATTGATGAAAAAAAAAAGTATATACTGTATATATTAGGGGTGACCCCGAATAGTCGAAGATTCGATGCTTCGATTGGAGGAGCCGGATTCGACTACCGATCTCACGGTCGAATCTTCGCAGAGGTGTTATGAAACGATGATCATGCCACTTTGGCTATATGAGGGCGCTCAATGTCTGATTTCACATAGAACTACCGGTTTTCTGTCAATACGTTAATATTCAGCCTATTATGATAATGCTGTATATAAAAATGTGCAAAGAAAGAAGCTTTTAATAAATATTTTTTAACGTGCGTGAATAAATCCAAACGCCCCGTGACAGATTTAAGTTTCACTTTCAATCCGTGACCGACAGAGGAGCGTCTTGGCGGCAAGGATTTAAATCTTTAACAATGTCTGGGATAAGAAAATCTAAAGTGTGGATGTACACCATCAGAAAGGATATTCTCCAAGGCTGGATTTAGCATCAGGAAAACCATGATCGCACTTCTGCCGGCCAACGTTAACAAGTTGGTTTTCCACGGGACATTCTAAAATGCTTGACGTGAAAAAAGCTTTTAAAACGCTTAAAAGGCACTTTAACGTGGCTTAATGTACACAGTACACACTTTATTAAGAAACCGTACTATGATAAGCAGATGAACCCAGAATATGAACGCAATGCGTTCCTCCTATAGTAAAGCGTTATCTTTACATAATTTGATATTTTAATTTAACTACTTTAGGAGATTAAGTCGTTAAACGTTTTTCACGTTAAGTGTTTTAGAATGTATTTTATCCGCGCGCACAAAAGACTCCAACGGACACAGACAGAGTGAAAGACTGGGTTTGTTCTCTCGATCAGGTATCGGGTACAAGTGATTTCAAAACTTTTCAGCCGGTTCTAATTTGATTTTTGGATCCTGTGAACATGTTTAGCTAAAAGACTGCCACTCCAGTTTAGCATTTATTGCTGTTTCTGCAGTTAAAAAGACAAAGTTGAAAATTCTGGCTACTATCGTTATTTTAATAATTTCTTTATTTTTATTTTATTTATTGATCTGTCAGGGTTATCTAATCTAACTATTTGTGGCTTGTGTTTTGAATATATGTTCCCCTGCACTTTAGGCATTTTGCACACATTTGCTTCTCATCTTGTGACTTGATTCTGATTTATTTCGTTTTGTATTTTTATTTATTAGAAAGGTATATTCTGTTCTAATTTAATTTAGTAAATTAATTATTTATTTTTTCGGTGCATCGATGTTGTGCTGTACTTAGAGCCTGCTCGCACAGGTAATTTAGATGATTTAATTTGATTTGCATGTGAAATGTCTGCAGTGTGGCCTTTCTGGAGTTATGTTATTTCTTAGTTTTATTGATTCAAAATGTTTTTATACATTTTTTTCTATATCTTTGTGTGATTTTCTGTACATCGCGGCTTTGAAATGTTAAAGCCCCGCCCCCAGACCCAGCCCCAGCCCCCCCCCCAACTTTCTACCTGAGAACGAAAAGTGAAAAATCAAGCTGAATACTTGTTTTTAGTTTTTCTGAAAAAATAAAAAGACGAAAAAGGAAGTGTTTTCTCGTTTTTCTACTTTCAATATTAAATCAAAAGACGAATGAACACACGACACGGTCCGTGTATCATCTGATCATTTCATTTCCTGTTTGGAATGGAATAACGAGAAATGAAAAGACGGATCGTTTATTCGGTGTTTCGTTTAGTTTAATAAACGGAAAATGAGATTTCGGCTCGATTTCTAATTTTTCGTTTGTGGTTTACAAATCGGTTTATGGCTTTGATATTTCGTTTGCACATGTGGGCGGCGCTGAAACGCCCCTTTCATCTGATTGGTCAAACCGCTTCGTCTTCAGTACAGCCAGAATAAGAGTCCGTACGGCACACTCACATCCCACTTTAACCCCCTGTGAGCAATAGGGGAAACCCAGAAAGTGCACTGCTATAAACAATGACACATAAGCCCTGCTGTCTTCAAATAAATAAACTTCAGTCACACTGTAATTGCTGTACAGTATAATGATACTAACTGTAGTTTCTCCAGCTTGAGTTGTGGGTTCATCAGTAGATCACTGAGGTTTTTCACTCCAGAGTCTCCTAGTGTATTCCTGCTCAGGTCCAGCTCTCTCAGGTGTGACGGGTTTGATTTCAGAGCTGAAGTCAGGATGAGACTCTGTTCCTCTGTAATTCTGCAATCACTCAGACTGAAGACAGAAAGAGAAAATGACTCAGATCTATGATGATCAACTAACGTGTTCATCTTCATCCAGCAGACTTTTGCTGACAAATAAACAGGGATATCAAGGTAAAGGTAACATGGAGAAAGACACACATTGTTCATTTAAATATACTACCAACACTGTAACAATACAAAGGTTGAAATTGTTGATGTATTCATGTTTACACATTCATTTCATTTCATTTTTAAAGGGTCATGAAACCCCAAAACACATTTTTTGATGACGTGACGCGTGACCTTTCCAACGTGATGATGTAATACGTGGCACATCTCAGAGATGGTACAAGACGGGCATTTGTGGTTAAAAAGTATATATATATATACCCCCTTTTTTTGAATATGTTGGGAAGTTGACCTTCCCAGACAATCCTGAGTAAACTTAGTGTCCCACGTTTTTTGCTGCAAATGACTGGGCAGTAGTTCTTGGACCGTCACTCACAGCTATTAGTTAATGTGTGTTTATTTTGTTTTGTTTCCTTCATTGTTACTATGTTGTTTGTCGTTTATTTTTGTTGATTCTTGGTGTTTATGTTTTTGTATTTTTTTTCTTTGTATGTGAAGGGGAACTTTGTTTGTTCTTATTTCATGTTCAAAATTTAATAAAGAGATTGATGAAAAAAAAAAGTATATACTGTATATATTAGGGGTGACCCCGAATAGTCGAAGATTCGATGCTTCGATTGGAGGAGCCGGATTCGACTACCGATCTCACGGTCGAATCTTCGCAGAGGTGTTATGAGACGATGATCATGCCACTTTGGCTATATGAGGGCGCTCAATGTCTGATTTCACATAGAACTACCGGTTTTCTGTCAATACGTTAATATTCAGCCTATTATGATAATGCTGTATATAAAAATGTGCAAAGAAAGAAGCTTTTAATAAATATTTTTTAACGTGCGTGAATAAATCCAAACGCCGCGTGACAGATTTAAGTTTCACTTTCAATCCGTGACCGACAGAGGAGCGTCTTGGCGGCAAGGATTTAAATCTTTAACAATGTCTGGGATAAGAAAATCTAAAGTGTGGATGTACACCATCAGAAAGGATATTCTCCAAGGCTGGATTTAGCATCAGGAAAACCATGATCGCACTTCTGCCGGCCAACGTTAACAAGTTGGTTTTCCACGGGACATTCTAAAATGCTTGACGTGAAAAAAGCTTTTAAAACGCTTAAAAGGCACTTTAACGTGGCTTAATGTACACAGTACACACTTTATTAAGAAACCGTACTATGATAAGCAGATGAACCCAGAATATGAACGCAATGCGTTCCTCCTATAGTAAAGCGTTATCTTTACATAATTTGATATTTTAATTTAACTACTTTAGGAGATTAAGTCGTTAAACGTTTTTCACGTTAAGTGTTTTAGAATGTATTTTATCCGCGCGCACAAAAGACTCCAACGGACACAGACAGAGTGAAAGACTGGGTTTGTTCTCTCGATCAGGTATCGGGTACAAGTGATTTCAAAACTTTTCAGCCGGTTCTAATTTGATTTTTGGATGCTGTGAACATGTTTAGCTAAAAGACTGCCTCTCCAGTTTAGCATTTATTGTTGTTTCTGCAGTTAAAAAGACAAAGTTGAAAATTCTGGCTACTATCGTTATTTTAATAATTTCTTTATTTTTATTTTATTTATTGATCTGTCAGGGTTATCTAATCTAACTATTTGTGGCTTGTGTTTTGAATATGTTCCCCTGCACTTTAGGCATTTTGCACACATTTGCTTCTCATCTTGTGACTTGATTCTGATTTATTTCGTTTTGTATTTTTATTTATTAGAAAGGTATATTCTGTTCTAATTTAATTTAGTAAATTAATTATTTATTTTTTCGGTGCATCGATGTTGTGCTGTACTTAGAGCCTGCTCGCACAGGTAATTTAGCCGATTTAATTTGATTTGCATGTGAAATGTCTGCAGTGTGGCCTTTCTGGAGTTATGTTATTTCTTAGTTTTATTGATCCAAAATGTTTTTATACATTTTTTTCTATATCTTTGTGTGATTTTCTGTACATCGCGGCTTTGAAATGTTAAAGCCCCGCCCCCAGACCCAGCCCCCCCCCAACTTTCTACCTGAGAACGAAAAGTGAAAAATCAAGCTGAATACTTGTTTTTAGTTTTTCTGAAAAAATAAAAAGACGAAAAAGGAAGTGTTTTCTCGTTTTTCTACTTTCAATATTAAATCAAAAGACGAATGAACACACGACACGGTCCGTGTATCATCTGATCATTTCATTTCCTGTTTGGAATGGAATAATGAGAAATGAAAAGACGGATCGTTTATTCGGTGTTTCGTTTAGTTTAATAAACGGAAAATGAGATTTCGGCTCGATTTCTAATTTTTCGTTTGTGGTTTACAAATCGGTTTATGGCTTTGATATTTCGTTTGCACATGTGGGCGTCGCTGAAACACCCCTTTCATCTGATTGGTCAAACCGCTTCGTCTTCAGTACAGCCAGAATAAGAGTCCGTACGGCACACTCACATCCCACTTTAACCCCCTGTGAGCAATAGGGGAAACCCAGAAAGTGCACTGCTATAAACAATGACACATAAGCCCTGCTGTCTTCAAATAAATAAACTTCAGTCACACTGTAATTGCTGTACAGTATAATGATACTAACTCTAGTTTCTCCAGCTTGAGTTGTGGGTTCATCAGTAGATCACTGAGGTTTTTCACTCCAGAGTCTCCTAGTTTATTCCCGCTCAGGTTCAGCTCTCTCAGGTGTGACGGGTTTGATTTCAGAGCTGAAGTCACATTAGAATAACCTTCATCTGTCATATCACAGCCTCTTAACCTACATTAGCAGAGAGAGAGAAGAAAATAAGACAGAAGAAAAGAAAACTCTTTATTCTGTAAAGTCACATCATCTTCATAAGCAAATAAAACAGAGAGAGGAAGAGAGATCTTCATCTTTATTTCACCAGATCACAAAATACTCAGTTTGCACAAATACAGTGTTAAAGTGTTTTAGTTTAAACTGTTGAAGTGATTTTAAGCATTTTGATTCTTGTATGTGAATGTGACTGACCTCAATCTCTCCAGTTTACAGTGTGAATCCTTCAGTACGGCACATAAGTGCTTCACTCCAGAGTCTCCTAGTTTATTCCCGCTCAGGTCCAGCTCTCTCAGGTGTGACGGGTTTGATCTCAGAGCTGAAGTCAGGATGAGACTCTGTTCCTCTGTAATACTGCATCCACTCAGACTGAAGACAGAAAGAGAAAATGACTCAGATCTATGATGATCAACTAACGTGTTCATCTTCATCCAGCAGACTTTTGCTGACAAATAAACAGGGATATCAAGGTAAAGGTAACATGGAGAAAGACTACACATTGTTCATTTAAATATACTACCAACACTGTAACAATAAAAAGGTTGAAAGCGTTGATCTATTTATGTTAGTTTACACATTCATTTCATTTAATCTTTAAGGTTCTTTCATGTCAATGTCACCCTTGGTTTGCTCACTGGGTCAAATGTGTTTATGTCGGTTGTTTTCAGACACATTGTCTACTTGCTAAAACTTTACAGTAAGGTTTCATTTGTTAACATTAACTACATTAGTTAACATGAACCCATGATGGACAATACTATACAGCATTTAATAACCTTAAGTTTAAACATTTACTAATACATTTTTAAATACAAAAGTTTTCTGTTAACATTAGTAAATCCCCTGTGAACTAACATGAACAAAGAATAACTGTATAAACTAACATGATCAGATTAAGGAATAAAAGTATTTCCTTAAGCAGAAGACAATCAAACAAGTTTTGTAAAAGGTAGTTCATCTGCTTTAGTGCTGCACCGTGAGGCAGTGTCGGTGTATTTTATGGATGGCTCAGCTAAACAGGCCAATAAGAGACTATTAACTACTATTATTGCTTTTAATTATACTAATGTCTAATTAAAATGTCTACAAATGTATAAAACTGATCAGAGATCAGGTAAAACCCACAGACACTTGTTCAATCTCAGTGAATCTGCATGATTCATGGGTTCACAGAGATCATCGCCCCCCAGTGGTGAACCATTGACATTTTTAAACGTTTTGAAACAGTTATGACGTAACGAAGCCTCGTTTACTGAAATCATGTGACTTTGGCAGTTTGATACACACTCCGAACCACTGATCCAATAAATTATGCCATTGACATTGTGTCTTTGCAGTGCATGTGTATTCGCAGATTATTGTTATGATGCCAATTTGTGGCTTAATTTAAATTGAGCAGCAATACTGCTGTGGTAAAAGGGATGTCAAGCATTTATTTATTATTTATTTTAATGTTACTGAGGAATGAGTTAAAGCATAAAGCATACAGTAGGCTACACTCCATAAATGTTCCTAAAGAGTGTTGAAAATTGAGAAGCCATAGCTTATGGATCCAGTGAATTACCCACAGCATTTATTCAGGGAATGTTCAACAAACATATTTATTAGCTAACAGGTATGAAAGCAACAATAACAAAAAAAAGAAAAAAAGAAAAGGCAAATGTGCATGCAGGACAGCTGTATTTGCCAGCAGTGGAAGATCTGACCACACAGTCCCACCTTCAACATTCTGAACATTCAATCTAAGGAAGGGAGAACAAACTATAGACTGAAGTTACATGTTTATGAAGAACATTTACTTGTTTTGTAATGTATATGTATACATGTTTCTTACCCATTGGCCAGTTTGGCCTTAATACCTATGCTGCTCTCCATCTAATGTAGTTATATTAGTAAATAAATGTCACAGTTGTATTATCTTTTTGAGAACAATTTAACACACCATCACCCTTCATTGTGAAATTTTCACATCTCCTCTTTATATAATCACGCTCCTTTCTTGAGCAGCGGTCGGGATATTGGTTATCCTGCAAAGTTTTTGATTTGTCTAACTTTAATTGCATCCATTTGCTGTGGCAGTATATGGCCTAACAACAATGACACTTCATTTATAGACCTTTTAATCTGTTCCTAACGGTTAGCAGACAACAATAATGAAAGCACATGATTCATAACAAGTAAAGAGAATATGTTAATGAGATTCATGGTACCAGTCAAATGAAGAGAACTGGCATAATTTAAATTTATATTACATAAAAAGATTGTGTCATATTTCTTTTGTTAAAGAGGTCAGCAAAAAAGTAAACAATAAAGCATTTCCTCTTGTTTTAGAGAGGGTCATGCTATTCGTGTGAGGTGACAAATGATTAAGAGGTTAGTGATGTAGGCCTATGAGTATATTAGCCATAGAGAATATCAGTATATATTTGTAATAATTCATTATCACTATATCATATGTTTTGCTTATTTCAGTAATACAATTTGTGGTTGCCTCTCAGTGTTTTTCACAGGACTTTAATCACTAAAGACAAAGTGTTCTACATGTCCAATACAAGACATTAGATACACAACATTCAAGTTCATGCTGCTACTGAGCATAATGTACATGTACACATTTGGCAGACGCTTCTATCCAAAGCGACTTACATTGCATTTCAAGCTACACATTTACATTCTTATTAGTTCTTGCTTTCCCTGGGAATCAAACCCATGACCTTGGTGTTGTAAGCGCCAACGCTCTACTGTTTGAGCTACAGGAAAGCTCAACACAATGTACAATTCAATATTACTATATTTGCTATATAGAATTGTTCTGAAAGGAGAAGAGTCAAAATTAGTTTTTATTTTTTATTTTATAAATCTGTTGAATGTTACAAGTTCATGAGATAATTAACTTCATGACCCTATAAGCATAGCTGCTTTATGTCCAGGGAAAAGGATACAGGTGTCAGAGCTGGTTAAGAAAAGAGATCTTAATATAATCAGCAGAGTAAAATAAGCTGATAAGTGTTTTTATATAAAAAATAATAGATCCATTATAAAATTAGGCTATATGCAGATCAATAAATGCAACTGGAAAAAAATGTACTTTGCAATTTATGTTTCTTTTAGGTAGTCTAGCTACTTTCATTTAATCTACATCTGTTGTTATTTGTGATTAGAACTCATGACAACACACTACAGAAAATATGATACACTAATGTTGAGAAGAGTCTTCTGAAGTGCGCTGACAAGTCTGTTCATCCAGTGAAACCGAATGCCCCATGTTAACATAGGCGTGGTTTCTGAGCTTGACACTAAAGTATGTTAAACTTCTTTGAAATTGCGTCAAATACGCAGGAATATACACTTCAAAAACAAATCGCTTTATTATGCATACCAGTGTGTATACAACTGGTGAAACATACGTTTTTAATCATGGATCCGTGAAAAATGGCTGCGACGAATCTGTAGCCGTCTAACATCTGCTGGAAATCCAGGTAAAACTGGGAAAAAAATCTGCGTGCACGCGCGTTCCCCCAGTTAACATGATCCCCAGTTGATCCGTAACACCGGCACACTGAAGCTTTTTTTTTTTTATAGTTCAAAGTTACTATCAGATTTAATGTTATTACCTTGACAAACTATACATCATTAAAAAGATATAAGACTCAAGTTTCAGTATTTGACCACTATTGTATTCTGAGAAACTCATAGTGACAGTTATGTCTTAATTTGTGTCAGGAGTTATGTAATGAAAAAATGAGTCGATACCTTTAATATGAATTATGAGCGTCAGCTTTCATTCAGAAAAAAACTCCTGTGCTGTCGTCATGACAACTCTTGACAAAACAACGTTCTTCAGGGCTTTTAGCTCAAAAATGTGCAGATTTGGAGAAATATTGATAGATTCTCATAGATTTACATCAGATTTCTATAGAGAGGAATAATATTTATTGAATTTATACCCAAATGCGTCGACGTAATCATTATGAGCGCTGGATACTCTGATGTACTGTGTTTTCAATCCATACCAGCAGCCTGAGGACGCCCTATGCACATTTAAGCTGCGCCCGAAATCAAATACTTCCCTACTATATAGTATGCGAAAAACAGTACATGAGCAGAGTGGTATGTCCGAAATCATAGAATTCGAAAAACAGCAGGCGAGAAGTACCCGGATGACCTACTACTTCCGGCGAGATTCTGAAGTGCGCATATGATGGACACTTTACTATCCCATGATCAGGGCCTGAAGTTAAAGTCCAACTGAAATCAAAATTGACCCTATTTAATTTGTTAGCGCATATTACTAGTCTTGTGGTGAAAAATTAATCTGTGCAAGTTAATACACAGAAAAAAATGGTTTGCCGTCGTAATCTTTAATCAAAGTCTGAAAAGTTACTTCCGGACTGGAATGGAGTTCCTTCTCTGACGACGTAGGTTTGACTGCATGGGTTGGGAAACGCTTAACCACTCCCCTCAAACCGTTAGTCTGCTATGAGCAAGAGATGGAGAGGAGGAGCGCTAGAGTAAAACCCTGCCCTCTGTTCAATATGCCTTTTCACTGGGAAATACGTCACAACACTGGAGAAAAGTCGTTTGCAACTTCCGGTTCACGCGGACTTTAACTTTTTTGACCACCTGCCACAGTGACTTTTTACCAGACAGTTTTTTTTTTTTTTTGGCCTCATAAAAGGTGAAAAAAAAGGAATTGCACAAACATTTGTTCTTTAACTTGTAAGAATACACATTTAAGTGTTGTCAAGTTATTAACGAGATCCATACAAGTAATAATAACTCTTAGAATACAGATATAGACCTAGTGCAGCTCGTATTAAAAACAATGGCTGGGCAGCTGTTAGTTACAGCGTTCAGGAACCGTTAAGCAGAACTAAATTAACATTGTTATTACCATATACATAGGTTAAATTGGGCTGGAGCGCAGCTCCGCCTCCTCGGGTCCACAACACACCATGCCGGAGCTCAGCTCCGTCTCCTTCAGCTCCTTCACATATTGTTATTCCACTTGAATTATTTTTCATCTCCTGGTAAATACATGGCATATGAGACTGAATAATTAGCAAGACTACACAGAGACACCCAGGCTACATGGAATTATCAGACGTCATAATGCGCGTTCTCTGGTTCAGCACCCCGCCCACCAGCGACGTTACCATGGAAACCCGCGAACGGCTAGCAAAATCAATCTTTTAAATTCAACCGCCCGATGGGCTCATTGTGCCGTCTAATTCTTTATCGAGCATACGTGATTATTTGGTTTACTTTACCTCAGATAAATAAGATACGTAATTATTCATTTCAAACGCAACCTACAACTTCATTTTCTAATGTGACTAATGTAGCCTCGCTCGCACTGTTTTTTATTTGATTTGTCTGCTAAGGCCCATAGCTGCCAACTTTCACGCTCTCACGTGACGCCACACATCAATTTTCTCACGCACAGTAACATTGCAAAGCAAAGAGGACACGGAGACCGACAGACAAGACAGAGCAGGATACTTATGTTATAAAAAATAATCTCATCTCTCAGATTCTGTCAATTTTATTTCAAAATTCAAGCAATAAATACCGTTTTGGCGCTTGTAAATGTGACGCGACAGATCCCTATAACTGTTAGCGTCACGTGAACGGATGATCTCTAGCTAATGAACAATGTTAAATACAGTTGTTGGTGTTATAATTAAAAAAAACGCATTATATGTCTGGGCTGATTAGGTGAGTTTTTGTTGTTTTTTTTTGTCTTGAGAAAAATGAATGCCTATCTTGTGTAGCCTACCTAATATTTATCCAAATGAGTCAATATTGAATCAAATCACAAGCACTGAACTGAATTGAAATCATAAAATTTGTGTCAAGCAATAAAAAAAGTAGTTTATCAGAAATTGTACCATGTAAACAATATAAATTGTTTTTACTAAACCTAATACAATTCTGCTTAGTTACTAAAATGTTCAGATTTTTTTTCACCATACTAACACCAATTTGATATTTAAAAATAAAATATTTAAAAAGTATATAATTATCTAACATCTGACTAATATAACAAACTGCCAAAGAAATTGGCCCTGATTCTCTTAAATCAACATCATTTTCTTGTTTAAAAAGATGTTTACACTGTTAGACCTTACCAGGTTTTTTACAGTAAAAGAGTAAAAGGGGGGCGAGTTCAACTTCAGACTAGAGTAACGACGAGACGAGATGAATCCTCCAGTTTCTTGCAGCGCTCCGGTCTGCAACGCTCTGAAAGCTGCCACAGTTCACACCAATTCAACGAGACGGTGCGGTGCATCATCTTGATAGCACAACGACTCTTTGTACTTCAGTCCAACTTCCGACTTTTCGGCTATTTTTTGTAGCTTTATATATATCATTTGTTGCGTCTAAATATGAATGAGGATATGGTTATTGATAAATCGAATTGTTATTGTTGTTCTTATTATCATTTAGGAGGGCTTAGGAACATTTTGGGGTAGCTTCAGCCCCCCTAAAATAGGCCAAACGACGTCCCTGCTGTAATCTACAGTATGTTACTGTAAAAATCCACTAAATTAAAACTCAAGTTAACTAATTTCACTTGCAGAAACCGACTGCCTTAAATTGACCAACTGTCATTTAAATGTATTACTAAAATTTATAATGCATAAATAATGTGAGCAAAGTATTACTGTGAACTTCTTTCATTTGAAACCACTAAAAAACTATTGAACATAAAAAGATTTCCACTGGACCAGCAACTACACAGTCACCGCCTGTTAAATAAAGCAACATGCAGAATATCATCAATGTTTGTAGATCTTCTGCTGGACTGAAGCACAGGCTCTACTCTTCTGCACAACGGTGACCCAAAAAATACAATTTACAGTAAACTACTGGCAACAGTGTTCCAGTATAAACCTGTTTTATAACTTACAGTTTATTACTGTTAAAATACATTTCATGGGTGTGACTTTTTATCTTACAATGTTAACCCTTTCAACCCCACAGGAAAATCCACACTACAAAGAGTAAAAAGTAACATTGACGCAGTGTTGCAGTGAGATAATTAAGTGAATATGTTGAATAATAAGTGAATAAGTGAAATAAGTGATTGTTGAGCATTAGTGATGAACACCTGCTGTTAACAAGCAGGATCACTGAAGGAAAGAGGAACACACAAACAGAAAATAGAGAAACAGAAGAACTACAACTGACTTCCAGCCATTACACATTATTACACTTATTATTAACAGTATGACTTTATTTCTGTCATACATCTACAGAAATTGTTATTGCTATGTTTAATTGAAAATGTTTGGTTTGTAGTTATACCATGATGGAGATCAGTGTTTGCTTTAGTTGGGATGCTGACCCTTGACTTTATAACATTAGTTTTTCACTGGCTGACTGAACTGTGTTTTTGTAAGTCACATTTGTGCACACACACGGTTTGTGAATGATTGCGGTTATATTGATTATGATGAAAAAAAAATCATCATATAGCCTGTTCATTCACTAAATGTCTCAGTTTTTAATCCTCTATCTTAAGTGTTATATTACCACCACTGTGAAACTACAGTAAGAAGTTACGATGATATTTTTTTGAACACATATAATGCACAGCCTAAAAAAGAAACAGAGCTACAATGTCTTGTAGAAACACAGAGATATCAAAAATCTGCATATGTCTCTCATCAGTGGTGGCAATAATTTATTTTTATTTATTCATTCATGCAGGAGTGCATGCTGGGAGTTTTATACTATCCTGGAACCCAGCATGCATTGCGACATGAAAGTTTTTACTGTCACCATTGTTGAGATTCATATGCTGATTGTTGATGTCTGTTTGTGTCTAAGACAAGCAGGAGATATTTTAAAGCACTATTAAAATATTATTTCAATATACTTCAGAATAACTAATTACAGAAACATTGTATTTCACGTTATAGATTAACAAATATGATTAATATGAAATAGAAATAAGTCCACAGCTTTTACACTGGTTAAGATCAGTGAATCAGACATGTCCAGGATGATTATGTAATCAACACAACAGTCATAAACACCTGATCATCTTTCTCTTGATTATTTCTTGGCATAACAAATGTGTTTTATAAACTCATAGTTAAAGCAGTCAGAGAAAAATTGATATAATAAAGTCAATGGTTCAAGAGCCCAACTAAAACAAATACTGATCTCCATCATGGTGATAATAACTTTATTATTTTCAATAAAACATCAACAACTAAATATCTGTTAATTCTCAACAATAACTTTTGTATGAAAGAAATCATGTTAAACTGGTTAGTAAACTGGTTTCACACTCGGTGGCTGGAAGTCAGTTCATTATTCTTGTGTTTCTCTTTATTCTGTTCTTGTTTCTCTGTCCTTCAGTGATTCTGCTTATCAGGTGTTCATCAGTGTCTCAATTCACTCACTTCTTTTCATTCACTGTCAAGGGGACTATATTAGTGAACTAATGTAGGGAACAGTGAATGAGGGTATAGGGTGTGATTGGGAAAACAGCCTCTGAGTGTCGACTTTGAGCACTGTTAATTCACAGTATATTCCTGTAGGCTATTTTTGTTTTCTGCGGTATATTACTGTTTTAATGGAAAATGGTATGATATTGTCAGAATTTGGCCTTATTTTACAGCAAGGGTTAACAGTGTATTTGCCAACCAATATTTTCAAACATGTTCAATTTCATACGTTTTCCGAGGGTGAAATCCGTTGCCTGCTTGTTAACATTAAAGGTAAAAAATAATAAAAAACGTACTCGGTTACTAACGTAACCTCGGTTCTCTCTAGAAGAGGGAACGAGTATTGCGTAAGTAGCTTACGCATCGGGAAAGTCTTCTTTCTTCGAGATCTGAAGCCAAAAAATTATCCTTAATTTTGTATTCATTGTCAACGCAGTGCAGCAGCCGACAGACCTAGGCAGGCTGTATAAGCGTGCTCATTGGCTGCTCGGCTGCAACTGCTTAAGCCTATCGGTGAGCGCTCTGAACGCGGCAACCAATGAGGGCGCTTCGCGCCCTCCACACCCTTCTAACCGTCAGAATGGGCGTGGCCAGCGTGTATATATTCAGCGCTCACAGGCTAAAATTCTGGTTTTCGCAGTCTGAAGCGCAAAAGCTCGTGGCGCGACACGGCAGGTTACGCAATACTCGTTCCCTCTTCTAGAGAGAACCGAGGTTACGTTAGTAACCGAGTACGTTCTCTTACGAGAGGTTCTCTCGTATTGCGTAAGTAGCTTACGCATCGGGAACCCTTTGTCAACGCCGTGTGCGCCGAGCATCCAGCCCATGAATCCCAGGGGAACCGGGGAAAACACTCTGCTGGAAAATGTGGCCGGTCGAGAGACGGGCCAGCGTAGTACATGCACTTCATGCAGCATATGAAATAGAGCGGCGCGGCCGGTCTATAAACATAGCAGTACAACAGTAGGGCCGGCGGAGCGAGCCCATACAGTACATAAGCACTCATAAGGGTAGGAGAAAACGACATAGTCGGTCTCACATGAAGAGAAAAATTCCCGTGCGGCAGAAAATAATGCAGGCGGCCAGCAGCGCGGGCCAGCACCGATAACAGCGCGTAACGGGAAATAGGAAACAGAACGGATCAGCCGGTCTGAGTCAAACACTTCACCCTGAGTAGTTACCAGAATAGCGCCAGCATATGAACGTAGTCTGCACACGGGAGCTGGGCAGAGCATACATGTCACTTATACCGACAATATTTTTGCCTGTAGGGCAGGAACTTCCAGGTTATAAAACCTCACGAATGTAGACGGGGAGGCCCAGCCCGCCGCCGTACAAATGTCGTGGATAGAAATTCCGCTGGACCAGGCCCACGACGAGGCCATGCCTCTAGTGGAATGGGCTCTGATGCCCAGAGGGCACTGCAGGTGTTTGGAGGCATAAGCTGCTGCTATCGCGTCCACTATCCACCTGGACAAGCTCTGCTTCGAGGCGGCAAGACCTTTGGTGCGTCCGCCGAAGGAAACAAAGAGCTGCTCTGAACGCCTGAAAGCGGCGGAGCGCGTGATGTAAACTCTCAGCGCCCGGACAGGGCATAGGAGGTTATCACTGTCCCCACTATCGGATGCTGGCAGAGCCGAGAGGGAAATAACTTGTGCCCTAAACGGGGTTCCAATCGCTTTGGGGATGTAACCGTGCCTCGGTCTGAGAATGACTTTCGAGTCATTCGGCCCGAACTCGAGACATGCAGGGCTAACAGATAGCGCGTGCAAATCACCCACTCGTTTGACTGAAGACAGAGCTATCAGAAAAACGGTTTTAAGCGACAGATACTTTAGATCCGCGGATTCAAGCGGTTCAAAGGGAAAAGCCTTTAGGGCCGCCAGGACCAAGGACAGATCCCACGAGGGAACCGAGGGGGGCCGCGGGGGGTTCATCCGTCTAGCTCCTCTGAGGAAGCGGATAATGAGCTCATTCCTTCCCATTGCCCGGCCGAGCGTCGTCTCAGCGAACGCTGTAATAGCGGCCACATATACTTTGAGCGTGGAAGGGGATCTGCCCTTTTCCAACAGCTCTTGCAAGAAGGAGAGCACCCGCGGGACCCCGCATGCGCGCGGATCCAGGTTTTGAGTAGCGCACCATTTAGAAAACACCGACCATTTAGACGCGTAGAGCCGTCTCGTGGAGGGGGCTCTAGACTGCGTGATCGTGTTCACGACCCCTTCTGACAGGTCAACGGGTATCCGTTGATCACCCATGCATGCAGCGACCAGCGCTCTGGATGGGGATGCCAGATCGATCCAGCGGCTTGGGAGAGGAGATCCTTTCTCACCGGGATCGGCCATGGGGGTGAGTGCGACAGCCTCACTAGCTCTGGGTACCAAGTTTGGTTTTCCCATCGCGGGGCTATAAGCAGCACTGAGTGGTGCGTTTCTCTGATCCTCGAAATGACCTGTGGCAACAGGGAGATTGGGGGAAAAGCATACAGCGGGAGGCTGGGCCATGTCTGGGACAGCGCGTCCTCGCTCTTCGAGTAAAACTTCGGGCATTGAGCATTGTCTTTCGACGCAAAGAGGTCGATTTCCGCTCTGCCGAATAGGCGCCAGAGAAACTGGACTGTCTGGGGGTGCAGAGACCATTCTCCCGGGGGAATGTTGTCCCTGGACAGTCTGTCTGGACCGACATTCAGGTGGCCCGGCACGTGCGCGGCTCTCAGCGAGCGCAGCGAGCGGTAAGCCCACACGAGGAGGCGTTCTGTCAGCCCGCACAGGTTCCTGGATCTGACACCGCCCTGTCGGTTCACATAGGATACCACGGACATGTTGTCCGAGCGGACTAGCACATGGTGATCCCGTATGAATAGGAGGAAGCGCCTGAGCGCGTTCTCGACCGCTATCATCTCCAAACAGTTTATATGGAGGCATCTTTCCCGGTCTGACCATAGGCCAAAAGCCGGTTTGCCCTCGAACAGAGCGCCCCAGCCTGAGGTGGAAGCGTCCGTCGAGATAACTTTGCGGTGTGAGATAGCTCCCATTGTCACTCCCCGCTGGTACCAGTCGGCCGCTAACCAGGGCTTCAGAGCTGAAACGCAGCTCTGAGTCACTCTGATGCGAATACCGCCGGAAGCCCATGCTCTGTGAGGCACTCGGGCATTCAGCCAGCGTTGTAGCGGGCGCATTCGTAAAAGACCCAGCCGAAGCACTGCTGCGGCTGAGGCCATACAACCCAGTAGCCTCTGAAATGTTTTGAGAGGTACGGTGCTGCCCGGCCGGAGGGACGCGGCCAGGCGTCGAATGCAGCGCGCGCGCTGTGTCGACAGGCGGGCTGTCATCGCTACAGTGTCCAGATCCAAACCCAGAAAAGAGGTTGATTGACTGGGCACGAGCGAGCTCTTGGTCCAGTTGACCGTAAGCCCCAGGCTGTCCAGATGGCTTAAAAGCACTGTTCTGTGGGCGATGAGTTCGGCCTCTGACTGTGCTAGGATCAGCCAATCGTCCAAGTAGTTCAAAATTCGCATTCCCCGACCCCTCAGGGGAGCGAGAGCCGTGTCCATGCACTTCGTGAATGTGCGAGGTGCCAAAGACAGGCCGAACGGCAGGACGGTGTACTGATATACCTGACCGTCGAAGGCGAATCTCAAGAATGGCCTGTGACGGGGTATTATCTGGATCTGAAAGTATGCGTCTTTCAGATCGAGAGATATAAACCAGTCCCTCGGGCGAATTTGCGCGAGGATTTGTCTGGTTGTGAGCATTTTGAACGGTCTTTTCATAAGAGCCTTGTTCAAACGTCTCAGATCTAGAATTGGTCTGAGAGCTCCGTCCTTCTTGGGAACGAGGAAATAACGGCTGTAAAAGCCCGACTCGCTCATGGAAGGGGAAACCGGTTCTATTGCCCTTTTGCACAGAAGTGTGGCTATTTCTGCTCGAAGTAGATGTGCTACTTCCCCATTCACTCTGGTCTCGACACGCGCTTGAAAGCGCGGAGGGCGGCGAGCGAACTGCAGAGTATAGCCTCGTTTTACTGTGCTCAGCACCCATTCTGACGCGCCTGGAATAGCTTCCCACGCTTTCGCGTGTGCGGCCAGGGGCAGAATAGCCTCCGGGCTCTGATCGCCGCTGATCGCGGGCTCGAGAGCTCGAAACGGAGGGGCGGGCGTGATGCGCGCGCTCTTGGTGCTTAGATACGGCGGGTCGCTCACAGCGGTGACCGGCCGTTTTACACACAGCGTCCCGGTGGCTTTTGACGGGGAACATACAGTGTGAAGCACGACGCTCGAAGGCGGCGTCGGGGGCGAAGTAAGAGAGCGGATGTGTGAGCGCGTGGAAGCGGGCACAGCATCCGTGTTTATAACCTGACCGGTACAGAGGGGTTGTGTAACAGAGCGGGCAGTGGGTAGGTGTGGGCACAGCTGGGTGGACACATGACCTACTTTTGACACTCGAGCGGCTTGTGCCAGCTTTATGCGAGTGGGCTCTGTGAGAGACACGGGGTTTACAGTGCTTGTGTGCAGAGGTGAACACAGATAAGTGGGCACATTTACTGCATTTGAAACACTTACAGCGCGAGGCGCGCGACCAGGCATAATACTCTCTTTGAGATTTCTCTGGGTCGCCGTGAAAACGGCGGTTGTGTGCAGGCGAGAGGGTGAGTTCACCGGCTCGTTGGCTGCGAAATGAGTGTCTGCAGTAACCGTGGCAACGGGGACTGACAGGGCTTGAAGCTTTGACGACGGTCCGGCCGCGGCGGGACCCAATCGTCGCTTCTCTCCTCGGGCTAGGAGGATTTTGGAGGCTCAGGCTTCACCGCGATCCTCTGCCGGGGTCCCCGGGGAGGCGGCGGTCTAGCGCGGCTGGTCGAGCGAGAGCGAGGGCGGCCGCCCTGTCGTCGCTGCGAGGACGGAGGTCGAGCTGGACGCTGGGCAGAGCTTTGTGCAGGCTGGTCCGAAGGACGGCGTGCAGCGGGTCTGGAGCGTCGAGGCAGAAACAAATTCATTGCCTCAGAAGTCTTTTTCACCTCCGAAAAGCGGTCGACGATCCCGCTAACCGCTGGGCCGAACAGGCCGGTGGGGGAGAGGGGGGCGTTGAGAAACACCGCGCGCTCAGACTCCCTCATGTCCGCGAGCGTGAGCCAGAGATGCCTCTCTGTAACTGACAGAGAGGCCATGCACCTTCCAATGGCCTGGGCAGCGGATTTCGTGGCGCGAAGGGAAAGATCCGTCGCGCTCCTCAAATCCGTAAGGGAAGCAGGCTCCGAGCGCTTCTCGTCCAGATCACGGAGGAGGTTAGCCTGGAGAATCTGCAGTACTGCCATAGAGTGGAGTGCTGATGCGGCCTGCCCCGCGGCGGCGAAAGCGCGGCCGACGAGGGCTGAAGTGGTCCTGCATGCTTTGGACGGGAGGGCAGCCTTTGAGCGCCAACGAGAGGGCGGGCAAAGGTGCGCTGCGACCGCCTCCTCCACAGGGGGGATGGAATTATACCCCTTCTCAGCGGCGCCGTCAACCTGTGAGAGCGTCGATGAGGCATGTGAAGACACTCTCGCGGAGAATGGAGCATTCCACGACTTCGAGAGCTCGCTGTGAAGCTCCGGCAGGAAGGGTGCTTTTCTGGACGCCGGCTGTCGGCGGCGGTGGTGAAGGAAGCAGCCGTCGAGTCTGTTCGGGGCTGGCTCTTCCGGGGAAGACCAGTCAAGGCCCAGCTGTTCGACAGCTAGCGTGAGGAGGCGTAAGAGTTCCGCGTCCTCGCCCGCTCGAGATCGGCCTGAATCCTGGACTGACGAGGAGGCAGTGGACCATTCCTCACTGTCAGAGGCCAGGAGAGAACAGCTGTCCGCGGCGCGTTTACCAAAGTCATCCGCCTCATCCCCTGAAGCGGCGGAGGCGCGGGCGAGAGCCGGCGGCTGCGCGGCCGAGAGGGGGGGCGGGGAAGGCGAGGGAGAAGCTCGAGGGAGAGACTCCGGCGAGCTTCTGTGCGCCTGGTTGGTCTCCGGCGGTCGCTGTGAGCGGCGCTTCTTCTTGCGCGGCCCAGCAGGGACGGGCGGGGAGACATGCTGATCGAAAACTTCAAGCCGAGCCCGCAGGGTCGACATTGAAAGTTCCTCGCACTCGGGGCAGCCGCCCGTGGAGAGTGCGGTGGCGGCGTGATCGCGGCCCAGGCAGAGAGCGCAGATGAGATGGCGGTCTCCGTCGCTGAGCGGGGCGTGGCACGAGCCGCAAGAAAAACGGGGCATTTTTAGAAAAACGCCCCGTGCTCTTTTAGAGAAGAGGGTGTGTTGCAGTAGGCGAACACACAGCAGAGAAAAAGGATATGACGCCGGATAGCGTAGCAGGCACGGAAGGCTGAAGGCGGCGAAGGCGGCCGGCTTCTTCAGGCGCTGTCCTAGGCTTGCTGGTCGCTGGTTTCAACGGCGGCGGCTTCTCCAGATCCAGCGATGCGAAGAGCTTCGCTGAAGACAAGAAAATCAGAATTTTAGCCTGTGAGCGCTGAATATATACACGCTGGCCACGCCCATTCTGACGGTTAGAAGGGTGTGGAGGGCGCGAAGCGCCCTCATTGGTTGCCGCGTTCAGAGCGCTCACCGATAGGCTTAAGCAGTTGCAGCCGAGCAGCCAATGAGCACGCTTATACAGCCTGCCTAGGTCTGTCGGCTGCTGCACTGCGTTGACAATGAATACAAAATTAAGGATAATTTTTTGGCTTCAGATCTCGAAGAAAGAAGACTTTCCCGATGCGTAAGCTACTTACGCAATACGAGAGAACCTCTCGTAAGAGAACTGTAAAGTATTTATCTTTGTTTGAATAACTACTCAACCTTACACATTAATACTGGAAAAATGTTTACCCTTTGGTGTAAAACACATTAAGTCATTTTATGGCGCGATTTTTAATGATGACCACCGTAAATAAGGGCTCCCCCTCCCTACAAAAGCCAATTTAACCACTGACCATATATATCATATAAAGGCTAGATGTCTTAAGGCGGAGTCACTTCCGGCATCACCGGCGGCCATCTAACCACAGTGGAGCAGTGAATTAAGGTGAGTGATCAGCACGCACACAAATCCTCTTATCTCGCTGAAATCTTGACGGATTTACAAACGGGTTGGTTTCTTACTAACGCTATTAACGTGGCTATAATTCCGAATGCTTGAACATTTATGTTATAATTATTCATATGTATGCAGTGTCATAGCTACATCTCTGAGCAAGTTATGGTTATTTAAAAGTACATGCACCATGTTACGAGTGAGCGAGCACACTGTGGTAAGATGGCCGCCGTGTGCGGACGTCGACCTCCATTGGCCAGCAGCGCGCACAAGACATCTAGCCTTTATATGATATCTATGGTTATTACTGGTAAAGTTACCGGGTAGGCTACCGGACATTTTCTCACCGGTTCCCAACTCCCAACATCTGTGCAACTGTCATTGTACTGTAGCCTATGTCAGCATTGCATTATCTCATCTCATCTCACCAACAGTTTAATACTTAACCATAGACTATAAAAAATATGGACAAAGCGTCTGTGACGTCACCCATAGACTTTCTGAAGAACGGTTTTGAAGCCGTTTATGGGGGGTATGGGCGGCGCCATCTTGGAAAATCTTGGGAAATCCTAACTCCGCCCACCTTCTGACGCAGCGCGCGTCACTCAGCTCGCTCTGCTACTCCGGTTATCTCTGTGTATATTTTAGGCAACGAAATATGTTATAAAACACCATACTAACTCTTTTCGTTTTCATTTAAAGAAATCTTAAACATTATAGCCACACAAATGTGGTTCAGGCAACGCGTATTGATTATATTCACTGCACATAACGTTTGCCTATTTAAAAAAAACTAAATATAAAACACAAACCTGCCTCTTTTCGTTTTAAATATAATATAAAAATATTAAACATTTTAATATGGTCCAGGCAATATGTGCATTTGTACTAAACAACAGATGTTGCAGTAAACAACATTACAGATCATCTTCGTTGTATTAAAATTTAAAATGACAAAACCCAACCCAGTCTCTTTTTGTTAAATTTCAGTTTTATCAATATTAGCTATTATAAAAGTACAAGTAAAAGGTAAAGTTACAAGAAGCTATACAAATAAAGCAAACAATTCAGTCAAACATATACAAAGTCAGCGCTCTAGTCTAACCATACAACGGTAAAGTTAAATAGCTTATAAAGTTGAAATGAAACTTCCCCTCAGCCAAAACGATTGGCCAGGGAACAAATTATAGATTCACGAGACCAAAAATCGCCCGTTAGATACACACAAGACGAATTATATCTCATGTTTAACCACTACAGAGACGCCAGAGTCCACGGCAAACGCCAGAACGACTAGCCGAGGAAAGGCTGTACCAGGCGGGGTACATGAGCGCCGAGCGCCCGGTGATCACCTGCATCTCACAACTGGATACAATTTTCATAAATCTTTATAAATAAACCACAGATTTGAGCTTTAAACAACTACATTCTCACCTGAAAAACTCTTAAAACTACATTTCATGATACAGAAACAACAGTAGTATTATATTTCAACTGTATTAAAAAATGGCGCTTCTTATGTTGTCATTCTCCGTGGCGCAGCCTAAGCTGTCAATCAAGCTGTCAATCAAAGTTAACCACGCCCTTATTTGTCATACATTTTATATCTAAATACGATCTAAACTAACGAGTTAGAAAAAAATTCACAGCCCTCATGGTTGTCAGGCACTCAGAACCTATCGAAAAATACAATAAAAGTCCATGGGACCAACCTGTAAAAACATGAATTTATGCTGTGAAAACGGACATTCTAACATGGGGTCTATGGACATTTGCTCCCTTTTGGGACCTCCCTCTAGCGGATTTTCGATGTATTGCAGTTTTTCACACTTCCGGGTAGGCTTCATTTTTCAGATCAGAATGTTGCCGCTTGTACTTAAACTCACACATTCAAACGTAGTCAGAGAAGGGTAGTCTCATCTTTCTCTCCGACCACATATACGTTCCGAAACACTCAAACTGCGCTGCTTTCACAGATGCTTTCTTTACTACTCCAGTAATGTGCCGCCACATTTTTTAGCTAAAATCCAACGAAATGGCTGACTTTGTTTAAATGTCAAAGAACAACAGTTGCACACAAAAAAAAAAAAAAAACCCCGCAAAGACCCGGCCCCTTTAGTTACTGTTGCTATGTCCGACAAGCTACACCGCGCTCACGCCAAACCATGATCTCACGCAATGAAAAACATCGCGCAGCAGAGACACTGACAACACGCTGACAGACAAGACAGTCCAGGTTACTTTTGATATTAAACAAAGTCTCAACGTTAAAATTTGGTCATTTTTAAAGAAATTTAGACTACCGTAACCGTTTTGTGGCTCTGTAATGTGTCTTGACAGATCGCTGTGGTGCCTCAGTTAAAGCTGCTCGTGAACCGATCATCTCTTCCTTCTAGTTAATTTATAGCATCAAATAAACATGAATGAACATAAGAAGTAATGTAGTTTTAACTGCGGAAAGATGTCAGTAGGCTTACTCAGTACACTCTGTTTTTTCAAGTTCAAATCCTCCAACGTTGAACTCTCCTGACTGCTTTGTCGGACAAAAAAAGGCGGTTCGGGGGATTATGATTGGCCAGAACCCCTGTCAATCAAACTCCCCGCGAAGGGTCGATTCTCATTGGCTGCCTGCCAATGTGGCAGGTAGATTGACAGTGTTACCCGCCAATTGCAGAATTCACCCGCATTTGGCGTGTGGTCGGGTGTTAATTTCAGGCCCTGCCCATGATGCCACGGGAGAGGAGTTGTCATCGTTATATTCGAAAATGGCAGAAAATGGAGACGCGGCTGTTTTCAAGTGTAAATACTTTACAAAACACTTATTGTTTCTTTTTGGTTAAATTGTATTTGTTTAACATCATATAAGTAAACGATTGACTTGTTAAAAGTTTAAATAATGTAAATCGAGGGTACAATTTTCTGAATTGGCTGCAAAATTGACAATTTTATCATTATTATTACCGAACAGAACGAGCTAATGCCTGTCAGCTAGTTAACACTGTTTTATTTAAACAACGACGTTGTTTCTCAGTTAAATGATAGTTACAAAACTTTTATTTTTTATTTTACAGCGATTTTATTTGTCCTTTACCAGTGTTGATATGTAATATGTGTTGGCTACGTAGCAAGCTACTGTTATCAAGTGTACCTCAACTTGTCCATGTAACATTAATATTAATATAATAATATAGATTGACCATGGTTCATCACTAATGTTAAATTCTGTGTTGATTTTGCAGGGGCTGATGAACACACCTGTGTTCTTGTAGAGTGGAGAGTGGCTAATGAAAGAGAGGAAAGAAAAGAAAGAGCGACGAGAGCATGAGGAGAGACGAGAACAGGAGGCCAGAGAGAGGAAAGATTCCTTCAGCTTTTAGAAATAATTGCTAAAAAAAAATAATAATAATAAAGAAAACAAATGTTACACACTCTCTTTCCATTTATTTGTTAGTAAGTTCATTTTGTCATGCTGTTTTAGCAAGTTTTATTACAAAACACTTAATTCCCAGGGATTTACAGTAGTTAGATTGTCAGTTGTAAAGTGTTTAATATGTGGAATTGAGTTATTAATATTTTTAAAGGGTGTTGTGTGTGCACTTATTTTGTGGCAGATTCCAGATGGTTTTTGAAACAAGCAAATTGCAGGTATATCTGAAAAATATGAGTGCCGCACTATAGAGAAATACCCACACACTCCAGACACCTTTAAAATGTATTTGCTTTATTTTCGTATATTATTTAACTTTTAAATGGATACAGAATACAAAGCTTAAAACAAAATCACAAAACTTTGGCACAAAGTAGTATAATAGAGCTTAAAGCACCACCAAAAGCAAAAGTTTTAAAACGTCGTCTTGAGGGAAGAGAATGAACGTCAGCAGCTTCAGTAAGGGAACCTTCACAGGTTTCTAAAAGATCTAAAGTAGTGGTTCTCAACGGGGGTGGTACCGCCCCCCAGGGGGCGTTCAGAGAACAACGGGGGGCGTTGGAAGCAAGATTTTTGAAAGGGGGGCGTTCAGGCGTTAATGGGGGGCGTTCACGAGTTTAAATATGTAACGCAAATTTTTGTTCATTTACTTTTATTCATTTTAAGCATTTAGTAATTTAGCTGTAATAAACACTTTAAGTGGGCTATTTAAAAAGTGTTAGGACTATGTTTTTGTTACATTATGTTGTAAAACATATGCGCAGAGTGTGATATCCATCATATTGTGTGTGCACGCGCATCTATGGTGCGCGTGAAAGAATACCTCAGCAGCGCAAAAAAAAAAAAAAACATCCGTCCGCACCCGCTCTAGTCCTGACCGCAAGTCGACCGTCAGTGTTGTTGGTAGGCACTACGCAGGTTTTTTTGTATTCATTTCTATTGCATTACGATTGAAAGCAGTATCAATAATGTCAAAAATATGATGTGCAGTCAAGTTCGGGTATGTGCTGTGAGTGTTCTCACCGCGCGCGCTTGTGATTCGCGGAGTTTTGACGAGTTGTATTTTTTTGACGACTTGATATTATTTCTTATTCAAAAGTTTAGAATGCCTAACATTCTAAAAATCTTCCAGTTTAATGCGACATGCCTATCGTTACTTTTGCAACGACTCTATTATTTTTCCAGTCATAGACCAGCGCTCAAGCACTGACTAGAATCCAGCACTGACAAGAATCAGCATTCACGCGCTCAGAAATGTGTTTCGCGCTGACAACAATCCGGTGGTGCAGAATCACGCAGCGGAGGAATGGAAAGTTGACAAGCCATTAAAAAGTATTGACTTAAGAAACACTTATATTTTTTTCAAATATTTTCAATAAATCATGTTCCCATTCACTCTGGCGACGAATTTTAAAATTAATTAAACTTTATTCTATTTATAAGGTAAAACTTTTACATTTTTAGGCATTAACTAATTCCAATCCCTAACGCCAAAATGCTTTCTTTGTTCACCAAGTAATTTACTGGTCAGGCATTATTGTTAACTCGCAAGACAATAAGGAGAAAATGACAATTTGATGGATAATTGAAATATATTCTGCAATCACATTTTGGTAATGTATTCATTCCGCCGTCACATCTGAGCACGAAACGCTGCTTGGGTAGTTTCAAGATATAAAAATAATTAATAATATAATAATAATTGAATTGTTCATATGTGTTTAATCTTGTTTATAAACACGAACACGTTCCGATTATGAACACAAATTAATCACAACAAACCAAATTAATTGTAATTGTATTAATTATACCATTGATGAAAACAAGCTGATACCAAGGTATTTTAGGCCTACAATTCTAACATAATTTTTCATGAAAAATCATGATTGTATTTATTTATTTTTCGAAAGTAAGGTTAATGTAAGCAGCTTCTTGCAATACTCTCCTAAATGCGTAATAAAACCTAAGTGCAAACATTAGCGCTTTAATGACCGTCCTTTATTTTTCAGTGCATTTGTTTTACAACATATGGCTATTACTGTCATGGGATTAATATTATAACTATTATTATGTAGTAGTGTAATGTAGACAGACACATAAAAGAGGTTTGAATTTTTCTTTGTTTAATTTGCACACTGAATATGGGTTGGCACTTTTAATTTTGAACTCTCAAAGTGCACCAGATTGATGAATTTAACATTAAAATGCACAAAATTTTCTTAGGGGGGGCATGCCCCCGAACTCCCCTAGAAGGCCCAAGGTCCATCCACCACAGATTTACAAAAAATCCTGTGAGAAACACTGGTATTGCTATGCCAATGCAGTTTATAACTTGTTTTTTGGATTAATCACTGTGGAGTACAGTTCAATTGTATTAATAAAAGACAATTTTGCACTTATTTCATCTGTTAACTCTCACTCGTTCCAGGTCGCTCATTATTTTGGGGGTGGGGGGCGTTCAGGGATTTGGATATTGGATAGGGGGCGCTGGCCCAAAAAAGGTTGAGAACCACTGATCTAAAGGGACTTTCTTACTAACAATCTCATTTGTAGGGCATCACTTTAAAATAATTCAAAATCTGTTTCTTTAAAAGCATGTGTACAAGATAGTAATTTTTGGATTTCCACTTGAATTTTTCCTACCCAAATTTAAAGTAAATAATTTGTAAAAAATTAAGCTCAAATATGTGATATGTAGCTAGAACACCAGCACCTCGATGTGCTTTTTTTCCACCCATGGTCGCAATCAGTGACTGGATGGACTACCGTGAAAGTCGGAGGTCGGGGCGGAGGTCAGCTCCATCTTTAAAATATAGATGAAGAATTGGCGCAGTAGGTTGTAGGGCTCACAATCTGTAAACGTGTTTATAGTTTCTTTGTTTTCTGTGTTGGCTTATTTATAAATATAATATGCATGTATGTATTATGTATATGATCCATTTCTTATGTGTGTGTGTGTGTATATATATATATATATATATATATACACACACACACACACACACACACACACACACATTTATGAATACTTAAGATGTAAAAGCCTCTAAGTGCCATCTGAAATATTCTTCTAGTTTGATCATTTTTATCAAGCTTGTATGTTTATGTTCAGTTATTTCACAATGAAAAGGACCTATTAATTGTCATTAAAGTGAAATTACTGAACCTAAATATACAAGCTTGATAAAAATGATCATTTTAGAAGAATTTTTTTTCTTTTACATCTGAAGTCTTCATGTATACACATATATATGAATGTGTGTGTGTATATGTGTGTATTGTATCTGACCTCAGTGTGTTACCCTACATGTATATATATATATATATATATATATCAGTGTTCCCCACACATAGACTAATTTGTGGCGGTGCGCCACAGAATCAACACCGGCCGCCACAAATTGCGTTTCGTTATAATTTTTTTTCAAAAATTTTTTTTTTTTTTTTCTGAGGTAAAATGTATTGGCTAAATGATATTTAACTTATTTGAGAAATTACACAAAAGCTCTCGACAAAGGCGTGATCTGCGAGCAGCTGACCGAAGACTCTGAATTGTGAGCACGAACGACGTAAAAACGCAGACGAAAGCGGAAAGAACTAAAAACATTGCTCTAAGTTGGTGCAGTCAGTGGAATGGGCTCTTTAAATTTTCGCGCTGATGTGACCGCGCATGTTACGTGACAATACCAACCGTAATACCAGTACGTCCGGACTCCATTCATACTACCCGTATTCATACTATATAGAGCGTACTTTTTTAACGGTCGTGAAGTACGTTCTAATTTAAATGTAGTACCTACTCCCATAGTACGTGATTTCGGACGCAGCTTTAGTCCATATATGGAACACATGAAAAAGTGCCATAATCATGTGACATTCTGGGGATTTTTCAAAAGTGGGGTTGCAGCTTAATAGTTTAATTGACTGTTTAATTTTATTACTTTAAATTGTTCTGGCTCTGTGTGACTGAGGGAAAAAATGCTTAAAAGTAATATAATAAATAAATGAGCAATACTCACGTCAGTGTGTTGAGTTGACAGTGTTTATCCTGCAGTAGAGCAGCGATCTGATTCACTCGTGTGTCTCCTAGTTCATGTCCACTCAGATTCAGCTCTCTCTGGAGTAACGGGTTTATACCCACAACTCTATTCACATACTGACAGGCTTCCTCAGCAGCAGGACTCACAAACCTGCAGAAGAGGCAATTCAGGTATCAACTAAATGTCCACTGCATTACAAAAAATGATTGATACGATAAAAAACGTAATTATTGTTTTAAAGACAAGCTTAAATTAGTTATTTAGATGTCAAATTTTTCTTTAAACATTTAAATACACAAATAAATATATATTTAAAAGAAACTAGAGAAACACTCAGTCCTAAAGCAAACATAAGCATAAGAACAGAAAGGTCTCACAGAGCAGAAGGGCAAAAGCTCACTAGATCATGATTTTCAGTATGAATACAAAGTGTGAAATTAAGATCTTTCTGTCTTTAAAGCAGGAGGAGTGAGAAACGTCAGCACAGAGAAAACTGGCTTGTGAAACTGCATGTTTGTGAACATCTGGAGACTCATAGACCTGGTGCAGAGAGATGCAGTGAATCTGGGCTTGATGGAAAACTATTATTGTTAATTATCAAGGTATACTCCTGAATGTCAGCACACATATACTGACCCATAATGTCTATTTGACCTGTAGCTCGTATCACAACTAAACTGTGTTGACGGTTATCATCATCATGACAGAACCTGCAGCATCTGATCTGATCTTGATCATTTTGATGCAACAAATTGTACAGCTTATTATATAACTAAAATAATATATTAGTTATGAATATTTAGCCTGCATATAGCTAATTTAGTTAATTATTTGATCCCGTCTCACCTCAGTGTCTTCAGTTGACAGTCTGGATCCTGCAGTAAATCACTGAGCTCCTTCACTCCTGATTGTCCAGGATCATTTCCTGTGAGATCCAGCTCTATCAGGTGTGAAGGGTTTGATCTCAGAGCTGAAGCCAGAGCTTTATAACCTTCTTCTGTCACACTGCAGTTAGAGAGTCTAGAACAGAGAGGAAAACAATATAAATCCTTAAACTGAATTTAATTTTATTCTTTATACAAATGTATTGAAAGTAGGGCTGAACGATTAATTGCATTTGCGATAATATCGCGATTTGATGAAATGCGATTTTTTTAATCGCAAAGCCGCGATTACACTCTGGTCATGTGACACGCGAGAGTAAACCAGTCTTGCAGATGAAGCATCAACTTGTCACGCTGCGCATAGGCCTGGCATAGGTAGGCTACAGGAAATAACAGTTTATGTTTAATTTATGTGATATTGTGTTATAGATTCTCTCCAACGATTCTGTATTGATTAAGATAATTTCAGATTTATGTCTGAGCTTAGTTCTCAACACAGATACGTGATGACGCTACGTGTGCTTTATAAACAACCGTATTCTGCTTGCTTCTAATTCCTTTGTCTCACACACACACACACACACACACACACACACACACACGACACCGCTCGAACCTTCCAAAAAATAATCTTTCATAAAGTTCGGAAAAGTTGAAGCGAATTACAAGAACATTCGCGAGCTTCATTGCACATGATATGAGAGACGCGCGGTCTGCTTGATGTTACTTTTGTAGTGCGCGGTCTCGCCCGCCGGTGTTTTGCTTACAAATGCTCTACGAAGGCATCATATGTCTTTTGGAATGCAGTTGGCTTATATATTACAAATATGAAAATCACCGACAGAAGCTGCTTTCAATTTCAAATACTCACGCGCGCTTTGCGAAGAGCGTTTGAGCATGCGGCTGTGAGCGACTCCGTCTACGTGGTTAAATGTACTTGCATCTCAAAATGCTTTTATGACGCAAAATTAATGTGACACAGTCAGTTATATCTTAAGTTATTAAACAGATAGGACAAACCACATCTTATAATTTCAAGAGATGAAAACGTTCAGACAGCCGACTCTTAAATACTGAAAGCACTCTTTGTTTATTGCTTGTAATATTTTTTTCCCCTCTTTGTTATTTGTTTTGAAGCTATATTAGTTAAAATTATTAACATGTAATTGTATTAATTTAGTTTTTTAATGTGTAATTGTTTATAAAAGTAGGCCTACTTATAATTACATATGTAATTAAATATTAATAAAAAAAAAAAAATATATATATATATATATATATATATATACCCCCTTTTTTTGAATATGTTGGGAAGTTGACCTTCCCAGACAATCCTGAGTAAACTTAGTGTCCCACGTTTTTTGCTGCAAATGACTGGGCAGTAGTTCTTGGACCGTCACTCACAGCTATTAGTTAATGTGTGTTTATTTTGTTTTGTTTTTCCTTCATTGTTACTATGTTGTTTGTCGTTTATTTTTGTTGATTCTTGGTGTTTATGTTTTTGTATTTTTTCTTCTTTGTATGTGAAGGGGAACTTTGTTAGTTCTTATTTCATGTTCAAAATTTAATAAAGAGATTGATGAAAAAAAAAAGTATATACTGTATATATATAAACCAAAATACAGCGAATAGTCTTCTTGGCGCGCCTACTTTTGAAAGTCAACATTTAGATTATGTGAACTAAGTTAAATGCATTGTAAAGGCCTAGGTCACTCTGGAATAAATCACAACGTGTTTCATGATAAAAACGTGACTTTAGTTTACAGTCCGGAAAATACAGTAGGTTATAGTAAATTATTTCACGGACCCCCTGGCACTTGAGGACTGAAAGCCTCATAAGAAAGCCCTGTCGAGGCTCTTCCCCGGTGCGGGTCGTGTCGAGCCATTAGTCTGGGTGTTTGATGAGGAAAAGATGAAATGTAGTAGTTGCAATAAACGCGTTCAGAATCCGCACAACTGCAGCAGCGGAGGACTTTTATTCTGCTGAGCGGAGCTGAGGAAGAACTGATGACGGGACAGTTTGATCTTTCAATATTACATAAAAAACGACTGAACGAATGAACACACGACACGGTCCGTGTATCATCTGATCATTTCATTTCCTGTTTGGAATGGAATAACGAGAAATGAAAAGACGGATCGTTTATTCGGTGTTTCGTTTAGTTTAATAAACGGAAAATGAGATTTCGGCTCGATTTCTAATTTTTCGTTTGTGGTTTACAAATCGGTTTATGGCTTTGATATTTCGTTTGCACATGTGGGCGGCGCTGAAACGCCCCTTTCATCTGATTGGTCAAACCGCTTCGTCTTCAGTACAGCCAGAATAAGAGTCCGTACGGCACACTCACATCCCACTTTAACCCCCTGTGAGCAATAGGGGAAACCCAGAAAGTGCACTGCTATAAACAATGACACATAAGCCCTGCTGTCTTCAAATAAATAAACTTCAGTCACACTGTAATTGCTGTACAGTATAATGATACTAACTGTAGTCTCTCCAGCTTGAATTGTGGGTCCATCAGTAGATCACTGAGGTTTTTCACTCCAGAGTCTCCTAGTTTATTCCCGCTCAGGTCCAGCTCTCTCAGGTGTGACGGGTTTGATCTCAGAGCTGAAGTCAGGATGAGACTCTGTTTCTCTGTAATTCTGCATCTATTCAGACTGAAGACAGAAAGAGAAAATGACTCAGATCTATGATGATCAACTAACGTGTTCATCTTCATCCAGCAGACTTTTGCTGACAAATAAACAGGGATATCAAGGTAAAGGTAACATGGAGAAAGACACACATTGTTCATTTAAATATACTACCAACACTGTAACAATACAAAGGTTGAAAGCGTTGATCTATTTATGTTAGTTTAGACATTCATTTCATTTAATCTTTAAGGTTCTTTCATGTCAATGTCACCCTTGGTTTGCTCACTGGGTCAAATGTGTTTATGTCGGTTGTTTTCAGACACATTGTCTACTTGCTAAAACTTTACAGTAAGGTTTCATTTGTTAACATTAACTACATTAGTTAACATGAACCCATGATGGACAATACTATACAGCATTTAATAACCTTAAGTTTAAACATTTACTAATACATTTTTAAATACAAAAGTTTTCTGTTAACATTAGTAAATCCCCTGTGAACTAACATGAACAAAGAATAACTGTATAAACTAACATGATCAGATTAAGGAATAAAAGTATTTCCTTAAGCAGAAGACAATCAAACAAGTTTTGTAAAAGGTAGTTCATCTGCTTTAGTGCTGCACCGTGAGGCAGTGTCGGTGTATTTTATGGATGGCTCAGCTAAACAGGCCAATAAGAGACTATTATGGCGCTTTTCCACTACACAGTACCAGCTCGGCTCGACTCGGCTCGACTCGACTCGGCTCTGTTTGGTTTTCCACTGTGTAAAAGTTGTCCCTGTACCGGCTTCCAGGTACTTTTTTTCGTACCACCTCCGGCGAGGTTCCAAGCGAGCTGAGGCGATACTAAAATGTGACGTGAAAACACAGCAGACTGCTGATTGGTCAGAGAAAATCGTCACTATTCACTGCGTCATCATTGCACGCGCCAGCAATAGTATCCAGAATAACCCCGCCATTTTTAAAAAGTTTGGCCAGAGATTGCGTGATATATCCAATCCATTACATATTATGGCAACTCGGAAGAATACGCCGTGGTCAAACGAGGAGGTGCAGACTTTCCTTTGTTTGGTTGCCGAAGAAAGGATCCAGCGAGAGCTTGATGGGGCAACGAGGAACGAAAAAGTATACCAAGAAATCTCCGAACTGCTGTCCACACATGGCTACAACAGGACTTTCCAGCAATGTAGGGAAAAGTTAAAAAAACTGAAAAGTGACTACAGAGCTGTAAAGGACCACAACGGCCGCAGTGGTTCAAACCGAAAAAGCTGGAAGTGGTACGAACAGATGGACGGTATCTACGGCCATAGACCGGCGAGCAACGGGAGGGAGGGTGGACTTGACTCGGCCACCAGTTTGCTGGAGTCGCTGATGGAGGAGGATGGTAAGTGTTTTAAGTTTACATTACATTAACCCTGTAGCTAGGCACTCTCTGCGTGAGAGTTTTGATTTCTGTAGGCTGGCTTTTGGAAAGCTGAAGCTCACTTATAACAACAAACACTGTAAACTTGTGTCGCAGATAACAATTGCTGCTAGCTCTAATGTTAACTAGTTGCTAGCTGCCATTGCTATTTCATAGTGTGTTGACTTTTGTATGATCTTTCTATTCAAGATTCCTTTTCGACGAGCGAGAATGCTTCATTGTCTCCCACTGATGCCACGTTGGCATCAACAACGGCGCCAGAACCAACAACGGTACCAGAACCAGTCGTACCATCGACACCCACACGATCAGCAGCATCAACACCGAGACCCGCAGCAGCGTCGACACCGGCAACCGGTTAGTATAATAGGAGAAAATGTAAACCCTTCTAGCCTGTTGTCTGTGAATCTATACACACTTATTAATATATAATTAATATGAATCATTAATCGTATCAATAATTCATTAATATATAATATATTATTATTAATATAACGTAAACTTACTTGCATAACAACAGGAAGCATTCCCAGTTATGGGAATCAAGGATTCATTAATAAACCTGTTCAGTATTTTTATAACTTTCCAGATGTACACAGTGTACACCTTTACTGTACACATGGTAATTTAAAGTTGACATTTACTAATAAATAGTGGGCTCAGATGTTAAGTCGTTATATTGTTAGATTCTATATATGTAATAGTAAGTTGTGGGCTTTTATGTATGTATTTTTTATCTTTTTATGTCTTTTTTTATGTAGCAGATGTAATGATAATACATGTGAACAATTTAAAACACACACAACCTGTGAATGAAACGTGAGTTGTCTGTTTTTCTTTATTGTAACTCATTCATTGTAATTATTTTTTGTCCAGGACAGAGGAAACGACGGAGGGAACAGGAGCATCTCACTGTCCTGAGGGAGATGCAGACATCTGATGTCGAGCAGATGGAGTTGAACCGGGCACAACGGGAGCGCCATTTACAGATGGCACTCGATGATGCAGCACATGCAAGAGAACTAGAAGCGGCTTTGAGGAGGGAGGAGATTGCTGCAATGTCGTCCTTCAACCAGGCCTTTCTGGGAACCCTGAGCCAGCTTGTACAGGCACTGAACCGGCGGGATGCTGTTCCACCGCCCCTGGACTGAAACCCCAGTTTGCTCATTTGAACCTCATGTTTGCACTACATGTAACATATATATATATATATTGTGTGTGTGAATTTATATTTATATTATAGTTCTTTCTATTTGTGTGTGTGTGTTTAAATAAAACCTTTTTGAAACTTATTACAAAAGTGTCATTTTTGATGGGTTGCTTTTTTTACAAGGATTTGACCATGTATTTTCAGATGTTATACTGTGATAACCTTAAAAAAAAAAAACAGCAGAGACAACATTTTTAAAGATAATGTATTTATTTCTTAGCAATTAAAGTAACGCATCAGACCCTCTCGTACATCCCTGCCCTCCTCCTCTACACCCTGTGCCACTGCCACCACAGGTTCTGCTGCTGCAGGTGCATCCCAGTCATTGTCATAGTCCTCTCCATGACTCTCGCAAAGGTTATGCAAAGCACAGCAAGTAAGAATCATAGATTTCACGATTGTAACATCACATTCATTTCTTTTCATGAGACAACGCCACCTTCCCTTCAGTCTACCAAAAGCGTTTTCAACCACGACCCGTGCTCGACATATCTTCTTGTTGTAGATCTGCTGTTCTGCTGTCAGCCGTCCAGTGTCAGTGAATGGTTTTATGAGCCAGTTCTGCAGGGGATAGGCAGAATCTCCCAGGATGTAGTAGGCAACATTCACCCCACCAATATTCCTGGTGTAAGCTGGAAAGAGGTTGCCACGGCCGGCCAACTCCCACAATGTGGACAGTCTTAAAACACGGGCATCGTGCAAGCTGCCAGGCAGTCCTGCAAACACGTTCCAGAACAGTCCTTTTCCATCTACAACACCTTGAAGGTTGATGGAGTGCCAGCCTTTACGGTTGAAATAGTCACAGTGGTACTCCTGTGGTGCCAAAATGGGTATGTGTGACCCATCAATTGCACCAACACACTGCGGGAGCCCCCATCTGTTTTCAATGTAGGTAGCCATTTCTTCAAACTTCTCCTGGTCTGGGAAACGATTTTGTTCAGGAACCAACAAAGTTTCTGCAGCAGCAGTGAACTCTTGAACACACCGGCAAACAGTTGTTATGCTTACTCCGAAAAGATGACCGACAGTTCTGTACTCTGAACCGGTCGCAAGCTGCCATAGTGCGATGGCCACTCTCTTCTTTAGAGGAACACACTTGCGGAAGCTTGTGTCCTGTCTCTCCATCACTGGACGCAGTTTGTTATACAAGTATATAAATGTTTCTTCGGACATTCTGAAGTTCTGAACCCACTGCGCGTTTGTGAAACCGGGAAGAATAACATCCCACCACTCGGTAGCTCGGTTGAAAGCCCAAACAGACGGTCTGCCGCGGCGACTTTGCAAAGTGAAACAGATCTGAAACATATAAAGCATACACATTTTAGTACGTAATACTGGTAGCTATAAAGTTGATCAAATACTTTGTATATAGTATAGTGTTTACACATAAGCAAACGTTAGCTACGTTAGCATAACTTACCCTCTTGCGTCGGCTTTGAACAAACGGATTTGTCTCGTAGTCTGAACTCTAGTAATTCCCAAACTCTCCTGTTTTTTTCAGCAGTGTTTCGTTTTGCTGCCCTCAGCCTCTCCTGAAACAACGTTTGTCTTCTTGCTGTGAGAAACAGCCACATCCCGAGGATCAAAAACAACATGCACTCGATTTCCTCCATTGTCCTGTGTGTGTGGGTAGCGGGTGTGTGTCGCGTAGAAGATTACGTCACGGCAGTTTCCTGCAGCGTCGCTATGACAACCAGGTACTATTGTGGAGGTACTATCTGCAATGGAAAACGGAGCGAAAAGCGAGCCGAGCCAAGGCGAGTCGAGCCGAGTCGAGTCGAGTCGAGTCGAGCTGGTACTGGTAATGGAAAAGCGCCAATAGCTACTATTATTCCTTTTAATTATACTCATGTCTAATTAAAATGTCTACAAATGTATAAAACTGATCAGAGATCAGGTAAAACCCACAAACACTTGTTCAATCTCAGTGAATCTGCATGATTCATGGGTTCACAGAGATCATCGCCCCCCAGTGGTGAACCATTGACATTTTTAAACGTTTTGAAACAGTTATGACGTAACGAAGCCTCGTTTACTGAAATCATGTGACTTTGGCAGTTTGATACACACTCCGAACCACTGATCCAATAAATTATGCCATTGACATTGTGTCTTTGCAGTGCATGTGTATTCGCAGATTATTGTTATGATGCCAATTTGTGGCTTAATTTAAATTGAGCAGCAATACTGCTGTGGTCAAAGGGATGTCAAGCATTTATTTATTATTTATTTTAATGTTACTGAGGAATGAGTTAAAGCATAAAGCATACAGTAGGCTACACTCCATAAATGTTCCTAAAGAGTGTTGAAAATTGAGAAGCCATAGCTTATGGATCCAGTGAATTACCCACAGCATTTATTCAGGGAATGTTCAACAAACATATTTATTAGCTAACAGGTATGAAAGCAACAATAACAAAAAAAAAAAAGAAAAGAAAAGGCAAATGTGCATGCAGGACAGCTGTATTTGCCAACAGTGGAAGATCTGACCACACAGTCCCACCTTCAACATTCTGAACATTCAATCTAAGGAAGGGAGAACAAACTATAGACTGAAGTTACATGTTTATGAAGAACAGTTACTTGTTTTGTAATGTATATGTATACATGTTTCTTACCCATTGGCCAGTTTGGCCTTAATACCTATGCTGTTCTCCATCTAATGTAGTTATATTAGTAAATAAATGTCACAGTTGTATTATCTTTTTAAGAACAATTTAACACACCATCACCCTTCATTGTGAAATTTTCACATCTCCTCTTTATATAATCACGCTCCTTTCTTGAGCATCGGTCGGGATATTGGTTATCCTGCAAAGTTTTTGATTTGTCTAACTTTAATTGCATCCATTTGCTGTGGCAGTATATGGCCTAACAACAATGACACTTCATTTATAGACCTTTTAATCTGTTCCTAACGGTTAGCAGACAACAATAATGAAAGCACATGATGTGATGATTCATAACAAGTAAAGAGAATATGTTAATGAGATTCATGGTACCAGTCAAATGAAGAGAACTGGCATAATTTAAATTTATATTACATAAAAAGATTGTGTCATATTTCTTTTGTTAAAGAGGTCAGCAAAAAAGTAAACAATAAAGCATTTCCTCTTGTTTTAGAGAGGGTCATGCTATTCGTGTGAGGTGACAAATGATTAAGAGGTTAGTGATGTAGGCCTATGAGTATATTAGCCATAGAGAATATCAGTATATATTTGTAATAATTCATTATCACTATATCATATGTTTTGCTTATTTCAGTAATACAATTTGTGGTTGCCTCTCAGTGTTTTTCACAGGACTTTAATCACTAAAGACAAAGTGTTCTACATGTCCAATACAAGACATTAGATACACAACATTCAAGTTCATGCTCCTACTGAGCATAATGTACATGTACACATTTGGCAGACGCTTCTATCCAAAGCGACTTACATTGTATTTCAAGCTACACATTTACATTCTTATTAGTTCTTGCTTTCCCTGGGAATCAAACCCATGACCTTGGTGTTGTAAGCGCCAACGCTCTACTGTTTGAGCTACAGGAAAGCTCGACACAATGTACAATTCAATATTACTATATTTGCTATATAGAATTGTTCTGAAAGGAGAAGAGTCAAAATTAGTTTTTATTTTTTATTTTATAAATCTGTTGAATGTTACAAGTTCATGAGATAATTAACTTCATGACCCTATAAGCATAGCTGCTTTATGTCCAGGGAAAAGGATACAGGTGTCAGAGCTGGTTAAGAAAAGAGATCTTAATATAATCAGCAGAGTAAAATAAGCTGATAAGTGTTTTTATATAAAAAATAATAGATCCATTATAAAATTAGGCTATATGCAGATCAATAAATGCAACTGGAAAAAAATGTAAATGACTTTGCAATTTATGCTTCTTTTAGGTAGTCTAGCTACTTTCATTTAATCTACATCTGTTGTTATTTGTGATTAGAACTCATGACAACACACTACAGAAAATATGATACACTAATGTTGAGAAGAGTCTTCTGAAGTGCGCTGACAAGTCTGTTCATCCAATGAAACCGAATGCCCCATGTTAACATAGGCGTGGTTTCTGAGCTTGACACTAAAGTATGTTAAACTTCTTTGAAATTGCGTCAAATACGCAGGAATATACACTTAAAAAACAAATCGCTTTATTATGCATACCAGTGTGTATACAACTGGTGAAACATACGTTTTTAATCATGGATCCGTGAAAAATGGCTGCGACGAATCTGTAGCCGTCTAACATCTGCTGGAAATCCAGGTAAAACTGGAAAAAAAAATCTGCGTGCACGCGCGTTCCCCCAGTTAACATGATCCCCAGTTGATCCGTAACACCGGCACACTGAAGCTTTTTTTTTTTATAGTTCAAAGTTACTATCAGATTTAATGTTATTACCTTGACAAACTATACATCATTAAAAAGATATAAGACTCAAGTTTCAGTATTTGACCACTATTGTATTCTGAGAAACTCATAGTGACAGTTATGTCTTAATTTGTGTCAGGAGTTATGTAATGAAAAAATGAGTCGATACCTTTAATATGAATTATGAGCGTCAGCCGCTTTCATTCAGAAAAAAACTCCTGTGCTGTCGTCATGACAACTCTTGACAAAACAACGTCCCTCAGGGCTTTAGCTCAAAAATGTGCAGATTTGGAGAAATATTGATAGATTCTCATAGGTTTACATCAGATTTCTATAGAGAGGAATAATATTTATTGAATTTATACCCAAATGCGTCGATGTAATCATTATGAGTGCTGGATACTCTGATGTACTGTTTTCTCAATCCACACCAGCAGCCTGAGGGCGCCCTATGCACATTTAAGCTGCGTCCGAAATCGAATACTTCCCTACTATATAGTATGCGAAAAACAGTACATGAGCAGAGTAGTATGTCCGAAATCATAGAATTCGAAAAACAGTAGGCGAGAAGTACCCGGATGACCTACTACTTCCAGCGAGATTCTGAAGTGCGCATATGATGGACACTTTACTATCCCATGATCAGGGCCTGAAGTTAACTTTTTTGACCACCCGCCACTTTTTACCAGACAGTTTTTTTTTTTTTTTGGTCTCATAAAAGGTGAAAAAAAAGGAATTGCACAAACATTTGTTCTTTAACTTGTAAGAATACACATTTAAGTGTTGTCAAGTTATTAACGAGATCCATACAAGTAATAATAACTCTTAGAATACAGATATAGTATTACAATAGACCTAGTGCAGCTCGTATTAAAAACAATGGCTGGGCAGCTGTTAGTTACAGCGTTCAGGAACCGTTAAGCAGAACTAAATTAACATTGTTATTACCATATACATAGGTTAAATTGGGCTGGAGCGCAGCTCCGCCTCCTCGGGTCCACAACACACCATGCCGGAGCTCAGCTCCGTCTCCTTCAGCACCAAATATTGTTATTCCACTTGAATTATTTTTCATCTCCTGGTAAATACATGGCATATGAGACTGAATAATTAGCAAGACTACACAGAGACACCCAGGCTACATGGAATTATCAGACGTCATAATGCGCGTTCTCTGGTTCAGCACCCGCCCACCAGCGACGTTACCATGGAAACCCGCGAACGGCTAGCAAAATCAATCTTTTAAATTCAACCGCCCGATGGGCTCATTGTGCCGTCTAATTCTTTATCGAGCATACGTGAGTATTTGGTTTACTTTACCTCAGATAAATAAGATACGTAATTATTCATTTCAAACGCAACCTACAACTTCATTTTCTAATGTGACTAATGTAGCCTCGCTCGCACTGTTTTTTATTTGATTTGTCTGCTAAGGCCCATAGCTGCCAACTTTCACGCTCTCACGTGACGCCACACATCAATTTTCTCACGCACAGTAACATTGCAAAGCAAAGAGGACACGGAGACCGACAGACAAGACAGAGCAGGATACTTATGTTATAAAAAATAATCTCATCTCTCAGATTCTGTCAATTTTATTTCAAAATTCAAGCAATAAATACCGTTTTGGCGCTTGTAAATGTGACGCGACAGATCCCTATAACTGTTAGCGTCACGTGAACGGATGATCTCTAGCTAATGAACAATGTTAAATACAGTTGTTGATGTTATAATTAAAATATATTATATGTCTGGGCTGATTAGGTGAGTTTTTGTTGGGTTTTTTTGTCTTGAGAAAAATGAATGCCTATCTTGTGTAGCCTACCTAATATTTATCCAAATGAGTCAATATTGAATCAAACCACAAGCACTGAACTGAATTGAAATCATAAAATTTGTGTCAAGCAATAAAAAAAAGTAGTTTATCAGAAATTGTACCATGTAAACAATATAAATTGTTTTTACTAAACCTAATACAATTCTGCTTAGTTACTAAAATGTTCAGATTTTTTTTCACCATACTAACACCAATTTGATATTTAAAAATAAAATATTTAAAAAGTATATAATTATCTAACATCTGACTACCGTATTTTTCGGACTATAAGTCGCACTTTTTTTCATAGTTTGGCTGGTCCTGCGACTTATAGTCAGGTGCGACTTATATATCAAAATTAATTCAGACTGAGATGAAAACATTACCGTCTACAGCCGCGAGAGGGCGCTCTATGGCGGAGTTGTTCAGAAGCCACACCCAAGGATGAAGAAAATTCAATGGATTCAGTGATGTGGAATGAGATCGCGGGAGCTTGGTGAACTTGTTTACTGGTAACTTGCTTGATGGACTCGCTGGCTTATGTTAATTTAGCCTATTCAGCCTCCCAGGTATATGTTCTTTATGCTATTGTGTAGCTGAATAACTGTTAATGTGTTGCGTTAACATACCGGACACCTACTCAGCCTGTTGTTCTGTGTGCTACTGTGTAGTTGAATAACTTGCCTTTCCATATTAAATGTCTGTTCTTGGTCTTGGATTTTGTGAAATAAATTTCTAAATAAATGCGACTTATAGTCCAGTGCGACTTATATATGTTTTTTTCCTCTTCATGACGCATTTTTTGACTGATGCGACTTATACTCCGGAGCGACTTATAGTCCGAAAAATACGGTAATATAACAAACTGCCAAAGAAATTGGCCCTGATTCTCTTAAATCAACATCATTTTCTTGTTTAAAAAGATGTTTACATACACTGTTAGACCTTACCAGGTTTTTTACAGTAAAAGAGTAAAAGGGGGGCGAGTTCAACTTCAGACTAGAGTAACGACGAGACGAGATGAATCCTCCAGTTTCTTGCAGCGCTCCGGTCTGCAACGCTCTGAAAGCTGCCACAGTTCACACCAATTCAACGAGACGGTGCGGTGCATCATCTTGATAGCACAACGACTCTTTGTACTTCAGTCCAACTTCCGACTTTTCGGCTATTTTTTGTAGCTTTATATATATCATTTGTTGCGTCTAAATATGAATGAGGATATGGTTATTGATAAATCGAATTGTTATTGTTGTTCTTATTATCATTTAGGAGGGCTTAGGAACATTTTGGGGTAGCTTCAGCCCCCCTAAAATAGGCCAAACGACGTCCCTGCTGTAATCTACAGTATGTTACTGTAAAAATCCACTAAATTAAAACTCAAGTTAACTAATTTCACTTGCAGAAACCGACTGCCTTAAATTGACCAACTGTCATTTAAATGTATTACTAAAATTTATAATGCATAAATAATGTGAGCAAAGTATTACTGTGAACTTCTTTCATTTGAAACCACTAAAAAACTATTGAACATAAAAAGATTTCCACTGGACCAGCAACTACACAGGCACCGCCTGTTAAATAAAGCAACATGCAGAGTATCATCAATGTTTGTAGATCTTCTGCTGGACTGAAGCACAGGCTCTACTCTTCAGCACAACGGTGACCCAAAAAATAAATTTTACAGTAAACTACTGGCAACAGTGTTCCAGTATAAACCTGTTTTATAACTTACAGTTTATTACTGTTAAAATACATTTCATGGGTGTGACTTTTTATCTTACAATGTTAACCCTTTCAACCCCACAGGAAAATCCACACTACAAAGAGTAAAAAGTAACATTTACGCAGTGTTGCAGTGAGATAATTAAGTGAATATGTTGAATAATAAGTGAATAAGTGAAATAAGTGATTGTTGAGCATTAGTGATGAACACCTGCTGTTAACAAGCAGGATCACTGAAGGAAAGAGGATCACACAAACAGAAAATAGAGAAACAGAAGAACTACAACTGACTTCCAGCCATTACACATTATTACACTTATTATTAACAGTATGACTTTATTTCTGTCATACATCTACAGAAATTGTTATTGCTATGTTTAATTGAAAATGATGGAGATCAGTGTTTGCTTTAGTTGGGATGCTGACCCTTGACTTTTTAACATTAGTTTTTCACTGGCTGACTGAACTGTGTTTTTGTAAGTCACATTTGTGCACACACACGGTTTGTGAATGATTGCGGTTATATTGATTATGATGAAAAAAAAAAAAAAATCATCATATAGCCTGTTCATTCACTAAATGTCTCAGTTTTTAATCCTCTATCTTAAGTGTTATATTACCACCACTGTGAAACTACAGTAAGAAGTTACGATGATGATTTTTGAACACATATAATGCACAGCCTAAAAAAGAAACAGAGCTACAATGTCTTGTAGAAACACAGATATATCAAAAATCTGCATATGTCTCTCATCAGTGGTGGCAATAATTTATTTTTATTTATTCATTCATGCAGGAGTGCATGCTGGGAGTTTTATACTATCCTGGAACCCAGCATGCATTGCGACATGAAAGTTTTTACTGTCACCATTGTTGAGATTCATATGCTGATTGTTGATGTCTGTTTGTGTCTAAGACAAGCAGGAGATATTTTAAAGCACTATTAAAATATTATTTCAATATACTTCAGAATAACTAATTACAGAAACATTGTATTTTACGTTATAGATTAACAAATATGATTAATATGAAATAGAAATAAGTCCACAGCTTTTACACTGGTTAAGATCAGTGAATCAGACATGTCCAGGATGATTATGTAATCAACACAACAGTCATAAACACCTGATCATCTTTCTCTTGATTATTTCTTGGCATAACAAATGTGTTTTATAAACTCATAGTTAAAGCACTCAGAGAAAAATTGATATAATAAAGTCAATGGTTCAAGAGCCCAACTAAAACAAATACTGATCTCCATCATGGTGATAATAACTTTATTATTTTCAATAAAACATCAACAACTAAATATCTGTTAATTCTCAACAATAACTTTTGTATGAAAGAAATCATGTTAAACTGGTTTGTAAACTGGTTTCACACTCGGTGGCTGGAAGTCAGTTGCAGTTCTTGTGTTTCTCTTTTGTCTGTTCTTGTTTCTCTGTCCTTCAGTGATTCTGCTTATCAGGTGTTCATCAGTGTCTCAATTCACTCACTTCTTTTCATTCACTGTCAAGGGGACTATATTAGTGAACTAATGTAGGGAACAGTGAATGAGGGTATAGGGTGTGATTGGGAAAACAGCCTCTGAGTGTCGATTTTGAGCACTGTTAATTCACAGTATATTCCTGTAGGCTATTTTTGTTTTCTACGGTATATTACTGTTTTAATGGAAAATGGTATGATATTGTCAGAATTTGGCCTTATTTTACAGCAAGGGTTAACAGTGTATTTGCCAACCAATATTTTCAAACATGTTCACTTTCATACGTTTTCCGAGGGTGAAATCCGTTGCCTGCTTGTTAACATTAAAGGTAAAAAATAATAAAAAACTGTAAAGTATTTATCTTTGTTTGAATAACTACTCAACCTTACACATTAATACTGGAAAAATAGCCCCTTTGGTGTAAAACACATTAAGTCATTTTATGGCGCGATTTTTAATGATGACCACCGTAAATAAGGGCTCCCCCTCCCTACAAAAGCCAATTTAACCACTGACCATATATATCATATAAAGGCTAGATGTCTTAAGGCGGAGTCACTTCCGGCATCACCGGCGGCCATCTAACCACAGTGGAGCAGTGAATTAAGGTGAGTGATCAGCACGCACACAAATCCTCTTATCTCGCTGAAATCTTGACGGATTTACAAACGGTTTGGTTTCTTACTAACGCTATTAACGTGGCTATAATTCCGAATGCTTGAACATTTATGTTATAATTATTCATATGTATGCAGTGTCATAGCTACATCTCTGAGCAAGTTATGGTTATTTAAAAGTACATGCACCATGTTACGAGTGAGCGAGCACACTGTGGTAAGATGGCCGCCGTGTGCGGACGTCGACCTCCATTGGCCAGCAGCGCGCACAAGACATCTAGCCTTTATATGATATCTATGGTTATTACTGGTAAAGTTACCGGGTAGGCTACCGGACATTTTCTCACCGGTTCCCAACTCCCAACATCTGTGCAACTGTCATTGTACTGTAGCCTATGTCAGCATTGCATTATCTCATCTCATCTCACCAACAGTTTAATACTTAACCATAGACTATAAAAAATATGGACAAAGCGTCTGTGACGTCACCCATAGACTTTCTGAAGAACGGTTTTGAAGCCGTTTATGGGGGGTATGGGCGGCGCCATCTTGGAAAATCTTGGGAAATCCTAACCCCGCCCACCTTCTGACGCAGCGCGCGTCACTCAGCTCGCTCTGCTACTCCGGTTATCTCTGTATATATTTTAGGCAACGAAATATGTTATAAAACACCATACTAACTCTTTTCGTTTTCATTTAAAGAAATCTTAAACATTATAGCCACACAAATGTGGTTCAGGCAACGCGTATTGATTATATTCACTGCACATAACGTTTGCCTATTTATAAAAAAACTAAATATAAAACACAAACCTGCCTCTTTTCGTTTTAAATAATATAAAAATATTAAACATTTTAATATGGTCCAGGCAATATGTGCATTTGTACTAAACAACAGATTTTGCAGTAAACAACATTACAGATCATCTTCGTTGTATTAAAATTTAAAATGACAAAACTCAACCCAGTCTCTTTTTGTTAAATTTCAGTTTTATCAATATTAGCTATTATAAAAGTACAAGTAAAAGGTAAAGTTACAAGAAGCTATACAAATAAAGCAAACAATTCAGTCAAACATATACAAAGTCAGCGCTCTAGTCTAACCATACAACGGTAAAGTTAAATAGCTTATAAAGTTGAAATGAAACTTCCCCTCAGCCAAAACGATTGGCCAGGGAACAAATTATAGATTCACGAGACCAAAAATCGCCCGTTAGATACACACAAGACGAATTATATCTCATGTTTAACCACTACAGAGACGCCAGAGTCCACGGCAAACGCCAGAACGACTAGCCGAGGAAAGGCTGCTCCAGGCGGGGTACATGAGCGCCGAGCGCCCGGTGATCACCTGCATCTCACAACTGGATACAATTTTCATAAATCTTTATAAATAAACCACAGATTTGAGCTTTAAACAACTACATTCTCACCTGAAAAACTCTTAAAACTACATTTCATGATACAGAAACAACAGTAGTATATATGTCAACTGTATTAAAAAATGGCGCTTCTTATGTTGTCATTCTCCGTGGCGCAGCCTAAGCTGTCAATCAAGCTGTCAATCAAAGTTAACCACGCCCTTATTTGTCATACATTTTATATCTAAATACGATCTGAACTAACGAGTTAGAAAAAAATTCACAGCCCTCATGGTTGTCAGGCACTCAGAACCTATCGAAAAATACAATAAAAGTCCATGGGACCAACCTGTAAAAACATGAATTTATGCTGTGAAAACGGACATTTTAACATGGGGGCTATGGACATTTGCTCCCTTTTGGGACCTCCCTCTAGCGGATTTTCGATGTATTGCAGTTTTTCGCACTTCCGGGTAGGCTTCATTTTTCAGATTAGAATGTTGCCGCTTGTACTTAAACTCACACATTCAAACGTAGTCAGAGAAGGGTAGTCTCATCTTTCTCTCCGACCACATATACGTTCCGAAACACTCAAACTGCGCTGCTTTCACAGATGCTTTCTTTACTACTCCAGTAATGTGCCGCCACATTTTTTAGCTAAAATCCAACGAAATGGCAGCCTGGGTTTAAATGTCAAAGAACAACAGTTGCAAAAAAAAAAAAAAAAAACGCAAAGACCCGGCCCCTTTAGTTACTGTTGCTATGTCCGACAAGCTACACCGCGCTCACGCCAAACCATGATCTCACGCAATGAAAAACATCGCGCAGCAGAGACACTGACAACACTCTGACAGACAAGACAGTCCAGGTTACTTTTGATATTAAACAAAGTCTCAACGTTAAAATTTGGTCATTTTTAAAGAAATTTAGACAATACCGTTTTGTGGCTCTGTAATGTGTCTTGACAGATCGCTGTGGTGCCTCAGTTAAAGCTGCTCGTGAACCGATCATCTCTTCCTTCTAGTTAATTTATAGCATCAAATAAACATGAATGAACATAAGAAGTAATGTAGTTTTAACTGCGGAAAGATGTCAGTAGGCTTACTCAGTACACTCTGTTTTTTCAAGTTCAAATCCTCCAACGTTGAACTCTCCTGACTGCTTTGTCGGACAAAAAAAGGCGGATTCGGTGGATTATGATTGGCCAGATCGCCTGTCAATCAAACTCCCCGCGAAGGGTCGATTCTCATTGGCTGCCTGCCAATGTGGCAGGTAGATTGACAGTGTTACCCGCCAATTGCAGAATTCACCCGCATTTGGCGTGTGGTCGGGTGTTAATTTCAGGCCCTGCCCATGATGCCACGGGAGAGGAGTTGTCATCGTTATATTCGAAAATGGCAGAAAATGGAGACGCGGCTGTTTTCAAGTGTAAATACTTTACAAAACACTTATTGTTTCTTTGTGGTTAAATTGTATTTGTTTAACATCATATAAGTAAACGATTGACTTGTTAAAAGTTTAAATAATGTAAATCGAGGGTACAATTTTCTGAATTGGCTGCAAAATTGACAATTTTATCATTATTATTACCGAACAGAACGAGCTAATGCCTGTCAGCTAGTTAACACTGTTTTATTTAAACAACGAAGTTGTTTCTCAGTTAAATGATAGTTACAAAACTTTTATTTTTTATTTTACAGCGATTTTATTTCTCCTTTACCAGTGTTGATATGTAATATGTGTTGGCTACGTAGCAAACTACTGTTATCAAGTGCACCTCAACTTGTCCATGTAACATTAATATTAATATAATAATATAGATTGACTATGGTTCATCACTAATGTTAAATTCTGTGCTGATTTTGCAGGGGCTGATGAACACACCTGTGTTCTTGTAGAGTGGAGAGTGGCTAATGAAAGAGAGGAAAGAAAAGAAAGAGCGACGAGAGCATGAGGAGAGACGAGAACAGGAGAGAGAGAGGAAAGATTCCTTCAGCTTTTAGAAATAATTGCTAAAAAAAAAAATAATAATAAAGAAAACAAATGTTACACACTCTCTTTCCATTTATTTGTTAGTAAGTTCATTTTGTCATGCTGTTTTAGCAAGTTTTATTACAAAACACTTAATTCCCAGGGATTTACAGTAGTTAGATTGTCAGTTGTAAAGTGTTTAATATGTGGAATTGAGTAATTAATATTTTTAAAGTGTGTTGTGTGTGCACTTATTTTGTGGCAGATTCCAGATGGTTTTTGAAACTAGCAAATTGCAGGTATATCTGAAAAATATGAGTGCCGCACTATAGAGAAATACCCACACACTCCAGACACCTTTAAAATGTATTTGCTTTATTTTCGTATATTATTTAACTTTTAAATGGATACAGAATACAAAGCTTAAAACAAAATCACAAAACTTTGGCACAAAGTAGTATAATAGAGCTTAAAGCACCACCAAAAGCAAAAGTTTTAAAACGTCGTCTTGAGGGAAGAAAATGAACGTCAGCAGCTTCAGTAAGGGAACCTTCACAGGTTTCTAAAAGATCTAAAGGGACTTTCTTACTAACAATTAATTCAAAATCTGTTTCTTTAAAAAGCATGTGTACAAGATAGTAATTTTTGGATTTCCACTTGAATTTTTCCTACCCAAATTTAAAGTAAATAATTTGTAACAAATTAGGCTCAAATATGTGATATGTAGCTAGAACACCAGCACCTCGATGTGCTTTTTTTCCACCCATGGTCGCAATCAGTGACTGGATGGACTACCGTGAAAGTCGGAGGTCGGGCGGAGGTCAGCTCCATCTTTAAAATATAGATGAAGAATTGGCGCAGTAGGTTGTAGGGCTCACAATCTGTAAACGTGTTTATAGTTTTTTTGTTTTCTGTGTTGGCTTATTTATAAATATAATATGTATGTATGTATTATATGTATGATCCATACATATGTATGTATGATGTATGTATGATCCATTTCTTATGTGTGTGTGTGTGTGTGTGTGTGTGTGTGTATATATATTATATATATATATATATATATATATATATACATACACACACACACACACACACACACACATATGAATACTTAAAATGTAAAAGCCTCTAAGTGCCATCTGAAATTTTCTTCTAGTTTGATCATTTTTATCAAGCTTGTATGTTTATGTTCAGTTATTTCACTTTAATGGCAATGAAAATGACCTATTAATTGTCATTAAAGTGAAATTACTGAACCTAAATATACAAGCTTGATAAAAATGCTCATTTTAGAATAATTTTTTTTCTTTTACATCTGAAGTCTTCATGTATACACATGTATATGAATGTGTGTGTGTATATGTGTGTATTGTATCTGACCTCAGAGTGTTACCCTACATGTATATATATATATATATATATATATATATATATATATACACACACACACTGCTTGTGATATTGCCATCCATGAATGAATCAACAGAGATACACACACGCATACTATTGATTCATTCATGTTTATTCATTGATGGTAATATCACAAGCAAATACATTACTTTTTCCTTACCAAAAATCAACATCTGTCATTGTTCACAGGTTTATGTGTGTGTGTTTTTTTTTGTGTGTTTTTTTTAGGCAAAATGTATTGGCTAAATTATATTTAAATTATTTGAGAAATTACACAAAAGCTCTCGACAAAGGCGTGATCTGCGAGCAGCTGACCGACGACGACTCTGAATTGTGAGCACGAACGACGTAAAAACGCAGACGAAAGCGGAAAGAACTAAAAACATTGCTCTAAGTGCAGTCAGTGGAATGGGCTCTTTAAATTTTCGCGCTGATGTGACCGCGCATGTTACGTGACAATACCAACCGTAATACCAGTACGTCCGGACTCCATTCATACTACCCGTATTCATACTATATAGAGCGTACTTTTTTAACGGTCGCGAAGTACGTTCTAATTTAAATGTAGTCGGCAAATCGGCTTTGGCCGCGACTCTGGAGGACTTGGAGTTAAGTTTTTCTTTGAGAAAAGAGCAAAGAACGGCACTTAAGTCATTCTTAAAAAAAGGAAGATGTGTTCGTAGTTTTGCCGGCCAGATATGGCAAAAGTTGAATCTATCAACTAGCTCCGCTGTTGGGAAAACGCTCAGGTTGGTTGAAGCGCTGTCCTATTGCGTGCAGAGGGAATTTGAAAGACAGCCGTTTATCCCGCCCTCGGACTGAGCCGCGTCTATGGTGAGTTGCCAGACCTAACATCTTGATGTAGGTCTGGCTTGCCAGGCTAGTACCTACTCCCATAGTACGTGATTTCGGACGCAGCTTTAGTCCATATATGGAACACATGAAAAAGTCCCATAATCATGTGACATTCTGGGGATTTTTCAAAAGTGGGGTTGCAGCTTAATAGTTTAATTGACTGTTTAATTGTATTACTTTAAATTGTTCTGGCTCTGTGTGACTGAGGGAAAAACTGCTTAAAAGTAATATAATAAATAAATGAGCAATACTCACGTCAGTGTGTTGAGTTGACAGTGTTTATCCTGCAGTAGAGCAGCGATCTGATTCACTCGTGTGTCTCCTAGTTCATGTCCACTCAGATTCAGCTTTCTCTGGAGTAACGGGTTTATACCCACAACTCTATTCACATACTGACAGGCTTCCTCAGCAGCAGGACTCACAAACCTGCAGAAGAGGCAATTCAGGTATCAACTAAATGTCCACTGCATTACAAAAAATGATTGATACGATTAAAAACGTAATTATTGTTTTAAAGACAAGCTTAAGTTAGTCATTTAGATAAGAAATTTTCCTTTAAACATTTAAATACACAAATAAATATATATTTAAAAGAAACTAGAGCAACACTCAGTCCTAAAGCAAACTCATAAGAACAGAAAGGTCTCACAGAGCAGAAGGGCAAAAGCTCACTAGATCATGATTTTCAGTATGAATACAAAGTGTGAAATTAAGATCTTTCTGTGAAGCAGGAGGAGTGAGAAACGTCAGCACAGAGAAAACTGGCTTGTGAAACTGCATGTTTGTGAACATCTGGAGACTCATAGACCTGGTGTAGAGAGATGCAGTGAATCTGGGCTTGATGGAAAACTATTATTGTTAATTATCAAGGTATACTCCTGAATGTCAGCACACATATACTGACCCATAATGTCTATTTGACCTGTAGCTCGTATCACAACTAAACTGTGTTGACGGTTATCATCATCATGACAGAACCTGCAGCATCTGATCTGATCTTGATCATTTTGATGCAACAAATTGTACAGCTTATTATATAACTAAAATAATATATTAGTTATGAATATTTAGCCTGCATATAGCTAATTTAGTTAATTATTTGATCCCGTCTCACCTCAGTGTCTTCAGTTGACAGTCTGGATCCTGTAGTAAATCACTGAGCTCCTTCACTCCTGATTGTCCAGGATCATTTCCTGTGAGATCCAGCTCTATCAGGTGTGAAGGGTTTGATCTCAGAGCTGAAGCCAGAGCTTTATAACCTTCTTCTGTCACACTGCAGTTAGAGAGTCTAGAACAGAGAGGAAAACATTCAGCTGATTAATCAGTTAAACCTGAACAATATAAATCCTTAAACTGAATTTAATTTTATTCTTTATACAAATGTATTGAAAGTCAGTTGCAAAAACTGACAATTGAATATGGAGGCGAACAAAAGGCTCAGTGAACTTTAATATGTTAGACATCAACATCCCTTTCAAGATTGCAATTAACTAAAACTGTACAACTCTGAAAGTCTATGATCTGAAAATGGTCAGAAAATTAGAAAATTAAAGTTTGGGAATGGCCCAATAAAGTCCTGACTTCAATTCCATTAAAATGCTGTGGAGGGACTTGAAACACAGCTCATGTTGGAAAGCCTACAAATGTCACTGAGCTGAAGCAGCTTTGCAAGGATGAGTGAAACCAGGGGCGCAACTACCCAGTGTCAGAGGGGTATGAAGCAACAAATTTGGCGAACAATTTAACAATTCTTTGAGTGGTGGAGTTGAAACGGGTTACATGCTTATTTCACAGATAAGAATAAAATGTTAATTTGATTCAATGGTTATTTAAAGTTTTACTTGGCTTTTTCAGCCACACTTCAGAGAACTTTAGAGCGCTAATGTCTGTTAACATGAACATTTGAAAGCCTCCAAGCACAGACATCACACTTTAAATTAGGGCTGCACGATATTGGGAAAAAATTATATATATTGATATATATCGATACAACGATATATATATTGCGAGCCATCAATCCAGGCTATAAGACTGCTTTAAAACTTTCACAGAGACCTCAAACAGAAAGCACAAAGCCTTTATTTAAAGCAAATTTCGTTTTGTATTAATTGTATCTTAATTTTAATCAGTGTTTCATTATCCAATTTCCTAGATTTAATAAATAAAAAGTAAATAAAGCAGACAATAGATAATCACGACACGGAGGCGCCAGCGCCTGAACTGGAGCTTAAGCTATCATCCATGAACCGAAACTCAGCGTATAAGGTAGCCTACTCGCCTCACACACCTTAAAAAAAAAAAATAGAAAAACATCTGTCACAGAAATCTCTACTTTCAAACAGAACCATTCAAAACAACATAAAACTATGTAATCCATATGAAATGTGCATTTCTCTCCGGGGCGTTCACTACTGCGAAGATCGCGAGTCAATATCGTCAACTTCGTCAACTTCATCTTTGCAGCCGACACAGAAAACACTTGTTTATTAATAGACAATTAAAATGTCTCATTGCAATATTTTACATACTCATAATAATTACTTTTGCTGGTTCTTTGTGACAGCTTTTAGGTGCCGTTTACATGAACGCATCATTGCATCAGCACCGAAAACATAGAAAGAGAGAGAGAGGGAGAGAGAGAGAGAGAGAGAGAGAGAGAATAAGATTTTTTTTTTTACTTATTTTGAGGAATTATAGCCTAATGAACAAACAAACATCTGTTAAGATGTGAATGGTGGCTGTGAGCGGTGAGCAGCGGCACAGCGAATCAATCACTGTGCAGGCATGCGGAACGTGCATGTCACCCCAGCAACAAGACATACAACAAACTCGTGTTTACTGTGTGCTACCCTGGTGCTACCGTTCTCTTAATACACCATGGGTGCTACTACCCTTCACATCGCATGTTCCGGCGATGTGACTATCGCTCATGCGCACATCGCAATGTTGATGTTAAAACAGAATATCGTTCAGCCCTACTTTAAATCCTACCTGTTGCCTTTCACCATCCACTTATTTAGCTGCTTTTGGTATCCCTTGACATGCCATCTCGGTTTCCCTCTTTCTTTTTCTATCTTTAGCCCCGACAGTTTTTTTGCTTTATCCATCTTTTTCAACGACAATTCACTACTCGTACCTGCTCGCTCAGTGCTCACGGCGCCCCTCGCAATATTAGGCTCGCGATATCTTCAATGTCAAAATTCTATGATGGAATCTTATGAGGGCGCCTACTCTAACCTGTTAGTCCTCTAAAATGTTATATAACATTGAGGAAATGCAGAAATGATTTAGAAATGCACAACAGCAGCTACATATAGAAAATACCAAAAAAAGAATTGTAATTATTTATTTATTTTACCATCGCATGGTGCTGCGCCCCTATGCGCCGCATATAGAGCATACCCACTTTTTAAGCCACTGAGTGAGACAAACGGACCAAAATACCTTAATAGTGGTGTAAAACACTCATAAACTACAGGAAGTGTTTGGTCAAGACTAGCTGCAAAGCTGAAAGCAGAATCAAAGATACACAGCTTCCTCAAAAGCACTAAAATACATTAATCCTGTTATATCCAATCTTAAGATAAGTGATTTCTACTAGATCTCACCCTCCTTTCTGTGGCAGATTTACCAGCTCTAACAGAATCATCTGAATTCTGACTCAACACTAGGTATGCAAACAACGATTAAATCACTAAATTATAAATTACTATAAACAAAAACAGCACAATTTAAGTCTTAACTTATAAGAAGTAGAATATACATATATGGAAAATACATTATCCATTAAATATTATAATTCCCTGCAATTATTTGCATTACAGTGCAGCACCAAATGAATGCAGCACAAAATGAACGATTAATGTCACTTCAGTATTACTCACTGAAAAAAACACAACAACAGTAAAATGGCACAATGACAACCTCGCTTATATTGAACATCAAACTTTTATCAACAAAACAAATAGGACAGATGGCATAGTATACCCCCATTGTAACACTGATAAATGAAGGTCTTAGTGTTTTCCCCTAAATTTAAAACAAATGCTTAGTTTGTGGTTCATTAGTATTAATGAAAATACATCAATAATAAAATAGTACAATGATAAATTTACTTATATTAAACATTGGACTTTTATTAACAAAATTGATAAGAAGGATGATATGCTATACCCACGTTCTAACAAATAAATAAAAGATCTTTGGACTGCTTAGTTTGTGGCTCATTATTATTTTGAATGAAAAACACAACTACAATAGAACAAAGACAAACTTACTTATATTAAACAAAGAAATGCAACTTTTATTTATAACTTTTAAACTCTGGCATCGTCCTGTCAGTCATTGCACCTTACTTTAGTCATGTGACTCCTGTGGCTCAACTTACCTCAGTATCTCCAATTTACACTTTATATTCTTCAGTCCAGTGCAGAGCAGCTTCACTCCTGAATCCTGCAGATTATTATTGTTCATGTTCAGCTCTTTCAGATTGGTATCTGATCCAAGAACTGCAGCCAGAGCTGAACAGCTTTTTTCTGTTAAGTTACAATCATTTAACCTACAATAAATCACAACACAGAATTAGATGGCACACATACAATACATTTTCTATAAACAAATATTAAATACATTTTCCATTTTTTTTTTTTTTTACATAAACAGCATACAATGCATTCAAACAGCATTCATCTACAAAAAATACTATTTCCAGTACATTAGCATTTTTTATTCAGTGACAAATTTCCTAGATAAAATTAAGCATGTTTGAAAAAAATATTTGCGTTAAGATTTATAGCTATAGGATTTCTTCTCTATTTCTGTCACCTGATGGAGTTTGGGTTCTTGCCATTGTTGCCTCTGGCTTGCTTAGTTGGGGACACTTAAAATTCAACAATATTATTGACTTGACTTGATTGCACTGACACTATTAAATGAGACAGTTCACAGTTTTATGGCAAGTTAAAGGCCTTTCACTATAATTCTAAAAATGCCTTCATTCACATGTACATGTCTTTTTGTTATAAAATCTTTAATGATTTAAGTAAAGCTAAGATTACTTAAACCTAAGATAGGGGTGTGCGATATGACAATTTTTGATCGTGGACGATTAAAATGTCTCCACGATCTGCTTTTGAAGAAATATCGTAGAATCGTGCATTATATCTGTTCTGGCGCCTCTGTCCCAACATACTGAACAACGCGACGTATATTCACATAAAATGTTAAAGCAGCGGAACGGGACACTGCAGTTCACAAAAGTTCACAATTTGCATGTGTTTTAATGCCTTGTCGGTTAAACATTTAATTCGCATGCTGATGCGCTGTTCTAACATGTGCGTTTCTCAGCGCGTACATGTGAAGCTCATATGCACTAAAAGCCTGTCTACCAGCGCCTGGATACTGGACTAAGTTATCTTTCGAGTCTTATTGTGCTTACACACAAGGTTTACATAAACAAAGTCGGTTATGTCTAAAGTGAAAGCAAACTTGAGAAAATTGAGAGAAAATCTGCTTGTCAAATGCGTGTATATTAGACGTGTCGCGCGCAACTCTTAAAGAGACAGTAGTAATAGTAAACACGCTGCCGCTTGTCCTTAAAGGGATAGTTCACCCAAAAATAAAAATGATCTCATCATTTACGCACTCTAATGTTTTTCCAAACCTGTATTAATTTCCTTCTAATATTTTCTAATATTTTTCTAATATTAATATTTTGACTTTGACTTCCATAGGAGAAAAATATACTATGGAAGTCACTGGGGTACATCAACTGGTTACCCACATTCTTCCAAATAACTTTTATTTTCAACAGAAGCAAGAAAGATATTCGAGTTTAAAACAACTTGAGAGAGTAAATTATGATATTGAATTTTTAGGAGAACTATCCCTTTAATGTTAATAAAACAACACAATGCAAAGAGAAAATCACTCACTGCCCTTGACTGATAACTTTAATAGTAGATTTAATAAGTATCAATGTATAATTTATACAGTGAAGTCTGTTTTGTTTTATTTTCATATTTGTTCATTTAATTACTTTCTTCAATGCTACTGTTAAATACACCTACTGTAGCTGAAAATATAAAGCACTGTTTAGCCTATTTAATTTGTATATTAAGTTGTGTATGTGTAATGTGTATCTTTGATCTTAATATTTAATAACAAAAAAAATAATGACAAATATTTTTATCTTCTCCCCTGTCTGCCATTTTTTTTTTTATATATTTTGTTACCTAAGGCTTTGTTTTTAAAATAGTGACATTAGATTGGCTATAATGCTAAGTCACAAAATAGTAAAACCAACATAAAAAGAATCATGATAAAATCGTGAATCGTGATTTTCCTGAAAAAAATTGTGATATGATATTTTTGCCATATCGCCCACCCCTAACCTAAGAACCTAAGAAATTGTATTTGTATTATTTCAAGATTAAGTTTAACCAATGACTGATGCCGATATCTTAGAGAGCAGGGTGATCAATGGGTGATATATCATTAATTTAAAGATAGTAAAAAAGCATCCATAACAATTACTGAAATTACATTTATAGTTTATTTTACTTAATATTTACTAAATAAATTTAAAAAAAACATTGAAAAAAAAAAACATTTTGAACTTTTTTTGTAGAAAAAACAACTTTAAATGTGTACATCACATATTATACAACAGGCTTTTGATAAATGTTTATTTGTAAATCTCTCAATCTACATATTACATTACATTATTATTACATTAAACTACAGAATTACTGATAAAAATAAGCATTTAAAATGTCTAATTACTAGGAGATACAGAGGGACTGTCACGGTGTGGTGCAGGCAGAAGAAGACGAAGGAGAATCTAAAGTTCCAATGCAAACATTTACTCACAATATAAATAATACAGGTACATAGAAGACGGGCAGAAGGTTCACACACACTAAATACGACGGAGATCGGACAAGGACTGACTGAACAGAATGGAACTTAAATACAAACACACATTACACTGATTAACAGAACACAGGTGAGATAGATGACGATTAGTGGTCGAACGACATTGTTTTTTTGATGGCCGATGCCGATGCTGATATCTTAGAGAGCAGGATGGCCGATAGCCGATGTAAAGCCGATATTATTATTATATACTTTATATTTATTTTAATCAATATTTTATAAATTTTAAATAAATTAGAAAACAAATCTTTAAAATAAACATGCTTAGATGGCAACTTCTTGAATCTGCAATCCTATTACAGTATTTTTCACAAATAAAGTAATTGTTTAAAAATATATGAATATGTTAATAAAAAGGAAGCAAACACTGTAACAGGGCATTCAGTAATCTGGTAATATCGTGCGCACTGGTAATCATATTTTTGCAAATAAAGACAAGGTAACGCTAATATTACATACAGCACACAGTGAAAACTATATGAATATGACAGTGGCCAACTGGATATAGCACAGCATATTTTAATATGAAGGATTTAAAGTTTTTCGACCGCGTCTACTGTGAAGCTGATCTTCTCTTCGCATTCACTCACTTCACTCGACCGTCACTCGCAGTCACACGTTTATCAGGCTACAAATGCACACCTTACAAGATATCACAGCTGGATTCCATTAAATCTGCAAGGTTTGTGATATTAAATGTTTATTAGATATTCAGAGATTTGTTTAAATGATGTAGATGCGCATTTGCTGAATGTTGACGAGTAAATGAGAAAGTATTTTAGCCTGATTGTTTGCCTTTTCTGTTACAAATAATATAAAAGCAACACTTTACTTTTTCGCATACCATTTACTTTCTTTGTTTACCAGTTCTGTCTAACAAAGTATTAGATATGATTGACAGAGATTGTAAACTAATGAAGACGGAGAATGTGAGTGAGCGCTGTGTGATCAGGCGCTGGTGTTCTCAGCACCGCCCGTCAAAATAAAAGTCTGGAGCGCCGTCAAAATAAAAGTCCCGCTTCCAACACATCGGCCAATCAGAAAAACGTATCGGCCGATGCCGATATTTTAAAAGTGCCAAATATCGGCCTATATATCGGCCTTGGCGATATATTGGTCGACCACTAATGACGATGATGACTAAACAGGTGACACAACTGAACTGATAATGACGTAACCATAGAAAGGCAAATAGGAACCAAGCAAAACTCGAACTGATAGTCCAAACAAACGCTGACACGTGACAGGGACAACTAATATATGATGTGGTAATATATATGTACTTTATTTAAGCCTGTTTTATAAAAATCTCAATGTTTATATTATAACCTTTCAGAATTTCATCTTACTTGTTGGCAATATAAATACCATCTGTACCAAATTACATTATTTCCCCCACATTATTTCCCCAATTATTTTTCCACAAGTATGAGTATGAGCTAATATATAATTCTATACAAGTCATTAAAGTCTGGTGTATCATATGATACAAGACAAACATGCAAACATTTTTACATGGTCTTTTATATTTTTTCTAAAGGTTTGATAAACTGTCTCCACACACAAAAAAAAATTCAGACTATTATTTCATATGTCAGGCTTTACAGGGATAAGTTCATGTTCATGATGAGGAATCACTATAGAGTAATGTAGATAAGACATTTTTCAGATGAGAGCAAAACATGACAAAATATATTAAAATACTTACAGAGCTCTTCTGGAGGTTTTGATGACTGCCGATAATCTGATGAGACACTCGTCTGATTTCTTGAATTTCTGAAGCTCAAACTCCTCCAGCTCCTCCTCTGATGTCAACAACACAAAGGCTAAAGCAGACCACTGGGCAGGTGAAAGGTCACCAGATGAGAGACTTCCTTTGCTAAGGTGGGTCTGAATCTCTTTCACCAGAGTTTGGTCGTTCAGTTCATTCAGACAGTAGAACAGATTGATGGATCTCTCTGCAGGAAGATTATCTTCTAATTTCTGCTTGATGTACTGAACTATTTCCTTGTTGCTCTGGTCACTGCCGTCTTGCTGTGTCAACAGACCTCGTAAGAGTCCTCGATTGGACTGGAGTGACAGACCGAGGAGGAAGCGAAGGAAAAGGTCCAGGTGTCCATTGTTACTCTCGAGTGCCTTGTCCACTGCAGTCTTGAGAAAATCAATCATGGTTTCATTTCTGTTTTCCTGTTCTGTAGACTCATGAAGAAACACACTTGTCTTGTTGATGTCTAGAAACAGATGTGCATAAAGGGCTGCAATAAACTCTTGAATGCTCAAGTGAACAAAGCAGTACATGGTACCAAGAACGATCCCTGTTTCCTCCATAAAGATCTGGGTACACATGCCTGAGTACACTGATGCCTTATAGACGTCAATACCACAGGCTTCCAGGTCTGTGTCATAGAAGATCAGGTTGTTTCTTTCCAGCTGATGAAATGCCAGTTTCCCCAGTGAAAGGATGGCGTCTTTATCCCAGGAAACATCTGGTGTATATTCTCCATCATACTTTCGGCGGCTCTGCTGGATCTGAAAGCGGAGAAAGTGTGTGTACATTTGTGTCAGAGTCTTGGGAGTGTCTTCAGTGTGTGATTCCTGCTGTGTTTTAGAGATCGCATCAGCCTGAGTGTTTTTCACATCATTATTTCTTTTCTCCTCCAGAATGTTCTGGAGAACCGTGGCTGATATCCAGCAGAAGACTGGGATGTGGCACATGATAAAGAGACTCTTTGATTGTTTAATGTGATCTATGATTGTGTTGGCCTGATTCTGATCAGTGAATCTTTTTTTGAAGTACTCTTGCTTCTGTGCGTCACTGAATCCTCGTATCTCTGTCAGCCGGTCGATGCAGTCAGGAGGAATCTTACTGGCAGCTGCTGGTCTGGTGGTGATCCAGATGAGAGCAGAAGGAAGCAGATTTCCCTTCATGAGGTTCGTTAGGAGAACATCCAGAGAGGCTGGTGACGATACATCACGCCACGTCTCATTACAGTCAAACTTCAGAGGAAGGCGACATTCGTCCAGTCCATCAAGGATGAACAGCACTTTGAACTGATTCCTTCTTGTAAGGTTCAGTCCTTTTGTTTCTGGGAAAAATTGAGTTATAAGGTCCATCAAACTCAGTTTTTCTTTCTCCATTAAGTTCATCTCTCTAAATGGAAAAGGAAATATGAAGCGGATATCTTTATTTTCTTTTCCTTCAGCCCAGTCCAGAACAAACTTTTGCACAGAGACTGATTTCCCGATGCCAGCGACTCCTTTTGTCAGTACAGTTCGGATCTCCTCGTCTTGTTCAGGAGCTTCAAACAAATTTGTGCATTCAACCTGTTTCTCTTGTGCTTCATGACGCCTGGAAGCAACTTCAATCTGTCTCACCTCATGTTCAGTATTGACCTGTTCACTGCCACCCTGAGTGATATAGAGATCTGTGTAGATGTTATTCAGAAGTGTGGAGTCACCTTGCTTCGCAATTCCTTCAAACACACATTGATACTTCTTCTTTAGGCCACATTTCAGCTGATGAATGAAGAACAGCTCATCTAAACACAGGAACAGAAAATAGACAGTTTTAGTCTTCATTTTCTCTCCTACATTTATAAGAGACAATCAGACAGATGATCATGAGTCTCTAACCTTCTAGAGCATCAGCAGCTTCATCTTGCTTCATCTCTCTCAGGTAATGTAGTGTGAGATCAAGAGCTGATTCTTTGATACTGGATCTGTTCTCAATAAAGTCCTTCACAAAGTGTTGTGTGTTCTCTTTGTGTAATATTTTCCTAAACTTCTCCAGCTCATTCTTCAGAAACATGATTATTTTGCTCTCAAGATCCTACAAACAAAAGTAAGAAAAAAGACACAATTTAAACCAAATTGTACATCTACATTTGGTCAACACAATTTTTTCAATAACTATAATATCTATAAAAAACTCCAGTTAAAAGACTAACATGTTAACCAGCTGATATTTTTAACAAATAGAAAAATAAAAAATATATAAGAGCTTCAAAGGAAAAAATGGATCTGGAGGAATTAAATAAAATGTCTTTGTTCAATAACATATTTGTTTGTTAGAATATTAAACATTTATAAAAATGTGTTTTCCTACTTGGAAGATTCCTAGAAGATTGTCTTTGAAATTCTCGTGGTTCCTGTGAGTCTGAACGTCTGAGTCTAATGTCTCATATTGAAGCCTGTAATCAAATAAATAAAATAAATACTGAATTTCCAGGCAAAATTTCACAGAAAGAGAAAAAGCATTAGCTGTGAATACTGTGATAAATATTTATCAGATCAAATATTTATCAGAGTAGTCAATAAGAAATATCATGATAAATGATTCAATGATAAATAATGATAAATATTGGATCTAAAAATGTTTCATGATTGGTATTCGCTGATACAACTTTTAAACACAGACAACGTGTGACAAAAAATTAGAAACTTATGAAATACCTTTTATTAGATGATGGTGTTTTCTCACTGAAGTCTGGTGGAAAACCTTTAGACCGATCACTCTTCAGAGACACAGAGCTGGACACATGTGAGCCTGATCTTACACTGATGACACAAAGAACAGAGAGAAAACACTTTACTACAGGAGATACTTTAGTCTCATTTGAAAATGTTTAATGTTGCAAATAGTAATTAAATGCAGTATAGCTGTGCATTTGTCCATTTATGACTACAGTCGGATGGATAAACATATATACATGTTTAGTTGCATGATCTATTTTCCATAGTGTATTTGTGTCTCCTTGTGGCTGCCTGTGTAATTGTGTTACTGAATGAGTTTCATAAGGTTCCCAGGAACTGAGTTTTATTGAGACTTATTGTTTTATTCAGTCAAGATCATTCATATACACCACTGTAGACAAATAATACAACAATATAATGCAATGTAAACACACAAAATACCTTTCATTAGATGATGGTGTTTTCTCACTGAAGAATGGTGGATCTAAATCTTTAGACCGATCACTCTTCAGAGACACAGAGCTGGACACATGTGAGCCTGATCTTACACTGATGACACAAAGAACAGAGAGAAAACACTTTAGTAAAGGAGGATCAACTGTGTGTGAAACACATCTGTGTCTTAATCTAATCCTCCACAGAAATACACACACTCACACAATTTACTGTTTTATAGTTAACTACTATTTTATTTTACTGGCTCACATTAGTTTAACGATTTCTTTAATATACATGAGAGAGATTTAATATGTTAAAAAATACTTCACTCTAATTTATGAGAACATTTCAAGTTTATGTTTATTGACAGAAATAGAGAGCAGAAATGTCTGTGTGACACAGTTGTGTTAGCATTCTTGAATTAAATTAAGTGTATAGTTGTTTCCTAATGTCTGTCAATAATTGTATGATCTAAAAACTGAAGTCATTTATTTGGATTAATTCAGCGTCTAGCAGGTTATTAACTAATTATTAACTGTGATATTTTCTATAGAGCAAACAGGGCTTTATAGACAATGTCAGAGTTAATTTAAGAAGTTAAAAATAGAAATTGTGCAAAGCATGTGCAAATATGCTTAAAGTTGTGTTATTGACAGGGAAACACAAAGTCCAGTGGAGTTTAAAGTGATGAAAACAGCCGCAGTCTTACCTGTGTTTCTCTGAGAGCCTCATCTGAGAGAGAGAGGCCTTTCCTCTTTCCTCTGACATACTGCAGCTAAACTGACACTGAAAACTGATCAGCACTGCTTTCTGGAAACACTCAATCCTTCAGCATCACCTGGAGATGACACCATTTTACACAGATGAAGAACATCTTATTTAAGACAATAATGAAGAATGCGGAGTTATCATCAACAACAGCAACAGCAAAAACTATCTATAAAATAAAGTGAGTTACAGACAAATATATTGCCATGTAAAATAACCGAATGGTCTTAATCATTTCTGATTGTTTAATGAGTTTAACTGACTCTAAATATTAATTCATTGGGGAACAGAAATTGTGTTTAAAACTTTGAGTGGGAAAATTGAAGCTGATTTGTTATATTCTCTATTACAGTTTAATATCATTTTACAATCATATTTACCCAATCTTTATTAATTGTTGAATCGTTTGTCATTTAATCATTACTTCAAGTTCACAATGATGATTGATTTCATTACTTTCAAATGATCCTAAAATAACTGATTGAGTAAAAGCAGAATTATAATAGACATACTGTATAACTACTAACCATAATTGCTATATATGAACTGAGATATTCAGTTTAATAACAGCAGATTGTTGTTCATTGACGTCAGGCTTCATCTGTCTGTCTACTGTAAATGTCTGCTTCAAAAATACTTTCGATTTCACATCACAAAAACAACAGCCTAAAACTGAAGAGGAAATGGGGGAAAACTTTCAGAAACATATTCGTTTTCAATAAACCTTTCTCAATAAAACTTCATGTTTTAACTTCAAAAGATTGTAATTTCTGGCAGATTCTTCTTCGTCTGTTCGGAGTAGCAGAAGAACAGCCTTCTGTAACTTCACATTTAAATCACGCTTTACAATATAAAGTTCCTAATAATTACACATGACTTTAATGGAGAATGTATTAATAATAATAATTATATGAATTTATCAGTATTTTAAACTCAGTAACGCTTGTTGTCAGTCCGCGCGCGTCGTTCTCAGAATCTCTTGCTGGTCTCGATGGATTGTGGATTAAACACATAAATGGCCGCGAGTGTTATTAGATTTGGAGGCATTGTGCTAAATCTGGAGAAATGTTTTCTGGATCATAGATCAGATCAGATCCAGTGAGTAACAGGTTTGGGTATCAGGGCTCTCATTTATAAAACTGTGCGTAGGATCCTTACTAAAAGTGTACGTGCGCCCGAAAGCCAAAAATGGCGTAGGCCAAAAAAATATTCAGACTTATAAAACCGTTCGTCCGTTATAGATTATATTTAATCTAAATGTTTATATCAGAAGTAAAACATATTTTAAATCATTCTTTTATTTATTTAAACTGTTATTGTGAACATGCACTGTATTTATGATTATGACTCATAATGCAGATGTACGGTTGTCCTTCATCTGCCGTTAGATAAAGGCTAATGCGTCAGTTTCACTGAACGGCCCAGCACTGCTTCGTCTCCAAAACGTTCGTACACATAGACATAGGTCACAGTTTGCATGCAGGTGCGCACATGTTCCCGTCAAGTTTGTCTTTATAAATCACAGCTTATGCGTCGGAAGTGTCGTCCGCCTCTCTCAGGGCCTGTTCTGTGCGACGCAGCGGTGATAAACGAGGCCCAGATGCTTTTACTGTAGTTTTCCTCTTCTTCGTGTGTTTCACAGGAGGGTTTGGAACAGCTGAACAGTTGCACACCGACACCTACTGCACTGGAGCGGGATATTATACCACATATATCTCTAAATCCTGTTCAAAACCTCTTAAATAGACACAAATGATTCATAATTCAAAAATAGAGCTGGATATGGCCAATAATATCATCATAATTTGTTTGTTCACAATTAAACTCCACAGAGTAAGCTACCTTTTAATTTAGGGCCCACATTTATTTTTTATTTTTCTTCCTAAAGTGTGTTTTATTATATTTTTCTGGATTCTATGTTTTATGATTGAATACAAATGTAGCATCAAATATGATGTGTTTTGAAATGAATAAAAACTTTCATTTTAAATGTAATCAGCCAGTTTCAGTGTGTGTTTAACAGTAGTTTTTCTCAGATGAAACGGGGGAAAGCTTGTGAAGTGACTCACTTGTGTGTGTGTGTGTGTGTGTGTGTGCAGATGCTGAAAACACAGAGAGCCTCATACCTGTTTGAGTTTGTGTAGGAGACTGTTGTCATGTTGATTTATACTGTGTGATAGGCTGTTAGATTAATCCATTTAGACAATCAGCCATAGTTTCATTAAAACATATATAATTCTTTTAAATTTCTCTTTACATGTTTATGTAGATCCCCTTTGTGCAGCTGCAGCGGAGAGCCCAGAGAGCCCAGCCGAGGAGTGGACGAGGCTGGCGATAGTGACGACTGCTCAGCTGGAGACGGCTCATCCGGACAATCCCACAGGCAAAAAGCTCAAGAAGAGAGCACAGCTATCTGCCGGATCAGGTGCTGGGAGGATGGCGAGAAGAGGCGTGCAAACGAGCATTGGAGTGCAGCCGACAGCAGTGGCTCGTCTGAAAACACCACTGGGAGACAGGCGTTCCCTCATTACTGGGTGGCCAACACAAAGCTCAAGAAGAGAGCACAGCTATGGAAGGGCAAGGGGAAATTCACTTCCCAAAAGGCAGGCACCACATAGTCTATCCCAGTGTGTCACTGACTGTGTTGCACTTGGCAAAAAACACAGTAAATAGACAATGTCGGAAGTTCAGATTTTTTCTATTCTTTTATAAGCCTGAGGTAGTCGTGCTTCTCCGGCTGCTGTCTCCTCTGTTACGGCCTCTACTGCGTCCTCATCTGGCTCCAGTGGCCAAAGGACGAGACAGAGTTAGATGACCAGCTTTGTGAGAACACCAATTGGCCCTGTCAAACAAAGCAAAGTGGATGAGGAGTTATCTAAAATGATTGCACTGGATTTTCAACCTTTTTCAATCGTCAGTGACACTGGATTTAGAAGATTCTAGAAGGCAATTGATCCATCATACATTTTACCGAAGCGAAAGACTATATCAAACACTCTGATGCCACAGCTCTACAGCAGAATTAAAGAAGAGGTGAAGGTGAAAGTCAGCAATGCCTCTGCTGTGTGTCTGACGACTGATACCTGGACGTCTCGGACAACTACAAGTTTTATGGCAGTCACTTGTCATTTTATCGATGAACATTTTACTCTTTCATCACCTCTTCTCGACTGCTTTTCATTCACTGACCGACATACTGCTGACAACCTGGCAGCCGAACTTACAAAGACATGTGAAGAGTGGGAATCTCAAACCTGACCCTAACCGTAACCCTAACCCTGACCTGACCCGACCCTGACCTGACCCTAACTGCACATTGACCTCTGGGTCCAGATGTTGGTGACCACAGGTGCTCAATCATTATGGCTACTCTGACAAGGTGAACTCAGATCCTGGAAATGATGAGCACTGTGTCATAATCACTAGTCTAACACACACCAGTGTATGGATGTATGCAGAACACATGCAAACGTAAATGTCTACAACACACTCTTATTTCTGTTTAAGTTAGGAGTTATTGTAAAGAGTTTCATGTCATTGTGGGAGAATCTGCACCAGTGGCTGAGCCAGAAGGGTGTCCCAGTGTGGAGAAACCGCATCAGCGTTTGTTGAATTATTGTTATTCTTACCGTAAATTAAATCACGTGATAGTATTTATAACTTGAATTGACAGTTAATTTATTTAGTTTGCAAATAAAGTCTTTCTCCATTCTCCTCTACCTGGCGAACTGCTGTTTAGGTGAGCGCATTTACGTTTACATTTATTAATTTAGCAGACGCTTTTATCCAGAGCGACTTACAAATGAGGAATACAACAAGCACTTTGTCTCGAGAGAAAGCAGTAGCAGGAGAAGTGCTAGCAATACATGGTGTCAGTCACTGTCTGGAACAGTGAAAGCAAGGAGAGCACTTTCTGTGAAGATGTTTGCTGTTATTTTAACAGTCGTGAGGAGAATGCAGTTAAAGGCCTACTTAAAAAAATATATATATCTGAATACAGAAAATGTATTTATTTTATAACAGCATATAACCTATACACTATATTATCAGAGCATATATGTTCATACATCATTTATATAGAGCATATATGTTCATACCGATACATGGCAACTGCTCAGAATCACCGTCATTTAGAAATAAGATCACGTGGGTGTTTGAATCGAGATCACAATCTTTTAACAAGTAATTGTGCCGCTCTATCATATAGTAGACAAACAAAACTGAACTTTAAGTCATTATTCACTAACAATCTTTCCCTCTGCTGCCCTGCTTAATCCCCCAACAGCTCCAACGGGACCCCCAGCAGCACTTATTGGACCACCGAAGTCCCCAATTGGACAGTCAGTGTCCCTTTTAGCACCCTCAGTACACCCACAGCAGCCGCTATCCCAGAACCTGGGGAAAAGACCCCACTCCCCAGAAGGACCTTCAGCAGCCTCCCCAGTTTCTCTTGAAAAAGGTAAAAAAGGAGCTTTATGAAGAGTATTATAAATAAGTTGTAAGCCCCACAAAACCATACTCTTACTTTGTGTAATGTGAAACTGTAAACAAATTCAGAGTCCAGAAACATTTATTATTATTATAATCCTAAAAAAAATTACACAACTGTTTTCAACATTAATAATAATAATAAATTACACAGTGTGTCCGTGAGCAAGGCAGTGAAGGTACTTTACTCCAGGGGCTCCAGGGGGATTGTCCCTGTAAATGCACTGTAAGTTGCTTAGGATAAAAGCTTCTGCCAAATGCATATATATATATATATAAATGTTTCTTGAGCATCAAATCATCATATTAGAATGATTTCTGAAGGATCATGTGACACAGAAGACTGGAGTAATGATGCTGAAAATGCAGCTTTGATCACAGAAATGAATTACGTTTAAAAATATAATCAAATAGAAAACAGTTTTTTTAAATTGTAAAAATATTTCACAATATTACTGTTTTTTGCTGTATTTTGGATCAAATAAATCCTTGGAGCCTTGGAGACCGGAAGTCTTCTTTTAAAACATTAAAAAATCTAACCGTTCTACTGATTTTGGCCACCACTGTATATACATTTTAAAACGATTATATGATTAGAACCTCTCATCAAATTCCATGAACTGCTGCTGTTTCATTACTTCAATAATGCCTGTGTTTGCCCATATTTTAGGACATTGTTTGGGTGTTTCGGTGTCTTCCTATTCGTGGTGCACAATATATTGACTCACTATCATTATTGCAATATCACGTTGTGCAATATCATATGAAAATGTTGCAGAAAGTATGCAATATTTCGTTTATTTTGTGGAGAGATGCGTCCGTTGACTGTGTGGCTTAGTTGTATTCGATTTAGAGTAATTGTTTCATTGGCCAGTTGCCCCGTCACATGCACGTGACAGGGCAACATACCCTATAGAACACCACATGATGAGCGTGGCTCTGGGAGACAACGAAAAAATGGAGATCGGAGGCGAAAAATATCAGAAATGGGGCCAATCAACTTTTGTGTTTTTACATATGTTTAAGAATATCTAAATTAATATCGTTATCACAATATTCATGATCAATATTCCAATATCACATTTTGTCAATTTCGTGCAACCCTAATTCCCATAGACACTTTGATGGAAATTGATTTGCAAGATCAACTGTCTATTCAAGGTTATAAAGTTGTGGAATGATAGGCTATTTTCAGCTGTGATTTCTTCACTGTGATGACATTATTCCAAACTGATTGTACAAGTCCTTCAGCGGCTTTAGCCTGCTAATGGCAGAACCTGGTTATCCTTAAAGGAATAATTCACCTATAATGCATCATTTATGTATCAAGTGCTCACCGTGTGCTGCCTTCAATTCCTGAAACAAAGTTTTAGTTGTTCATGGAAAGACATTTTGACAAATAAAGCCCAGTCTTCATTATAAACTGTGCTTAAATATTTTTTACATATTTTAAATGTTTCTCTGTATTTAACAGATGAAGGTGTGGAAGGAGGCTGCCCTGCTCCCACTACTGTGCGGCCAAATAAAAGGAAAGGTGTGTTGATGTACTGCTTGTCCAGCTTTCTGAATAGGAGTGTGGTCTGAATGCCACAAAATTGATTAGTATAAGCTGCATAACCTAGCTACAGTCTTCTGGCAATTATCTGGCAACATAATAGCACACATAGTCAGAAAGTAACATACACTCAAAAAAATGAACTAGGAAGGTTGTGCACTTTACATAATATATTTATGTTTAGTTTACTTATAATAATTGTGTTTGTTGACTTGAAATGTTTTTTTCTATTAAGGTCCACGTAATTATGTCTCAACTTAACAGTACAAAATCCTAACGTGTTGTCTAAACACAAACCATTTATGTTAAGTAAAAATTTCTTACATCCAGAAGGTGGCAGTATAGTGCGACGCCAACTGCCATTTTGCCCTAACTTAATTTGATTGTGTTCAATCTGCTTAATATGTAAAATTTAAGTTTACTTAATCCGTTTGTGTTGGATTACATGAATGATTTGTGTTGCATTAACTGAAACTGGGCAGTGCTTGTTAGTTCCCAGCATGCTTTGCATATGGTTGAATTAAGGTTAAAAATTAAGTGTTATTTTATTTTTTTTTGAGAAAATGAGAAAAGGGAAGACTTGATAGTGTGTAATTGTGTTTAATGTTCAATTACATTCGAATTATTAGAACCATTTAAATTACAGTGGGTTACCATTGTGGAGAAGTGTGGAGCATTTTGTTTGGCTGTGGACTGATATGGTTAATTTTAACTGCTTTGGTTGAAGGAGCATGTAAATCTTAGCATTTAAGATGCTAATATGTGCTACTGTTAGCAAATAGCTAGCTATAGTCTATCAATTTAATTATGTGTCACTAAAATAAATGAAATATTAATGGATGAATGAAAATAACAAACACATAAGTTGAATGCAAATTAAGTAAATGAGTTGGTCCAAAACATTGCAAATTAGTTGGGCTGACATTATTAAATTAAGCTGTGTCCAACCATAGTAAATTAGTTGAATCAACCTTAATAAATTAAGTTGACCCAATGTAAGTACATTAAATTGGAAAAACAGAATTGCATAATGCTGAAATGAAGCAAGTTAATCATGTGGAAATCATTTCCATGATTTTTTTATGTTCATTCAAAGAGTTATTTTTTTGAGTGTACATTTTTTTTGGTTTTGGTTTTCACAGTCAAAAGCATGTTAGTCTGCTATGAGAAAGCGATTAACAACTCCCAGGCAGCACAATAGAGATTCATTTGAATTCATGGATTTAACTTGTCTTTGTTTGCCAATATATTTATCACAACTGCCCAACCCTAAACTGTGTGTTGATTACAGTAAATTACCAGTGTTCAATACAACTTCTGTTCCATAATAACTACAATATGAAAACTGTAACTAAGTACAACCCATGCTAGCTTAATAACCACGTATCATTGTAATAATTGTATAATGGCTTGTTTATTGTAGTGTTAAGCTTTGTGAATGTACATTTTTTTCCTTTCAGAATGCCGACATACAGTGACAGGGAGCCAGGATTATTACCCTGTGAAGAGGGTTGCCAAATACAGAGTTATCACGGTTAAATACCACTAAAACACTATACAGGTTACATAATGTTCTTTTATTGGTGTAATGGTCTTGGAAAAGTATTGGTGATTGGTATAACTGCTAAACATAGCAAATATTTGAAACTGAAAAAGTCTCACTATTTTTAGGGCCAAAAATGGAAGCAAGTGGAGTGGGAGCCATGCAAACTCTGGTATGTACGACCTCTCATGGGGAACACATAGCCAATTAATTTTAACATGTACAGACTATTGACATATGTTAGGTAAGATTAAGGTAAGATTTGTCTATATAGTTCATAAATATATTATTATAACCAGCACAAAGTGTCTTAATAAGGTGTTGGGCTACTACGTGCCACCAGAAGAGTTTCATGTTCTTTGGCATAGATTCTCTAAGTCTCTGAAATCTGGGGAGCTCCATTCATCCAAAATATATGCTTTCATTTGGTGTTTTGATGACGGCGGTGTCCAAAACCATAACAGCTTCAGTCCAAAAAGTTGTTATGGTGGCTCTTGGTGGCCCAACACCTTACTAAGACACTTTTTTTTTTCTTGATTAAGATGTTATGCCCAAACTACACGGCCTGCATTATGTGAAGTCTATATATATATATATATATATTTGGAGCTTCAAGAGAGAAGCAAAGGAGACATGACCTGTTGCCTTAAGGCTAACGCAATTTAAGACTCAAAACTTTGAATTCCACTGTTGCCTTGCGGATGGCTTATCTGTAGTTACACTGGAGCTCATTTTTAATGAAGTTTCTCAAAAGTAATGTAATCGTGACATTTTTCATTTTAGGACCTCATTCTCATAAATCTACAATACAGAGATACAGAAATTGTATGTTACAACATTACTGCCTTGCTTAATAACTGGATCAATATATTTAGTGTCAGCTTGTGATCTTCATTTGTCACATATGTTGTCTCACAGTAAAATGTGGACTTCACATTCCTCATTTTTGAGTTACTAAGAAAAAAACAAGTGAAGATAAACACTTTGGAGTATTGTGCACACCAAACAGTGATTCATGTCAGAAACATAACAGATTATAGGATTTTCTTGTCTTAAAATAATAATTAAGGCTTTCCTTGCATTGTAGTTGACTAACATTAGCCTACTGTGATGTAATGAAACCCCACTAAAACACAGCTATTGGAAAACAGCTACAGGAGCTTTAATGTGTGTCTTTGTGTCTACAGTTCATGTGCAGAACCAAAACATCTAATTGCATATTTCCTTATTGTGTTACAGTGGAAAGAAGTGTCCATTGGAGTGGGTGGCGGATATGGACACTTGTTAGTGCTCCCATCAGGTGCCCAAGAAGGTGCTGGAGCACTGTTATGTGTTTTTTTTTTTTTTTTTTTTTTTTGTGATAGTTTGCCTTTCTTTCTTTCTTTCTTTCTTTCTTTCTTTCTTTCTTTCTTTCTTTCTTTCTTTCTTTCTTTCTTTCTTTCTTCTTACTGTTGTGAACATAAACGCTTCTTGCGACTGGACCCTTTCATTGCCTCTTTCAGGTGTATTTCATTTTGCACTTTATATTGGGTATTAAAACTTTCATGTTTTACACTCCAATTATTGTCAGTTTTGTGCGAGTTTAGTTATGATTTGTCATTGTTTACTGTGCTTTCATCAATAAAACATTGAGGAATGAATTTGTTCTTTATTTTCAGACACACTATTTATTGAATTGTACACTTCATTATATGAGCATCCAAGACAACATAAAATATAAATGGGAATTTATTCAGAGAATAGTTTTATATAAAAAAACAACAAAAAAACATTTGTAGCTTTTGATCCTTAACTTTTCTCTATATACTGTAGAAACCATACTGTCTCTCCTATGAATAACACATGATGTCCTGTCAGTGTTGGGCTATTGAAACATCAATCATACACACTAATTAATTGATCACATATTTTGCCTACACATTTCATCTGTCAAACAATGGAAATGCCTTTGCATACCATGATTCTAAATGGCAACCTGTTATACAACTATACAAAGCTTTTTTACATAAAGATTGACAAATTTGGGAAATAACAAATAAAAGTTTTAAATATATGTAAAACTACATTACATAATGTGTTGAGTAATCGTACCATAATTAAAAATAATGTGAACTGTTGCAAGTCCTACCAATCACATTGTGAAGTTTTGTTCAATAAAAATGGTTTTAAAAGTGTGTCAGTGACCTCATAAAGCATTGTATGTGTCGTGTCATTATGACATACAGTTTGTGACTTTACTTTGTCCTGGATGGAGCTGTCCCTGGATTCCCCTTCCTCTTCAGATGGCACTGTTATTACCAACAGTGTATAGATTACTTTTACTAAGATGCAAACAGATGTCTTTCTTTAACCAGGTAATGTACAGGATTACATTTATAATCTTAGAAATCACATTACAGTTACTATTGTAATCAAATTATCTTTACTTCAGTTACATGAGCACTGGACTTTTGAAAGATATCATGAGAGCTGAGGTGTCTTTTGATCAAGGACCATGTTTTAATATGTTTTTTTGTGAAACACCTTGAATCAGACCTCATGATTTGGTATCTTGCTCTGCTTGTGGTATAGGCTGGTGTGAGATTTCAAAGTAACACAAAAGTAATTAGTAAATCTAATTACTGTATTGCTCTTGCAATGGGAAGTGTAATAAAATTACATATGTAAGGTAAATTAGATGACAAATGTCTATGTAGCCACTTAGCCATATGACCACAGAATAAAAACACTTAATTATGAACTATAAAAGTATGGGATGGGAGGATGGACACTGGATATCTGTAATGATTTTTAATGTAACTCACCTCTGTATTTTAATTCATATTAAATCAGGTCACTCTGAAACACTTTTTTATTAGGTTAGGGTTTGCGTAAAAGAAACGTTCCAAGAGGCCCACAGTGACATCTGTGATTCAGATAAGTCAAAATAAACATTTCATTAATGAATTTGGCTACTGTGTCCAACAAATACATTTTAATTAACATTTATACATTAGACCACTTCATGTGTCTTTGAAATGCATGCATGACACAAGGGCTGAGTGAATTTTTTTATTTTGTCGTATTTCATTATTATGATTAAACCAAACACATCACTGGAAAGGTGTTGATCAGCCGAGTAACAGCATTGCAATCTGAAGGCTGTACCTGGCTCCTGCTTTGAAATATTGACCTCTGAACTTTGACATTGATGCATGTTGTGAGTCTTATAATTCAGCAACTGAATGGGCTACAATGATGAAACCAACTGTTATATAAAGCTCTTGAACTCTTCCATCATGAGGGCTACCGTTTGGTGCGATCACCAATAGGGGACATCACCAAAAATTGTAAAAACTGAATCTCACCTAGTTATTATTTATAATTTAAAATTTTGACCAAACTACTGTGTTTCACATCCACCCATACCCATGAGTGCACTCTCAGTTTTATAGTCCAGACATCCATTTACATGTTTTAGTCATTTACAAAAACAAAACTACAATTCCCTGCTGCAGCAGATTACAACGTGATAGACGGCCCGTTAAATATGTAGTTCTTCTGGTTGGCAAACTAGGGTTGTGAGTAAGTAGGGTTTCAAAAAGAACTATAGTATAAAGTAACTTCCTAACAGACATGCTACTGCAAAAGCACAATACGTGTTGTATTAATTCAGCCCAAAAACATCGTCTTATGGTTATTATTATTAGCCAAAATTGCTTGTTTGGGAGATTCATACTAGTTGCTAAGGTAACCGTAATGGCGCAGGCGCGTAGCCTGACCACAGAAACGGAAGTAAAAAAAAAAAAAATGTGTTAGGGAAAGAAATATGAATAACTGATATTGCCAACAAATAATTTCAAAATATGTCATCCTTTATTAAAATTAGTGTTTTCATGTTGAAATCCAGGCACTAGATGCTAGGGGCGTTTTCGCTGACATTTTGGAGAGGCAGGGTACACTCTGGACTGGTCGCCAGTCCATCACACAACCACTCACACTCCCATTCACACCTAGGGCAATTTTAGAGTCTCCAATGAACCTATTCTATTCGGTTTCTTTATGCTAAATATTTTCAACTTAAGTTTTTATACAGAAAATAAGGATAAAAATAACATTATTTACATTAGCACTTTTTTATTTTTTTATGTAGGCCTAAAGAACAAAGTGATATGTGATACAAAGACCACAAGGACATTCATACATACATATATGTATAAAATGGTAGACATGAATTAAAGAAAATAGCCTATAATTGTAAGCTGATATTTACAACACCAGTTGTCTAGTGTTAATTCTTGTATCCAGAGCAAAGTTATTCAGCAGGATAATGAAAAACTTATCTTATTTATGGCTATAATTTAGTATTTACTAATTAATACAACACATAACTATATACCTACTTGACAATTAGCATGTGAAAATTTTATTTTGTGCGATTACACACCCTGTGTAATATACCCTGTGAACAACTGGCATACAATGTTAAGATGAAAATGAAAAATCAGTAATTTAACATCTTATTTTCAAGAAGACAAATCAAAACAACAGCTCAGCATGAACTAGTTTGCATGCATGTACAACATATGTTTATAGTTACCTCAAGTAATGCCATGGTAAATTAGTTCCTTTTCTTGGCAAGATAACAGCAGCAATAACAACAGGGAATACTACACTTAAGACTCAACTATGGGTATTGATCAGTCATTTCTGTAAAGTATTTAATGTAGTGACATGTACAGTAAATGGTTCATTCCAAAAGTATCCACAATCACTGTGAATAAAACAATCAAACTATTACATTAATGTAAGTGTAACATGTTTGTACAGTAAAGGTCATTATGTTGACAAGATGAGATGGGCAAAGCTTGGGAAAGTCACCACTGCAAGAGGCTGTTGTCATTCGCAAACTCTAGCACCACACTTGACTGTAGAAATAGTCCATGAAACATCAGAGGTGAAACTTAAAAACCGACCTGCTGTTTGTGAACTGAGGTAACAATAGTCCAAAATAAAAGCACTGTATAAGACATCCATTACACTTCAAAAAGTTTTTTTGTTTTCCTTGAAACACACCTGCAGTCCAGTCATAATTGACACGCACGCAGTCTAAATGCATCCGACCAGTTAAGAAGCACTCATTTACACTGCCTCAAAATCACTGTCATCTGAACTCTCAAAATCAACTTCTTCATGGTCCTCTGGTATCTCCTCGGGCCCATCCTCCAGCAGAGAAGCAGCATTTGGTCCTAAAGCCAGGCTGTAACTTGAGCAAACGACTTGGAACTTCTCCTCTACATCTGCAAGCCTTTTCTGAAGAAGACACAGGAGCCCGTGATGACCCTCTTCACTTAAACTGCCTAGAAGGAAAAATTAAAAGCGAGGCATGACAATACTTCCATTGTTGTTGAGCTATTCATTAACTGACTTTACTAAAGAACTACAGACCATTTAGATCCAGCCACAAGGAATCCATAATGTAACACTTGAGGATCTCAAAATGAGTGGGGTTTTATAGGATGCCCAAAAGCATTACAGCAGGAATGTAATAAAAGTTAGCATCTTACCACTGTTTCTGCCAGAAGACATTTCTGATATCACTGTCCTAATGTTTCCAGCCAGCTCTCTGAGATAGGTGCAGTGCTGTCTCATCTCCCTCATCACAATGATCTTTTCCTCTTGAAGCCGCACTTTTGACATGTACACATCAAAAATCTTCTTCTTGGTGAGGATGTTGCTGGATTCTGAAGTCACACAAATAACATCCCTTCGATTAAAATTTGACCTGTACAGTCTAAACAGCAGCAGGCAAAACCCAAGTAGTGTATGAACATCCCATATACTGGTGCAGAGTGCAAAAATGTAATAGAAATGTAATCAGATAAAATGTGGCATATGTTTACAGTAGCATATACAACATATCATTAGTTTACACACACACACACCTTAGAGAGAAACTGCTACTTCCCACTGCTGTGCACTTCCCACGGCCATATTAGACTGTCTCCCCCCACGGAGAAACCGCTCTCCACCTTCTCCTCAACGATGCGCTCCTCATCTGGCACCTGCTCATTGTAGAGCTTGATTGTTTGCAGGAGTTTTCTCTTCTCTTCCCACAATTTTCTTCGACGCAAGTGTCGAATTTTGTTGCTGTCTATAAAATTTTAAAAACACAGAAAACATGATGCACAAGCATGTGTATACAGATATCAGAAAGTTATTAAAAGGCATAATAGGCCTAATATCTGTAAAATTAAGGACCTACAAACACTATAATACCAAAACAATCCACTGCAATTAGACATCTGCAAGTAATAAAAAAGACACAAATATTAGATGAGTTTTCAACATACCAGTGTGATTATAATGGCTGGCTTTTTTTTGATGAACACCAAGAAACATTTGTTCAATTGATTTCTGAAGGTTATGTTGGTCATCACATCTGGTACCTACAGAATCTTAAAGCAACAACAATAATACAAGTAAATTATTATGATGTCTTGGAAGTTCAAGTTTATTTAGAGCCCCAAATCACTGTTAACAGTGTCAAAAGAGTTTTACAAGCCCACAAGTTTATATCAAACAAAAACAGGACAACGCCCCCTTACTTAATCCTTATGCATGGCAAAGATTCTCACTTATACAACTGCAGTATTAGTAAACTACATGTTGTTGAAGAATGTCCATAAAATACTGTACCGTCAGTAGCCCATTGTCTGACATCATGTACCCACTGATGCACGATGTTCTCAGGACACCCCAGTTCACTGCTCAAATCCTCCAGTTTCTGAGACTCAGCCTCAGCCTTTTTCAAAGTCTGGTGTAAAAAAAAGAAAGATTTTTGACTTTGCAATCTTAAAAAGTGAGGAAAATCATGAAAAGCTTTGTATACATAACTCAGACATAACATAATACCTTGATGTATCTGCTGGATAGTGCAAGATGAAGGCCTTCCCACTTCCGTCGGTTCCACCCAATAGCAGCATATCATTCCTGGCTTTAAACAACAAAATGATGTGATGGAGGAAAGTCCCATTAATGCTCATGGTATTGCAGTTCATTCACGCATTGACAATTGATTTTTAATTTAAGAGAGATGTAATGCAGTTTTATTAATGTAGCCTACTGTATATTAGAATATTTACAGCTGTATATTTGCTATATTATACAATATTTGTAATCTCAGTACAAAGTATTAGACAGTTAGAATAAAAATACATAAAAGACAGGTTTCCTAAAATAATATAAATGAGCAATAATTACCAGATTTTGTCATGTACTTAGTTGTGAGGGCACAACGAGACAAGAAGCTGTTGACCATTTCGACCTCCTCCCCTGCAGTTGTGCCAGCACCTTCCTGATTTTTGCCACTCCAGATTATCTTACAAATCAGCATGGCACTCAAATTATAGTCATATACAGTGTATTATATAAGTAATACAAAAATGCATTGCATGACAGAAAGGAATGGTCTCATCTGCAGTAAAGGTCTGAGGTCCAACATGGAGACTGCCAACTTCTCGAGGTAAGGCCAATACTTGCAAGCAATATCTGTGCAATAGAACTGTCCGTTTGTGGCTGCTTGGAGCTCCTTCTGCAGGTACAGCGGATAAGCAAATATTTCCCCCCTGTACATGTTAAGAGCCTTGAGTAGCACTCCATGTCTGCAAACAACCACCTCAAGGCCCTCTTCATCCAGTTTGCTTGCCCTTCTGGCCGTTTCGCGTGCAGCAGACCACTGACTGGCTCCACAGATCCCTTTGCCGGCAGTCTGCATGACGCAATAATTCTGGTTTAAACTGAAAGTTGCTATTTTTTCTAACTAGTTACTTCATCCATCAGGATGAGTCAGGTTACATCACACCAACTGGCATCTTTGTAATGATCGGTGACAATAAAGGTTTACTTTCAAACTACTACTAAAGAGGAGCTTCAGAAAATGCATCTTCTACTTTCTCTACTCTAGCTACACAAACTAGTTGAAAGGCAGGTTGACAAACTGCATGCAGAGTCACTATCTCTTGCAGAGATCTGCTATTACATAATGAATGACTAAACTAAACACTTTGGATGCCACCACACTTAGATAGAAAGGAACGAGATAACAATTTTCATGTCTTACAAGCATATAATACAGTGTTCATTAGTGACTTATGGCTATAATAGGCTAATTGACATGTCTGACAATTCCATTAATCTCTAAAAGTTTTTTTCCTCATTATCTGGACATAATCTTGAACTGTAAGCAGCATGAACCTGACACCGACTGCTTCACTTCCACTTCCACTGATTTCTTTGGAATTGCTTAGCATTACAGTGAAGTCAATAACATAGGTAACACATCAACCACCATGTTGTGTTTCTGATGGTACAGTTTAACATACAGTATTCAAAGGAAAATTATTAAAAACCAGAAACAGAAATCCTTTTAAGTTTTACCATGGAAAAAAATAAAGGATAAAGCTGTGCACTGGAAGCCCCACAGTTTGGTGGTCTATGTTTCAAAAGTGACACAAAACCATATTTATGTTACCTAACAAATAGCAAGCTGAATTCTGTATACAATGGGCACAGTTATACTTAGTTAAGAAAGATTGGGTGGGTAATCACAAATAATCCTGGAAGACATGGACTACCTGTAGCTGAAGCACGTTTTCGTGTCTCTCCACTTCTGCTTCTTTTTAGCAGTGGACGTCCTTCAGCATCTCTCTCCACCCATCGGACATTACATTTACTGCCTTTAGCAGATGTTGCTTTGCCCTTCGCTTCCTTTGCCTTGCATGACAGAAAGTGAGCATCGTATGATAACACTGAAATACAGCCAACTCTTGAGCAGTTCATTCAAATTTTGCACTCTAATTCCCACTCTTTAGTATTATTACCAATACTGTAAGATCACTGTCTCAAAAAAAAAAAAAAAATACTCACTTTGGTTTGAGCAAGAAGCATGTCTGCAGTGAAAATAGCATCATCTGCTCTCCCTCTGTCTTGCTGAGCAGCCATTTCACAGATACTATACTGGAAAGGAAGATAAAAACACGGTCAGACAAAAAGAATTGAGGACAGAGTATAGGATATATAAAACTACATTTTTAAAAATGTTTTGGACAGTGAGAGATAGAGTAAGGTGAAAGAAAAATAAAGAATAGAGTAACAATACTTACTTGAAGACAGTGAAGCTTTACAAGAAAGAAATTGAGATAGAGAGAGAGAGAGAGAGAAATAGAGAGAGTGTGTGAGAGAAAGGAGAGAGAGAGAGAGAGAAATAGAGAGAGTGTGTGTGAGAGAGAGAGAGAGAGAGAGAGAGTTTGAGTTTTTAAAACGCTTTATTAAACAACAGTTATTTGTTATTTAACAAAAGAAAAAAACAACAACAACCAAAACAAATCAACACTACATGACTTTACCTTAAATCACATATAAAAAACAACTCATTATTAAGTATAGAACACATACCAACATCACAACACCATTCAATCTCAAAAACATTGATTGCATTCATCATCTTGTAATAATTAAAATCAACAAGAATTCTTGATTTAAACATATTCTTAAAAACTGATACAATATGTTGCCCATTTCTCTGTTCTATTTCATTTCTTCTGGAAATATAAATTGCCAATTTGGCCTGACCCACAATAAAGTTCATTAATTGACACTTACTTTTTTTTTATTTCTGTAATCTACTATACTTGAAGCCAAATATAAAACATTGCTTTGTAAAAGAAATCCCTAATAAAGAGAATAAAAATTCTAAAAGATCAAAGAGTGGAGAAAGTCTGTCACAATTCATAAAACAATGGAATATTGTTTCTCTCTCTGAACAGAAAGGACAAATATCATTCACAGTGGGATTCAATTTCGTCACAAAAGCGTTTACAGCGATTGCACCATGCAGTATTCTCCACTGGAGATCGCCTGCTCTTTTAGTCAATGGTGGTTTGTATAGTACTCTCCACTCTGGTTTTATTTCCTCTACCACTTCTAGTTTGTCTCTCCATACTGTGTCAATTCTGTCTTTTAATGTATGTTTATTTATTACCTTCACAATACATTTGTATAAGATCTTTCCTTTAACTGTACAAAAATCAACGTTTTCATTTGTATTCAAACACAACAGAGGACTAGTATGTGAGGATTCTTCAAGATCAGGTGTACTTCTAATGTCTGGGAAGAGGTCATTAGCATCAGGGACAATATCACCCATACTGTAACTCTCCAGTAGAACTTTTTCCTTGGAGTTTAAAACCCCATCCAGTTTGTTCAGAAAACTTCCAGCAAATCTCACTGATCTTATTCCCAGATGTATAGCAACAGTTTCTGCATTTTCTAGTCCAGGTCCGGCTTTTTCAACAATATCTTTCAATTGCAATAGTTTCTTTGACACAAGCAAGTCTTTTAGCCCTGGAAGGTCGACTCCTGACACATCAAGGTGACTTCCAAACACAACAGGTTCCTCAAGCAACCAGAAAAGAGACGTGGCTGACTCTGTCCATTTATGTTTAAAAAGTCTCCACACTTTAAAAAGACTTTTATAAAATGAAGGTAGTCTAGACAAATCCAGGAGAGTATAGTCCATCAAAAACAGTACAGCATGAAGTCCCATTCCGTTCACCCCAGCTAAAATAGTTTGTGCTAATGGTCTCCACACTAAATTCTGGGGACCCATCAGCAAACGCTGAATGAACTGTAACCTAAAAGTCGCTCCTCTACTGACCAAATTCACCAAGCCTTGACCTCCTTCATCCCTTGGCAGGAAAAGTTTTGGTAACAGTCCCAGAGGCGGATCGACACAGGCAAGTTTATGCCATAAAGAAGAGCCCACCAGATTGTTGATTATGAGCGTACGACCTCGATAAGACAGTTTAGGGAGTAGCCATTTCCATTTCTGTAAACGTCCTTTGATTTTTTCTAGCATACAATCCCAATTTTTTGCAACAAAGTCATCATTCCCTAGAAAAATGCCAAGATATTTGAATCCGCCTTTCTTCCAAATTAATCCTCCAGGCAAACTGGGAAGACCTCTATTCCAATCGCCCATTAAAAGGGCCTCACTTTTTCCCCAGTTAACTTTTGCAGAAGAAATTTTTTTAAAACTGTTAACAACAATCTTCAATTTTTCAATATCATCAGCACCAGATATAAAAACAACTACATCGTCAGCATAAGCAGAAAGGTGCAACGTGACATTACAATATGGTATAGTAAAACCACTCAACTCATTTCTTAATTTGTGAAGCAGAGGTTCAATAGCCAGGGAATATAGCATGCCTGACATGGCACATCCCTGTCTAACTCCCCTCTGAATCCTAAACGGAGCACTCAAACCACCATTGACTTTGAGAACACTCTCAATGTCACAATACATGGCCTCAATCATATTTATAAAAACCTGACTAAAACCAAAAGCCTCTCTCAAATATGCATGCTCTACACGGTCAAAGGCTTTTTCTTGGTCTAACGAAATTAGACCGCCATTTACACCAAATAGCTTTGCAACTTCCAAAACATCTCTAACCAATGAGATGTTATCTAAAATTGACCTATTGGGTATGCAATAATTCTGATCGGAATGTATTACTTGACTCAGAACTTGACTTAACCTTGTAGCTAAAGCCTTTGATAGAATTTTATAGTCTGCACATAAAAGAGATATCGGTCTCCAATTGCTTATGTTTTGGAGATCTCCCTTCTTGGGTAAAAGGGTAATAACAGCTCTTCTACAGCTTAACGGTAACAATCCTTTATTCAAACTGTCATTAAGAACTAAAAAGAAATCTTCTCCAATCACTGGCCATCAAATTTTATAAAAATCAACAGGGATCCCGTCAATGCCAGGAGTCTTTCCATTTTCCATCCTCATCATAGCGGTATATAATTCATTTTGTGACAAATTTTGTTCAAGCATAATGTTAGACTCTTCATCAACCTTTGGAAGATCATTAAGAAAAGTGGAGTCATTATCTTCTCTTTGAGACAACTCACATTTATATAAGTTTGAATAGAATCCAACAGCATGTTTGCGTATCTCACTAGGCTCAGTAAGCTCTTTCCCTGTGTCCGAGCGTAATGAATGAATAATACGACTTTGGCCGTTTTTTCTTTCCAAATTGAAAAAAAATTTAGATGGTGCATCCATTTGTGAGATGCTTTGAAAACGTGAACGTATTAACGCCCCTTGAGCTTTTGTACCCAACAGATCTGCAAGCATTTCCTTTTTGGATTTACTGTTTTCAAAACAATCACCATCACCTGTAGAAGCTGATGTATTTAAAAGTTCTATAATTTCATTTTCTAAAATCTTCATTGACTGGGCCATATCTTTAGTGGCATTAAGAGTGTACTCTTGACATAATTGTTTAATGTGGACCTTGCCACAATCCCACCATTGTTGTAAGGAAGTATAAAAACATTTTTGTTTCTTAAAATTTTCCCAAAACAAATAAAAAATTACAATAAACTTTTTATCATTTAAAAGGGATGTATTAAAATGCCAATAAGCACTCTTTAAATACACAGAATTAATAAAAATATTACAAACAACAGAACAGTGATCTGAAAAACCTACAGGAATTATTTTACATTCTCTGGCCAGATTCGCTTGATGATTAGACACATAGAACCTATCTAGTCTTGCCATAGAAATAATATTATCTCTACTATGTGCCCAAGTATATTGCCCATTCTTGTGATGAACATTCCTCCAAACATCACATAAATCAAATGTTCTTAACAATTGCGTGAGCGCTTTTTGTGAGGCGATATGTGGCTCTAAGTGATTTCTGTCTAATTTATCATTTTCAGTACAGTTAAAATCTCCACCGAGGAAAAATAATTCTTCTGGGCTTAGGTCGTTCATAACAGCACTAATTGTATCAAAAAAAAGCAATTCTTTCAGCCCCTTTTGTGGGGGCATAAATATTTAAAAAAGTCATTGTACTGTTTTCAAAATTAGCTTTAACTTTTAAAAAACGGCCTTTAACTATTTCTTCCATTTCACAAGAAATTGGCAGGGATTTCTTTGAAAACAGAACAGCTACTCCTCCACTATTGGAAGACATATGACTCAAAAAAATGTCTCCATCCCATTCTTTTTTCCAGTCTACCTCATTATTCAAGTCACTATGTGATTCCTGAACAAAAGTAACATCAATATGTTTTTGTTTAATAAATTCAAACAAACACATTCTCTTCTGACCGTCTCTGGCACCATTTAAATTGAGAGTTCCAATTTTAAAATCTCTCATGAAAAATGATGTTTTAAAAAGACAGAGATAATTAAAAGAAACAGTCAGCAAGGCAAAGACTTCTACCAGTAAGAAGAAGTTATACCATATCTTGTTTTTCATCATTAAGATTTTGCTTTCTAAGTTTACTCACAATTTTCCTAAGACGGAAAACTTCTTTGTCTGCAAAAGCACCTTCTTTCATTAGAATTTTTGCATCATTAATGAAAGTTGAGCGATCAGGGAAATAATCTTCAACCTGAACTCCAGGTAAGCCTTTAGTTTCTTTCAAAAATTTGCTAATGTCCTCAACTTTATATACTGTGGTCTGATTATCATTTTCGTTTTGCGATGAAAGATAAGAACAATCAGAAATATTGGAATCTGAAGAATCACTGTCATTCTCTGGGACTAAACTTTCAGCCTCATTTTTGTCTTTTTTTGTTTGTTTAAAGACTTTGGTCTGTTGGACTTTTTTCCTTTTATTTGGAACTTTGAAGATTGACTCTGTTTCCTTCTCCGATTCAACAACACCCTCACTGACCTGTTTATCAGCAGTTGTCATTTTATCTGTATTGATGTCACTGCTTGAATTAACAGTGTCAAAAATCATGAGATCAGATACAGAGAAACGACCTGCAGTAACCTCAGCCATAGTGGGTTTATTCCCAACCAACCCACCAGAACCTGACTCAACAGCAACATCAGGGGCCACAACATCCTCTGTGACAGACACAGCTTCAGAAGAATTACTCTGAGTGTTTGTCTGTACAGTAGCATTTTCGTCCATTTTTTCAGGACAAGCACGTATCAGATGGCCAATTCTGCCACAGCCAAAGCATTTCATTATGCTTTCAGATGTTGCATAAACTGTATAGTTAAAATCCTCAACTTTAACATTAAAGGACAGGTTCAGCTCATCAGCATTGTTTTTCAAAATCATCCGAAAAGACACTACATGTTTCAGCAAGGGTGATTTACAACTAAGAGCAATTTTCCTAATGGGAGAGACTATCTTACCAAAGGAAGACAATTCTTTAGCAATACTTGCATCAGAAACAAAAGGAGGAACATTCGACACAATAATCTTTCTAGAAGGGCTACTAAGCGGCAGAACATGCGTTGGCGCATCATTAATCACGACTCCCGTTTGAACAAGCTCATTCGCTTTTTCGATCGCATTTAAAAATAAAACAACCGCGTTGTTCATTTTAGATGCAGAAACAATAGCGTTGCAACCAACTACATTGCCAACCGCTAAAGCACATTCCTCTACACTGAATTTACACAAAATCTTAATCCCATGACGCCGAGTTAGACCATCACTACTCGTAACACCTGAAGCAGCCATGCTTCCCGGCAAAAAAGACGCCGGGAGCAGGCTTCCACAACTTTCTCTAAAGAAAAACTACTCCTTATACACAAACTAACACACAAAAAACATAAACAAACAAACAAACACAAAAAAGTTAGAAAACACACTCAGGTGTCACTCACCACGCACTCTTCTCACTCGCTCCACAAACGCTCGCACATGCGCACAAGAGAGAGAGATTTGAGATTTTACAAATACTTTATTAAAACAGTTGTAAAAAACAACACTCAATCAAATAAAATCACCTTAAATCAACACACTCTTAAAAGTTAGATTATTCTCTACAACAGAGCAGAGTACATCCTTGTGACACCAAATATTGGAAAATTTTCCGAGATCGTTCATCAAACTGTAGTAATTAAAATCTATTCTTAAACGTGATTTCAACATTTTGACAAATACAAAAACAGCATCATCATCTGTAGATCCTTCAACCTTATTTCGTCTACTCATATACACAGCCATCTTTGCTCTCCCCAAAATGAAATTAAAGAGTTGACACTGCTCTCTCTTTTTTTGTGAATACCTGTAACCTAAAATAAACAACTGTTTGGAAAAAACTACATCAAACAATTCGAAAAGATCTTCCAGCATAGAGAACAGTGGCACAAGACGACAACAGTCCATGAAGCAGTGAAAAACTGTCTCACGAAGAGTGCAAAAAGGACAATCATGATTAATATCAGGGTTTAAAACCGAGATAAAAGAATTAACAGCCACGGCTGTATGTAAAACTCTCCATTGCAAATCAGCAACTTTCTTCAACAATGGTGGTTTATACAGCGCCCTCCATTCAGGTCCAACACCATCTACCAGACCCAAGCGAGCTCTCCATGGAGTGTCAATCTTACCATTTAGTTTATCTTTATTCAAAATTTTCACAATCAATCTATATAACAATTTCTTGTCAGCATCATGAACAGACAAACAGGGATTATCGATTCCTAAGAAAAAACCTGTACAGTCCTTAAAGTCTGGGAGAATCTTCACCAAAGGAAAAGCATCATCAACACTATAATGAGCAGAACCATCACAATAAAAATGCAACAATGTGCGTTCAGAGTCTGTTAAACCCTCTTTCCACTTTTTGAGCAACAACTCAACCATGCGAATAGAGTGCACCTTTACATGAGAAGCAAGTAGAAGCGCATTGTCCATGTTTGCACCTGTAAAGTGAATTACATGTCCCAAAGTCACTACATTAGCCAAACAGAACTGTTTGAGTAAACTGGGACCTAGTTGACAAGCTGCACTCAAACGGGTCCCATACACAACTGGCTCTTGAAGAAGCCAGTACAGTGAGCTGTGATGCTCTGTCCTCTCCGTCTTAAATAGATTCCAGACTTTTAACAGTCCACGGTAGAAACTCGGCAAACCACTGGTGTTGAGCTGTTTTAAGTCCATCAGAAACAATGTTCTGTCTAGGCCAAGTCCACCTAGCTGGTTCAGAATAGTGCATGCCAGCGGTCTCCACACCAGGTCTGCGGGACCACACAGAAACCTCTGCACAAACTGGAAACGAAAAGTAGCCCCTCTACTGTTCAGATGAATTACGCCTTGTCCTCCTTCATCTTTCGGCAAAAACAACACACTTTGAGGCGTCCAATGCAGACGATCCCAGAAGAAATCAACAAGAAGTGCCTGAATCTTTGGTAGCAGGTCTGGAGGAGGATCAACACACGATAGACGATGCCATAAAGTGGATGAAATCAGGTTGTTAATGACAAGAACTCTACCTCGATAAGACATCTTTGGTAAAATCCACTTCCATCTGGCAAAACAACCTTTAGTTTTTTCAAGAACATTATCCCAGTTTTTAAGGACAAAAGTTTCTTCACCCAAAAATACACCTAAGTATTTTAACCCCCCCTCTGCCTTCCAATTTAACCCCACAGGCAAATTAAACTTTTTCTCCATCACTCCTATACAGAGAGCTTCGCTTTTGCTCCAGTTTACTCTGGCTGAAGAAATTATACCAAATTGAACTATCACATTTGTCAGTATATCAATATCTTGTTGGTTATCAACAAAGATGACTAAATCATCTGCATACGCAGAAAGCTTTAAAGGTATATTGCACCCTGGTAAAATCACACCTTTTAAAACGGATCTAAGTTTATGTAATAAGGGTTCAAACGCCAGAGAATACAACATGCCAGAGAGGGCACAGCCCTGCCTAATTCCCCGCTGGACCTGGAAAGGAGCGCTCAAAACACCATTGATTTTTAAAACACTCTGCACATCACAGTACAACGTCTTAATCTTGTTAATAAAGTCAGAAGTAAAACCAAACGCACTCATTGTTTCCCATAAATATTTGTGTTCAACGCGGTCAAACGCTTTTTCCTGATCAATAGAAACTATTCCCATTTTAAGGCCAAAAAGCTTAGAGATTTCTAACAAGTCTCGGATAAGAACAATGTTATCATAAATCAGCCTGCCAGGGACGCAATAGGTTTGATCAGGCAAAATGACTTGTTCCATAACTTTACTAAGTCTGTTGGCCAACACTTTGGAGAGTATCTTATAATCAGTGCAAAGCAGGGACACAGGTCTCCAGTTTTTTATAAGCTGCAGGTCACCTTTCTTTGGCAGCAGGGTAAGAACTGCCCTCCTGCAACTCAAAGGCAGAAGTCCATTGGCTAAGCTATCCTTCAGTACTGCCAGAAGATCTTCTCCAATTAAAAACCAAAAAAACTTATAAAAATCGACTGGTAGACCATCTAATCCAGGAGATTTTCTGCTCTGCATACTCTGCAAAGCTACATACAATTCACCAAGGGAAATATCTGCATCCAGCACAACGTTGCTTTCTTGTGCAACCTGGGGAAGACCAGAATAAAAACTCTGAGCTAACATCTGCTCTTCTTGGTGTTCACATTTATACAGTTCACAGTAAAAGCTGACAGCATGTTTACGAATAGCAGCATGATCAGACAACACATGCCCAGCATCAGACTTTAAACCATGAATGTATCTCTTTTGACCGTTTTTCCGCTCCAATCCAAAAAAAAAGTGTGATGGAACATCCATTTCTACCACATTTTTAAAACGGGACCTAATAAGAGCCCCTTGTGCTGATACCCCAAGCAGGTTCGTTAAAACAGTCTTTTTGACCTCAAGAGCTTCAAAATACCGTTGATCTTTTGCGGCCTCAGCCAAAACCTGGAGTTCCTCTACTTCAGACTCCAGAGCTTTCACTGACTTCAATAACACTTTGGTGACATTACAATTATATTGCTGACACAGCTGCTTTGTTTGAACTTTTCCAAAGTCCCACCATTGTTGTAGAGACATAAAATCATTTCTTCTACTTTGATGATTTTTCCAAAAAGATACAAAAATGTCTTTAAAATTTTTATCTTCTAGTAAAGCTGTATTAAAATGCCAATAGGCACTACTAGGCTTTACACACTTCAAAAAGACACAATTCAAGACGAGTGAGTGATCGGAAAACCCAACAGGGCTAATAAAGCAGTTTTTAACAACATTAGAATGATATTTAAAACAATAAAAACGATCGAGTCTGGCCATAGACAATAAATTGTCTTTACAATGAGTCCAGGTATACTGCCTTTGATTATCATGTAACCCTCTCCACACATCATATAACTCATGAGTCTCTAACAGTTGAATGAGACGTGTGCGGGAGGCCGGGTGAGGCTCGACATGATTCCTGTCAAGTCTACTCTCTGTACAATTCCAGTCTCCACCTATAAATAAGAACTCTTTATCATTACAATCTCTGATAACATCGTTTACAGTTTCCAAAAAAATCAATCTCTCTTTACCAACAGCTGGAGCATATACAGTGATGAACACGAGTTGTACATTTTCATATATTACTCTGACTTTTAACAGTCGGCCTTTAATCATCTCTTCACATTCAACAGAGTGAGGATTGAAACCTTTGGAGAAAAGAACACCCACTCCACAACTATTACTAGTTTTGTGACTTAAAAAAACATCACCCTCCCATTCTCTCTTCCAGTCAACTTCGTTATCAACAGTACTATGCGTCTCTTGTACAAAGATAACGTCCAATTTTTTAAGGGAGCACAGTCTGAAAAATGAAGCTCTTTTTCCTTCATCTCTCGCTCCATTCAAATTCAGACTGCCTATTTTTAACTCACTCATTAAAAGAAAAAAAGAAAACCAAAAGAGGAACAAACAAAAAACAAATTTGAAAAACTAAACATATTCGTCATCTTGTAGCTGTCTTTTAACTTTCAAAACAAGTTTCTTTAAGCGAAAAAATTCTTGATCAGTAAAAACTTTCTCCCCTGCACTTTCAGAAGTTTTTTGAAAATTCTTGACTGAATCAATGAAAAGTTGTAGATCAGGAAACGCACTCTCAAGTTTAACATTCCTAGCTCCTTTAGTACTCATGAGAAACTTCTTAATACTCAACATAGAGTAACCACTTCCTTCCAGGGGCAAAGACTGCGAGGAAACTATAGAGTCTGCTTCAGAGTCTACCTCAACATCACTAGAAGCATCTTTGTCAGATTTGTCATCTACTAGCATCTCACTTTCTTCAGTCAACTCTACTTCTTTCCGAGTGCTACTGGCCTTCTCCTCCTCATTCTCACGCTGTTGGCTGTTCTCAACTGGAGAGGGAGCCTGAAAAAGCTCTTCACTTGTCCGCGTTGATCTTTTATTTTGTTCAAGCTTTTGAGCTTTGTGTGATTTTATCGGTTTTATTCCATCTGATTCATTCCGTTTTTGTCCCTGAGAATATTTTAATTCACTCTGTTTTTGTCCCTGAGTTTCACTTGATTCACTCTGTCCCTGAGTTTCACTTGATTCACTCTGTCCCTGAGTTTCACTTGATTCACTCAGCTTTTGTCCCTGAGTTTCACTTGATTCACTCAGCTTTTGTCCCTGAGTTTCACTTGATTCACTCAGCTTTTGTCCCTGAGTTTCACTTGATTCACTCTGTCCCTGAGTTTCACTTGATTCACTCAGCTTTTGTCCCTGAGTTTCACTTGATTCACTCAGCTTTTGTCCCTGAGTTTCACTTGATTCACTCTGTTTTTGTCCCTGAGTTTCACTTGATTCACTCTGTCCCTGAGTTTCACTTGATTCACTCAGCTTTTGTCCCTGAGTTTCACTTGATTCACTCAGCTTTTGTCCCTGAGTTTCACTTGATTCACTCAGCTTTTGTCCCTGAGTTTCACTTGATTCACTCTGTTTTTGTCCCTGAGTTTCACTTGATTCACTCAGCTTTTGTCCCTGAGAATATTTTGAATCACTCTGCTTTTGTCCCTGAGTTACAATTAATTTACTCCGTTTTTGTCCCTGAGTTTCACTTGATTCACTCAGCTTTTGTCCCTGAGAATATTTTGATTCACTCAGCTTTTGTCCCTGAGTTTCACTTGATTCACTCTGTTTTTGTCCCTGAGTTTCACTTGATTCACTCAGCTTTTGTCCCTGAGAATATTTTGAATCACTCTGCTTTTGTCCCTGAGTTTCACTTGATTCACTCTGTTTTTGTCCCTGAGTTTCACTTGATTCACTCTGTCCCTGAGTTTCACTTGATTCACTCAGCTTTTGTCCCTGAGTTTCACTTGATTCACTCTGTTTTTGTCCCTGAGAATATTTTGAATCACTCTGCTTTTGTCCCTGAGTTACAATTAATTCACTCTGTTTTTGTCCCTGAGTTTCACTTGATTCACTCTGTTTTTGTCCCTGAGTTTCACTTGATTTACTCAGCTTTTGTCCCTGAGTTTCACTTGATTCACTCTGTTTTTGTCCCTGAGTTTCACTTGATTCACTCTGTTTTTGTCCCTGAGTTTCACTTGATTCACTCTGTTTTTGTCCCTGAGTTTCACTTGATTCACTCAGCTTTTGTCCCTGAGAATATTTTGAATCACTCTGCTTTTGTCCCTGAGTTTCACTTGATTCACTCAGCTTTTGTCCCTGAGTTACAATTAATTTACTCCGTTTTTGTCCCTGAGTTTCACTTGATTCACTCTGTCCCTGAGTTTCACTTGATTCACTCTGTTTTTGTCCCTGAGAATATTTTGAATCACTCTGCTTTTGTCCCTGAGTTACAATTAATTTACTCCGTTTTTGTCCCTGAGTTTCACTTGATTCACTCTGTTTTTGTCCCTGAGTTTCAATTGATTTACTCCGTTTTTGTCCCTGCAATTCACTTACTACATTCTGTTTTTGTCCTTGTAAATTATTTGTTTTGTCCAAAATTTGACTCTGAGATTTACTTGACTCACCCTGTTCTACTGCCTTATTATTAATCTCAGCAGGGAATTTTCCTGGGCATGATCGTATAAGATGACCCTCCAATCCACACCCAAAACATTTCATTTTCTCAGACGTTACATAAACGTTGTAATCATAATCATCCACTTTGAACTTGAACACTAATTTTAACTCTTCATTGTTGTTTTTAAGAATCATAAAAACCTGCCTTCTAAAAGAAACAACATGCTTCAAATGCGGAGATTTACAGCCAAGGCCAATTGTTTTAATCGGCGACATTATCTGCCCATGTCTTGAAAGCTCCCTCTCTAACATTTCGTTACTAATGAACGGAGGAACTTGCGACAAAATGATCTTTTTTGCCGGATTAACGAGCGGCACCGCTTGAACCAAGATCTCTTTGATCGTTACACCTTGCTCAACAATTGTTGCAACTTTATCAAAGCTATCTACAAAAATCACAACTCCGTTGTTCATCCTAGACGCGGATTTAACGCTCTCATAACCAACAACCCCCCCGACTGCCAAAGCGCAATCCTCAACAGAACAGTCTATAGTTGGACAAAGTTTAAAAGCATGTCGGCGCGTGAGCGTTTCCAGCCCCACGCCAACAACACCGCCCCAGATAGCAACAAAGTCTGGGCCGAGTCTGGCTTAAATTAGGCACTTCTGGCTTAATTCTGGTACTGTTTTTTTCACACTCCTGTGTCAAACAGTACTAGGCTAAGCTCTGGCTGGAGTCTGGCTAACCAAAAGAAACAAAAATCAAATTGTATCTTTTTGGCTGAGCCCTGGCATGAGCACGGTCTACCAGAATTAGAAAATATTTGGCTGAGATCTGGTTGGGTTCTGGTAGAAGAGTAAATAAAAGACCTCTGGCATGAATGTGCTCAACTGTAAAATAGCTGTGTAAGATGTGTTGTTAATTGGTTCATATTTTATACATAATTATAAGGTTAATTTTGTCAAAAAGAATAAAATGAAATCTGTTTATTATAGGCCTAGTTAAAAATACATATATGTATTCAAATAGTAGACTTTTACACATAAGGAGGCAAGAAGACTTTTCTTTTCTTTTTTTAAAGGAAAGAAGACTTGATTATTCTGTTGGCAAGATTATTTTAATGGGCAGTTAAGGAGGTGACAATGTGCAGAATTAAAAAAACAAAACAAAAAAAACATGAGATGTTTGCAAAATGTTTGAAGACAAAGACAAATGGTTCAGTCAGCAGCATCATAAAAGACAAAAGATTGAATGGGACTGAATGAGTACTTTGTGGTTATCCAAATGGTAATCAAAATGCCACAAAAAAGTTTTGGCGAATTGATTACCATTTGTACAGTATAACGACAGTTTTACTACAAAAACCCATGGTTAAACTGTTTTTAGAGCAGTCTTCTTGCTCGACAGATGGGTCAATGCGCGTCTGTTGTTGCTGATACGATGACGCAGTTTGCAATGCATCATGGAAATAGTAGTTGATTTACATATAAGGTGTTAAAGCCGCTTTACAAGAAGGACTACTTTTCCCAGAGTGCACCCCTTGACATCATCCCGCCTACCAGAGGATCCGGAAGTTACGTAGCAGTTATTCAGCAACTCATATTTTCCAACGCAGTCTCGCGGTGAAATTCAAATTGTCGTTCCAACTTCGACAATCACGCTATCTTGGTTTTATCTTTTGGAGTTTTAATACATGATCAAGGTAAGTTGATACTTTTTAAAATATCTAAACTAACACGTAGATTTTAATCTATAGCGCAGTAACGTTACTAGATAGGCTTTTTGCTTGTTTTCTGTGGTTTGATTTTATTTGCTTTTATGTTAGAGGGTCTAGAATTAGCCCCCATTTACAGTGCTTATTATATGAACATATGTGGGCTTACAGTGAGCGAGGTAACATGAGAAAAATGGCTATTAAAAGAGTCAACAAGATGTTTGAATCTTTGGGAAAATAAATTAATTCAGGATACAACTTTACAGTCTCCCGAACAGCAATACAATCACCGTGGCATCATGAAACACCACAGACAACAAGCCTCTCAAGCGATGACCTATTAATAAGATGTAAGATTTCTTTTTGTTTTTTTCTATCATATATTCACTGTTGGCGTAAGGCTCATGTCATAGCAGATGTGGTGTGGTAACGTTAAACCCTTTCAATACCTGTGTTTAATGTTTTAGCACTTCTCCATGACATAATATCTTAACAAGAAATCCTTATGGAGCAGCAGAGGAACATTGTAAGGATGGTGCGAGATCTCAAAGCAAACAACGTCTTTCGGGAAGCACAGAACCAAAGTCAAAGTCCAAAACTGTTTCCAATTGAAGACTTAAGGTCATTAAAGGGTCATTTCACCCGTGGAGACATGAATGTGTATTGAAAATGGGTCATTTATGTAGAAGAAATGTGAAATTATTTTTGAATTTGGAGCTTTCTAGACTGAGAAAAGCCAGAAAATGTATTTTTGGCTTATGTGGATGAAAGACAACAACTCCCAGAATGCACTTGCTTCGCTGCCCTACAAGGCCACTCCCAAGCCACGCCTACCGGTAAGACAGCGCAGTTGAAAACAAAAACATCAAGGCAAGGCTAGGCTACGAGTGAGTCTCCGTGACGAGTTTGCCCAAAATGTCCGGGATTCGGCTTTTGCGTTCTACAGTCGCCATTCATCATGTTTACTGTGGCGAGCAGGACGAGGCTGAGGGGCGCGGGAGAACGGCGCGAGGCCGGTGGCGTGATTACTGACGACCGACACCTGTGAGGCACTGTTCTCGTATATCGCATGGAGGAGCAGGTATTTTCTTAGCAATGGTAAAAACATCAGAGGTGGAAGATAGGATTACAGAAGAGACAATGATTGTAAGTAAAGTTAATTTCTTGTTGTTCATAGCTGAAGTAATTAATTGTACTGCACAAACTGAAAAGAAGACAGCTAAGATTCAAATTATAGTCAAGGCAGCAGAGAGATTCTTGGGAGTAAAGGACATAACATGGGTAATGGTTAGGGATGGGCTGATTAATGAGACACAGTTAAGCCAGGAAGCATGGTTTGGATAGGAGGATGATTTTAATTTTACAGTGGAATGCAAGAAGTCTTGTGGCTAATGGATTGGAGTTTAAAAGTGTTATTAATGAGATGGAAGTTAAACCGGATTTGATATGTATACAAGAGTCATGGCTTAAACCTAGATTTGATTTTGTTATTAAAGGATATGTGAGTGAGAGAAGAGATCGAGAGGAGGGTAATGGTGGAGGGTGTATTACTCTGATTAAGGAAGGTATGCAATATAGATCATTAGGTAAAGGTGTAGCACAAGAGTATGTTGTAGTGGAGGTATGGGTGAATGGACAAAAGTATGTAATAATAAACTTTTATAATCCTTGTAAGAAATTAGTGTTGAGTGAGTTAGAACAAATAGAGGGTCTTAATGAAGAGAGGGTGATTTGGTGTGGGGATTTTAATGCACAGAGTATGTTATGGGGAGGTTTAGTGACAGATTGTAATGGAATGGTGATGGAAGATTTGATAGATTGGAGGAGTTTGGTGTGTCTGAATGATGGGGGTAGTACAAGAGTAGATGTGGCTACAGGTAAAGAGTCTGTGCTAGATCTAACAATGGTGTCTGATTCAGTTGCAGGGAGTGCTGAGTGGGAAATATTGCGACAAGATACTATTGGAAGTGATCATTATCCAATAATGATATATGTTAGTGTAAATGTGAGAGTAAGTAAGGTGAGTCAAGGAAATATTGGTAGATGGAGGTTTGATAAAGCGAATTGGGAAGAATTCATGAATCTGAGTGAAGAGGGATTAAAGAATATTATAATAGAATCAGATAGATCTGTAGAAATGATAAGTGATGATATTGTTTATGCCATTCAAGGAGCAGCTAATAAATATATACCAAAGGGGAAAGGAGGCAGGAAGAATAAGATAGTTCCGTGGTGGAATGAAGAATGTGCAAGTGCAATAAGAAGGAAAAGGAAAGCATTTAGGATAGTTAAGAAAACTCATAATTTTCAAGATTTAATAGAGTATAAAAGAGCACAAGCTGAGGTAAGGAAGATTGTAAGGAAAGCTAAGAAAGAGTATTGGATGGCTTATTGTGATGAAATAGGGAAGAGTACACCAGTAGAGGAGGAATGGGGCATGATTAAGAAAATGAAAGGGATTCAAAAGAGTAATGGATATCCAGTTTTAAGTATGGAGGGAGAAATAGCTGTGGAGGATGAAGATAAAGTGGAAATGTTTTTAAAGGCATTTATTAAAGTAAATAGCTCTGAGAATTTGACTGAACAGAGTAAGGAAATGAGAGAGTGTGTGATGAAGGAATATTCTGAAATAAAGAAGAAAAAAGAGGCTGAAGATAATTTGTTAGATGTATCATTTTCTATGAGTGAGTTAAAGAATGCAGTAAGAAGAATGAAACAATCTACTACAGGAGTGGATGGAATTAGTTACTGTATGATGAAGCATTTTAGTGAAATTTCTATGGAAGTGATTTTAACATTTTATAATAGAATATGGATGGAAGGTATAATTCCCCAAAGTTGGAAGGAAGCATTAATTATACCTATTAAAAAGCCTGGGAAAGATCCAAGTAATCCTATAAATTATCGTCCAATAGCTTTAACTTCTCATTTATGTAAGGTAATGGAGAGAATGGTAACTGATAGATTGACTTATCATTTGGAAAAAATGAATTGGTTTTCTTCTTATCAAAGTGGGTTTAGGTGTGGCAGAGGGACTATGGATCCAATAGTATTTTTAGAAGATGAAATAAGAAAGGCATTTATAAATAAGGAAAGTGTTATTGCTGTTTTCTTTGATATAGAAAAGGCATATGATATGTTGTGGAAAGAGGGGTTACTAATAAAGTTACAGAAGATGAGTATAAAAGGAAGAATGTATAATTGGATTAAAGAGTTTTTAATTGGAAGAAGTATTAGAGTAAAGGTGGGTGGAGCAATATCTTCAAGTGGAATAGTTGATAATGGTACACCTCAGGGCAGTGTAATAAGTCCACTTTTATTTATTATTATGATTAATGATGTTTTTTTAAGGATTGATAGAAGTATGGGGAAATCATTGTTTGCTGATGATGGGGCTATCTGGTTTAGAGGAAAGAATATAGAGTATAACATAAAGAAAGTGCAATGTGTGCTAAATGAAGTAGAAAAGTGGTCAGGGGAAAATGGTTTTAAGTTTTCAGTGGAAAAGACAAAAATAATAGTTTTTACTAAAATGAGGAGGAATATGGATGTTAAGTTAAAATTATACAAAAAAGAATTAGAGCGTGTAAGTACAGTAAGATTTCTAGGAGTTTGGTTTGATAATAGATTAAATTGGAGAGAGCATATTGAGAAAATGGTGGGAAGATGTAAGCGAGTTGTGAATGTAATGAGATGTATTTCAGGTCAGGAATGGGGAGCAGATAGATTGGCTTTAAAAACTATATATATATCTATGATAAGATCTATAATGGATTATGGTTGTATTGTATATGGTTCTGCAAATAAATCTCATTTAGTTAAAATAGAAAGAATTCAATCTCAAGCACTAAGAATTTGCTGCGGAGCATTTCCAACTTCTCCAGTTTCTGCTCTTCAGGTAGAGATGGGTGAAATGCCCTTGCAGATAAGAAGACAGCAATTAATGGCATCTTATTGGGCAAATTTGAGAGGACAGAGAGAGGATCATCCAACAAGGAAGGTAATGAGTCCTAGCTGGGAACATGAGAAGAGAGAGGGTAATAGTTTTGGATGGAGTGTGGGGAAATTAGTTCGAGATATGAGATTGGAGGAGGTTGGATATGCTCCAATAATTCCTTTATCTCCAGTACCATTATGGGTTATGCCCCAACCAGAAGTAGATTTAAGTTTATTAGAAAAAAGACAAAAGGAAGGTTCATATGAAACAGAAGTATATAATGTAAGGGAGTATATTGGGTCAAGATATGGGGAATATATGCACATTTTTACAGATGCATCAAAAGATCCAAAAACTGATCATGTGGGTTCTGCATTCATTATTCCAAAGGTTAAAGTGTATGAGAATAAAAGGATATCAGATTGTTTATCGGTGTATACTGGAGAGATGTTTGCAATAATTATGGCAATAAGGTGGATTAGGGAAGTTAAAATATCCAAGGCAGTAGTATGTTCAGATTGTAGTTCAGCTCTAATAAGTTTGAAGGAGATGAAGTCAGAAACAAGACAGGATATGGTAATAGAGATAATTCAAGAATTATATTCAATCAAACAAGCTAGTTTAGAAGTACAGTTTTTGTGGGTTCCAGCACATATTGGGCTGAGAGGTAATGAGGAGGCTGATGCATTAGCAAAAAAGGCAATAGAACGAGATATAGTAGATATACCGATTTTATTTAGTAGGTCAGAAATTAAGTCAATTATTAAAAAAAATATTCTGAAAATATGGCAGCAATATTGGGATAATGAAATAAAAGGTAGACATATGCATCAAATAGAGCCAATAGTGGGTAAAGGAAGAGTATCAGGTAGGTGTAGGTATGAGGAGAATATGATTACAAGATTAAGATTGGGACATACAAGATTGAATAGTACATTGCATTTAATAGGTAAGAGTCCAACAGGTTTATGTGAGGAATGTGAAGTTGATGAAACAGTTGAACATGTAGTAATGCACTGTAGGAGATATAATGTTGAAAGGAAAGAGTTGAAGGAGGAATTAAATAATATAGGAGTTAAGTTCACTATTCAAAATGTATTAAAGTCAGATAGGAGTATAATTAATCTAATGGTAGAATATTTGGGAAATACTGGGTTAAATAAGCGCATTTAAATAAGGGTGTTTTTTTTTTTTTTTTTTTTTTTCTTCTACCTGTCATGGGGGCTGAGAGTAGACGGAGGAGCTGAACACGCAGCGCCGGATGAAACTCTATGAAGCCTCTGTGCGGGTAAATAGAGGTTATAGTTTAGGAAGTGTCAATGGTCCATTTCCTAGATAGATGGCGGTAATGCACATATCTGTCTGCGATCCGCCGTAAAAAAGCAAGAAGAAGAAGAAGGAGGCTACGAGTGAGTCTCCGTGACGAGTTTGCCCAAAATGTCCGGGATTCGGCTTTTGCGTTCTACAGTCGCCATTCATCATGTTTACTGTGGCGAGCAGGACGAGGCTGAGGGGCGCGGGAGAACGGCGCGAGGCCGGTGGCGTGATTACTGACGACCGACACCTGTGAGGCACTGTTCTCGTATATCGCATGGAGGAGCAGGTATTTTCTTAGCAATGGTAAAACACACATCAACCGATCACGCCACCGGCCTCGCGTCTTTCAACCGATCACGCCACCGGCCTCGCGTCTTTCAACCGATCACGCCACCGGCCTCGCGTCTTTCTCCCGCGGCGCTAGCCTCGTCCTGCTCCCTGTATTACTGTGATTACTGATGAGCGCGCCTGTGAGATGCACCGGTCTCATGGGCTATCTCTCACGGAGGTGCGGGTATTTTCTTAGCAATGTCAAAACGCAAATCAACCAATCACTTGTTTAGCATTCATGTAAACATTACATTCAGATTCACCAATCGGGGTGAATTCAGTTAGATTGAAACAAAAGGTGAGCATGTAAACAATGGATGGCGACGCAGAAAGCAAAAGCTGAATCCCGGACATTTTTGTTGATCTCGACGGCCGGACATGTCCGGGAAATAGAGTAACCCCTACTACTCGGCTTTCTTCGTCCATGTTTTCTGCAGGTTTCTGCCGTTGAAATCAAACGCACTCGCACTGATCTGTGATAGGTCTGTTAGCGCATTAGGTCCAACCCCCTATGGGCGGGTTTGAAAGGGTGGATCTAGTGCTTGTAGTCTTAACAGAAATCCCCCCCTCTTACACTTCCTCCTACAATGACGCAAAATGACGATTTTTGCGTCATTGTAGGAGGAAGTGTAAAGAGGTAAATACAGATTTCTCTCGTCTCGGGGGAAAATGAAAAAATGTTGCATGACCATTCAATAGTATGACTGGGTTTCTAACAATGCAAAGCTTAATGCAAATGGGTGAAGTGTCCCTTTAACTTCCCTGGAAAGTGATCTTCGATCATGTCCAGTAACAAGACAAAAAGTGGTAGGTAATGCACAGTTGCATGCTGTTATCACTCACAAGTCTGGTTGTAATTACTGTTGTAATTAAATGGTGTGTGTGTGATCAATCTAAAACATGAAAAATCTAACAATAACAAAAACTATTTATATTTGTCTAATTTGGTAAATCTAATATCGATATTAGCATGTTTTAGTGTTTTGACTTAATAGTGATGGCATGTTTTAAAAATATTTCAGGTACTTGAACTGGGATTGTTTGGTGGAGTCGACTTAAAGGACACGTCTGGCGGATTATGAGGCAAGCATTCAAAAATGAAGTGAGAAGTGTACATGGAAAAACACCTTTCCAAAGCTTGCAGCCTAAAAACATTGTGATTGGTAAGTGCATTTTTGTTGTGTCTAAGTCTATCTGGAACTTCATGACTATTCCCTCATGTCATGAATGAATGTTGAAAGTTTTAATTCTTTGACTGGTGGTGTCTTTTGATACAAATGCTTTATATGTCTATTGTTCATTTCATTTAAAATTATTTTTTAACTCTGTATTTGTATGCTCCTATTCTAGAGGCTGTAAGAAGTAATCCTGTGTGTGCACAGACATCTGAGTTGGAGGTCGAAAAACTTATTAAAAGGTGGTTTCATCTAGCTGGTGATCGCGAGGGTGGCGAAAAAAGGACACCTTTGCAAAATGTAAACCACACATTTTAAGTTATTAGGGAATCTGTTTTGCATTGTTGCAACTTATATTTTAAAAAATTTTGCACATCTGTAAATATAAAATGTATTTCATTTGTCTTTTATAACCAGCTTTTAGTTTGTTTCTGTACTTTATGATTTATGCATGACACTTTTGCTTTATTGTTTGTATCAATTTAATTTATTGCTTTGTTTCTGTTGCGTTTTTTGGACAGTGGCCGAGAGGGCTCAACACGCAGCAACAGAAGACGACGCATGGAAATAGAAAAAAACACAAGCAAATTTACAAAACATCTTCATCAGTTTGACAGCACATGTGCTGCAAATATTCAAAACACAACCGAATACACAAACGTACTGCAAATGGCAGACCAACAACGCAAATATCTACAGTAGTGTTTTTTTATTATTTATTTTGTATTATTATTTATTGGTTGTATTGTATTTGCAGCATATGTTGTGAAACTGATGTTTTCTTAAAGGAACACTCCACCCATTTGCATTAAGCTTTGCAATGTTAGAAACCCAGTCATACTATTGAATGGTCGTGCAACATTTTCTCATTTTCCCCTGAGACGAGAGAAATCTGTATTTACCTCTTTACACTTCCTCCCACAACGATGCAAAAATTGTCATTCAATTGTCTTTTTCCTGTAGTTTTTATTTTTCCACTTATCTGGCTGAGATTTTCTTCCCCTCTCAATAAAATGCTGTACTTTGCATTTGTGTAGTGTCATTATTTTATTATTCCTTGCACAATATATAAGTATTACACAGGGATAATTTCTGGTTCAGTTTTGGGGACTGGTATAATATTGGCCCCGTTATGGCTGTTTTCTGGGTAAGTTGTGGCTGAGTTCTGGGGTAAAGCTGGTGGCAGTTTGGCCCTTGTCTGGCTGACATCTGGGGATTACGGTGTTGTTTTGGGCCAGTTCTGGATAATATCTGTGTACATTGTAAAACTCTGGTTGAGTTTTGGTCTGCTTCCGGCATTGATCTGGTTGATTTTCGGCAAACAGCACTTGGGCCAACCTTGGACCGTAATTCCATGCGGTATGTGGGCCAAAATCTCAGCCGAAATTTAGCCAGATCCGGCCCAAAGCCAATTTGCTATCTGGGGCGAACCGGCATGACTCCCAGTCACACCGGCCGTCGCCGCCACCAAAAAAACTAAACCACTTTAAGCTACACCACTAACGATAACAAAAATATTAAATAAGACTAAAACAACATAGAAAAAAAAGATAGAAAGATAGAAAACAACACTCACGCAAAAACCACGCTCCCACTCTCGCATCCACTCGCCCAACTTCCGCTCAGAGAGAGAGAGAGAGAGAGAGAGAGAGAACGAGAGAGAGTGTGTGAGAGAGAGGAGAGAGAGAGAGAGAGAGAAATAGAGAGAGTGTGTGTGTGAGAGAGAGAGAGAAATAGAGAGTGTGTGAGAGAGAGAGAGAGAGAGAGTGTGTGAGACAGAGAGAGAGAAATAGAGAGAGTGTGTGAGAGAGAGAGAGAGAGAGAGAGAGAGAGAGAAATAGAGAGTGTGTGTGAGAGAGAGAGAGAGAGTGAGAGAGGCTAATTGCACAAACTAGCAAAATGATAGTAAATGTTACATGTTACATGCTAGTTTTCAAGAGTTTGGGGTTGGTAAGATGTTTAATGTTGGAAGAAGTCTAATCTGCTTACCAAGGCTGCATTTATTTGATCAAAAATACAGTAAATCTTTGTAAAAACAAATATTGTGAAATATTATTGCAATTTAAAACAATATGTTAAAATGTAATTTATTCCTGTGATCAAAGCTGAGTTTTCAGCATCATAATTATTAGGACAGCATTTACATGAAATATATATATATTTGTGTAACAATGTAAAAGCCTTTACTGTCACGTTTAATCAATTTAATGCATAACGTACTTTCTGAATAAAATAAATTCGTGCTAAATAAATAAAATTACTGGTTTAAAAAAAAACACCTTAGGATCGACATTTTTTATGTGTGGATTAGGGATGTTAACCGATGACCGTTTGACCGATGGTTGACCGTATCAACGTTAACCGATCAAAGTTGTCGGTAGTCGGTTAAAAAAAAGAAGTGATCTCTAAATTAGGCTATTATAGACAGTGGACTAAACGCTACTACACTTCGCCATCTCATTCCAAGATCTTTTTGTGTGAAGTGAACAAATCCCTCACACTCAATTTTTCACAACTCGCCTGTTTGTACTTAATAAACCATAGACTGTAAAGTAATAAACCAATAAAAACATTTGGCGCGAGGTCACAGCGTTTGGGTTCGCGCGCTCACAAGGTTTGCGAAAAGTAAAGGCTACAGGCTAAAACACTCGAGGTTAGAGCCGGGGCAGACGACAGGATGAAGCGTGCAAAGAAAAGTAGTGTGTGGGACCATTTATGTTAGCACTACCTCAACCTAAAGCGGCGTCTCTTCGGAGCTGTCATTTTCTTAAATGAGCCGCGGCAATGTTTCAAATGAGCTTCTAACGCTAGACAAGATAGATAGATAGATAGATAGATAGATAAATAGATAGATAGACCTTTATTGTCCCCTGGGGGAAATTCTTTTTCACAAACACTGTCAGATACAAACAACATGGACAAATACACACACAACACATCTGCAGATGGTGAGGAGCAGGATTAGCGCTTAAAACCGTTAAGAGCAACGATGGCAGAAGGGACAAAGCTTTTACTGAAGCGTGCCCGCTTCCACCTCAAAGTCCTGTACCTGCGGCCTGAGGGCAGCGGGCAGAAGTGGCTGTGGAGGGGATGATCTGGGTCTCTGCTGACAGACCGGGCCATGCGTGTGATGGCTTTATTGTTTTGGTGGCCGAGGTCTATAATAGGCAGGCTGATGATTTTGGATGCAATGTAGGTGACCTTGGTGAGTTTATGAGAATGTAGGAGACCTTGGTGAGTTTATGAGAATGTAGGAGACCTTGGTGACAAACGCCTTTATTTTCAACGCGATCACCTTGTGGCCAAACCATTTCAAAACTAAGGAGCCATTTGTCCTCCGATTACATACAAGCTCCTCGGCGCCGCGTTTGCGGGACTCGTGTTTCGCGCTGTAGGAGATTTAAAAAAAGTGACGTGAGTGGAAGGGCAGCGCCGGCCCGGGGCAGTGTGTGTGTGTGTGTGTGTGTGTGAGCGGGAGGCAGAGCGGCAGAGAGATGCGACAGAGTTGCGATATTGCAGGCGCGGCTCGTATTTCAAATAGCGTAGCATATTTTAAACTAATCGGTTAACCGGTTTCAACCGGCTAATGAGGCTCGGTGGTCGGTTAAGAAATTTTTTAGTTTTCGCCATCCCTAGTGTGGATAGATCCTTTAGAATAGGGATCGATATTTCTATCGATCGATATACAACATCAGGATCGATATTTCAGGATCGAAATCCGCGCATATATCATCATCAACAAGCAGCGGGGTTTATCTAAAGTTACTTCCCATCGACCATAACAACTTTTTTATAAACGTAATATAACCTAATATGCAGTCACTGCAACTTTCTGTGATTAATTAATTAGCCAATTAATATCAATTTCTATTAACGTTATTGACCACGGTAACGTTAACACTAACAGCACCATAGATTAAAAAGCTCCACAGTCCACACACACAAATATAACGATAGGCTACAGCAACGTTAGATTTTCTTAAATTACAGAACCATAATAAAAAAATATGGCTTTGACCGACCTGGACGACGCGGGAATTTTGGAGAATGCAATATATCGCTTCTCTATTTGGTCCGTGGGGAGTTGTTGGCATTGAGGAAATTATCGCCCCCTGCTGGTACTCACCCTTCATTCATGCGTGTCATTGTCACGCTTAGAGGAGTCAAAGCGTGACACTGACACGCATCCGCTAGTGGACCAGCGTGTGTATTACACGCTTTAGCGTGATACCGGGTTGCTGTGTGCGCGCGCATGTGAGAGACGCATGAGTGACAGAGACGGAGGGAGAGCAGGGAAAGGAAATGCGGCTGTACGAATACGCTGAGTGTTTTAAATAGCGTTAAAAAATGAAAGACCTTGACAAAGACGAAAACTAAACACATTTACTCTATAATTTTATTTTAGTTCGTTTTGCCAAACACACATTACAGTTTTAGTTAGTTATCGTTTTTTTAGTAATGCCTCGTTTTTATTTTTATTTCATTTAACGACAATGTTTTTTCCCACCTAGTTTTCGTTTTTTCGTTCGTTTTCGTTAACGATTATAACCTTGCTCCGAAAACAACTGATTGGATTTGAATACGAATCCATCATTTAAAATGAGAGGTGTACTCTCATTCCTAGATGTACAACATTCTTCCCATACAGCAGGATCTTTCAGGAGTGCTGTTAATGTGTCTTTATGGGAATATATTGGGCATGTCTCTCCTTTCTGTTTTCATCAATCCCCCCAAAAATGCATTTTGGATGCACATACTGTATGGAAAGTTTTCCTCAAAGTACTGTTTTCTCTTGTACTTTGTGGAAAGAGCAGAGCTGCATGATCCGTGAATATCCATGTCCATAGGGTTTTCAAAGCATCTTCAGTTTCTATCTCAGAGAGTTTAGATTAACTTATCTCTTCTACGATTAACTGTACTGTTGAGGAAGGGATCAGGTGCTTTGCCTGCAACTTCATGAAAAACATGGACAGATTTCTCATGTATAAACTGTTCATTTGTGCAGGGTCCAGCATATCCTCCTCATGCCCCTCGTCATCTGCCCCTTCACCTGAGTGGCTTTCAGTAACAGAGAACTGAGACTCACTAGGAACTGAAGGAAGACAGCATGCACCAGAGACATGCAAAGCTGTAGAGTATTTGTGCTTTCTAGATAGGTGGGACGTGAAAATGAGCGATCACAGTCTTTGAAGGGGCATTGCACCTGCTCTCTTTTTGAAATGGGAAATTGAAGGTGACCCAAAAGATCTGAAAGATCAATCAACTGTTTCTGACAGTTTGTAACTTCACATGTGAAGGGTCCCTGCAGAGACCAGAAGATGACTGCCAATGATGACGGTAAAAAATATAATATTGTTAAATGATAACTCATTTATAATAAGCACTAGCGTTAGGAGTGTGTGTTGTTGAGTCTCACAGGAGTGTGTGTTGTTGAGTCTCACAGGAGTGTGTGTTGTTGAGTCACAGGAGTGTGTGTTGTTGAGTCACAGGAGTGTGTTGTTGAGTCTCACAGGTTCAGTTCAGACTCTATAAAGCATCAGTGTGTGTTCAGCGTGTTAAAGACTCGCTCTACTATGCTTCTCTCACAGGAGTGTGTGTTGTTGAGTCTCACAGGAGTGTGTGTTGTTCAGTCTCACAGGAGTGTGTGTTGTTGAGTCTCACAGGAGTGTGTGTTGTTGAGTCTCACAGGAGTGTGTGTTGTTCAGTCTCACAGGAGTGTGTGTTGTTCAGTCTCACAGGAGTGTGTGTTGTTGAGTCTCACAGGAGTGTGTGTTGTTGAGTCTCACAGGAGTGTGTGTTGTTGAGTCTGACTGCAGCGCTGAGGGACATGATGGACGGCAGAGACAGGTGAAGGTGGGAACGGTGGTCAGCTGATTCATCGTTATAAACACACAGAATGAGAACCGCTGTGTTGAGATGGCAGTGAGATGTGGGGTTCACCGCCTGGACATGTGTGATTGCTAGAACAATAAGTCTGAATAAAGCTTTGTTTGGTGTGTTGTTGACTTGCATATGCATTTGTTTATTGTGATGGTCACTTTTACTCATTTATTCATGTTTCTTATTGTCAGTAAATAAAATATAATTATTTCATTAATATATGCATTAATTCATTGCTAGACTGAAAACTGAGATGTGTTCACTGCATTTATTTAGTGTGTATTTATGCATATCTATATCATATGACAAAACAAATGATATTTTGTTTCTTTTACTGAAATATATAATTTTCAGTTAAAAAAGTAATATAATTAAGTATTGGTCAGCATTTATCATTATAATTGTGTGTAAGTGTTGGGGTGGGCTAGCAATGCAATTCTTTCTGGGGTAATCTTTATTTTTAAGGAGGGATATTTACATTTTTGGAGTATAAAATCATCAGTTTTCTCCAAAGGCGAGATCATCAGCCGCCCGTCTCCTCTGTGCAGACATTACACACATTACACACGCTGAGGAGAACTGCTCTAGGCTGTCGAGTTACTGATGTGATGAAGTGTTAGTGCACCTGTCACTCATAACTTATAGTTACACACAAGATCAGGGAAAGATTCCAGTTCTTTAACAATGAACAATCATGGTAAATGGACTGCATTTATATAGCGCTTTCACAGACCTATGGCCACCAAAGCGCTTTACATTGCCTCACATTCACCCATTCACACACTCATTCATACACCGACGGCGGTGTCAGCCATGCAAGGCGCCATCCAGCTCGTCGGTATGGCGTTCCGATCGGCTCTTTAATATGACTTTGCTACATGCACTCGTCTCAATGAACGTCTCACTCAACGTCTTATTTTTTTTTTTTTTCTGCTATTTATTCCATTCATTTTAAGACGCAGACGTCACACTGACGTCACGTAAATCACGCGTGGCAGTGAAGTGTCGAGTCAGACGTCACGCGTCATGCACGTGTGGCAGTGAAGTTATTAATTATTTTTTTCTCTAACACGTATTTAACACGTATTTAACACTCTACTCAACACAGCTCAGTGCAGTGTGCCAGCGGTTGCGATCGGTTCTTTAATATGACTGTGCAACATGCACTCGTCTCAATGAATGTGACACTTGCGTCTGTCTTATAACGTGACGTCTGCGTCTGTGATTTATATATAGGATATTATGTGTGTGTTTGTGTGTGTGTTGTTTAACCCACATTTTGAGGGCCAAATGCCCCCACAAAGATAGAAATATGAAGAAACAAACTTGATATAGGCTATTGCATTTTTATAGCTTATTGTTGGGGTTGTTACTGTGTTTTTAATTTTTTATAGTTTTAAAAGGCCTAGGCTACAGCACTTTGGTAAACTAGAAAACGCGCAACCACTGTTTAGATCCTTTAAATAGAAGAATAGAATTGAAAAATAGGCTACTATTTTTTATATATAAGTCACCTGTGGTGAAAAAAAAACGACTGTAAACTTTTTTTTAAAAATAGTTTGTAAACTATTATTTGACTTTTTGTTTATGACGTTTTGCCCCTTTATTAAACATTTAAAATATTCACAAATTAATATGGATTTTTTTTTTTTTTAGATTTTACTGGTTTTCTAAGGCCAAATTATTTTCCCGCAGTGCTGAATGAGAAGAGCCATCTCTGGAACCATACAGAGCACTAGCGGCGCCAGGATTTTGATTGTAGGTGGGCCTCCAGAAAACTGGATGGGCCAGTTAAAATAAGCCAAAAAAAACAAACAAAAAAACAGGTTCCCCTTCATCTCCGTTTCAGCGCTTTTCTGCAGCACTGAGGACAGCGACTCACTAGCCTACCTGAATTTAATGCATAATTAGCATAGGTTTAAAAAAACAAAAACAAACAAACCGGAATTTTTTTGCTGCTTTTTTTTAATACAATTACAATTTAATTTAATTTATTGTTTAATAAAATTATAGGCCTATTATTTTTAGTTTATTAACAGCAACAACAGCTGTAAAGATGAAGTTGACGATCGCCATCTCCATATAGTGAACGCGCCTATAGAGAGAAATGCACATCCAGGGGTGCGTTTGCAAGCATCGTTGGCCAACTATGGCCGCAAGTTCCGTCGTTATCAATAGAGTTCAATGGACATTGCGATCATAGTTGGATAATGATGCTTTCGGGAAACGCACTCCTGGATTACATAATCAGAGAGTAGCCTTTTTCTTTTCGTTTTAAATTGTTAAAAAGACATTTCAAGCTTTCTTAAGATATATTTCATGTCTGTGAGGCATACGTTGAGTTTTGTTACGTTAGGATGAGATGCGCTCCTGTTCACGAGCAATGCAAGTGACCGCGCGGGCGCCTCCATGATTTTATTGTCTGCTATATTTTCTTCTTATTTATTAAATCCAATTGGCAATTGGTTGATAAAAAAAATAGTAAAATTAACATACAATTTATACAAAACGAAATTCACTTAAAAAAAGGTTTTCTACAAAACAAAAAGTGGTCAAAATCATGTCTGACCCACATCTCTCGATATATTGCGCATCCTATCTTACTTGTGCCGTGCGTTCACTTTTCATAATCAACATAGATGAAAAAATAACATTATAATATTTTAACAAATATTAAACTAAATGAGCTTATTTAATGGCTACAACACATATAGTAGGCCTACAGACTCTCTATTTGTACAAATTGCTGCACATTCATTTTATTCTGAATTTTGCACGCATAAGTTGAAAGGCATAGTAAAACATATCTGCAACATTTATCAAGTTCACTGATAATTATGCGTTATTAATTATTATCTTAATTAATAATGTAACAAGGACGAAGCATGTAAACTGCGTTGTTTGTTTAGAATGGAATGGATCGCAAATAGATCCGAATGAAGAAACGTACAAAACCATAGTAGAAAATGGATGGGCCCGGACCTAAAATGGGTGGGCCCAGGCCCACCCGGGCCCAATGGTAGCGCCGCGGCTGATACAGAGAGCTGATTTATAGGTGGTTTATAGGCTAATGATAATAAATGTGTCTGAAAAAATAACGAGGCATTTTAATTGTTTTTACTAATAAACTAGTATTTTCTAAATCAGTGTCGCGGCTGCAAACATCTCCATCTCCGCTGTAAAGCGGATGCGCCTTTAGATAGATATGCACCGTTCATGCGGATTATCAGACAGTATTTGCTTTCGATTCGAATTTGTTCGTTTAAAATTGGACATTTCAAGCTTTATTTTGTTTCAGTTCATTTTTGAGACGCGCTCCAGTTCACGGAGATCATGAAAGCGCGCCTGATTGTTTTCTTTTATTTTACGAAATCAAAAGTTTTCTTGTTATTGTGAGATTACTCAAATAAAAGTAGTTGCGAATTATGTATTATTATTTTCTATATGACCATATATTATGAGCATTTTAAGTTGTTTCCACTGTTGATAGGAAAATACAAGTGTTCGCGCCTGCGCCTCCGCGCCACGCAGTGCGCGCTCCACTCCGCACAAACCATTGGATATGCGTCAAAATCTTGTTTATTTGTGATAATCAAATAAAACCCTGTATTATTATTGTCTAACCTGTATTATGACTGACATATGACGAATTGCTTTGTTCCTTTTTTCGATAAAAGCGTCTTGTAAATATTGTTTGTTCTTTATTTTTTCTTTATTTTTTGTCATTGTTATAAATAACAACGAAATAACATCAGAGAATCCTACAATATAAGTGCAATAAAAAGTCCATAAAGTGCAATCCGTTATATCACCAGTCGACAGGGAAATAACAATTGTATAAACAATATACTATGGATTGTGAGATGTAGTAAATAGTACAGCAATGCATTCACAACTATTAAAGTTGTGTAGAGAGAGAATTGTGGTGTATGTGGTGGGGTGGGTATAAATTGGAGGAATATTTTTTTTCGGCCCGTCCTCACTAGAACAGTAAGCGGTACGTTGTTCATTATTGTATATGTTTTATTGTGTATTAAGTGGAATACTTCAAATTGTCTTAGCGTGCATGCTTAAAGTGATTCTCAATTGTAGCGGGTCCAGGAAAAATTAGGCCCTTTAAAAAAGTTATATTTATATATATATATATATATATATATATATATATTCATATTCATATTCATACTCATACTTCGTTATCTAGAGATAAAATTATACAAAATACAAAAAGTAGTCAAAACACATAACAGAACATAACTTTTTTTTTTTCAATATTATGTGCTTATTATTTTTAATTAACGAAATGTCAATCTTCATCTTTATAACAGAAGATACAATACAACAATCTTCAAGATACAGTATAATCTTCACGTATAAAGGATTGCCACCTTTAAAACAGTCCTTTTCGTGTAGGAACAAGCAATGCAGAAATACATGGTTAGCATATTAATTTAATCTCTTTTTATCGTTCATTTACTAATTAGGCTATATATGTTAACTCAACTAATGTAATGTAAATAACTGGATAATTACTATCCAATAAATAATAAGTAAAAAATGTCAAATAAATGTATTGATTAGAGTTGCCATAGACTAAAGATTTTTGTAGTCAACTATTAGTAATTTATTTAAGCAATTAGTCGACTAATCGCACGTTTATATTAATTAAATACTGGGTGCATGCATGGTAGGCTATAGCTCAAGCGCACGCATAAATCTTGCTGCAAAGCACCAGCAAAAGTAGGCTAATTATAATAAATGTGTCTGAAAAAATAAAGAGGCATTTTAATTGTTTAAAGTGTTTTTTTAAAATCCGTGTCTGCAAACATATCTCCATCTCCGCTGCGGATGCGCCTTAGAGAGAAATTAACCTTTACGGATTACATAATCAGACACTTTCGATTTGAACTTGTTCATTTAAAAGTAGCCATTTCAAGCTATGTATATTCCTCAAGTCTGACTGTGAGACAGTAGGGCCTACACTGTTTCAGTTCATTTTTGAGGCGCGCTCCAGTTCACGGAGATCATGCGGCTGATTGTTTTCTTTTATTTTACAAAGGCACAATGTTTTCTTGTTATTGTGAGTTTACAGCTATTACAGGCTATTTTAAGTTGTTCCCACTGTTGATAGGAAAGTGTTCGCGCCCGCGCCTCCGTGGCATGCAGCAAGCGCGCTCCACACTTCGCACAAACACTTGGATATGCGTCAAAATCTTGTGTTTATATGTGATAATCTTATATTATGACTGACATTTGACGAATTGCTTTGTTCCCATTTAGGATAAAAGCGTCTTCTAAATATGTAGCCTAGACTAGCCTGATATTAATAATGAATTATTATTATTTGCGTTTATACCTAACTATAAATGAGTTCAGTAGGCTAATTTTTATCATGAAATAATTTATGAATGTTTTATTTTAATATAACCTAACCTTTTACAGTTTTGGAAATGTTTAAGAAATTCAAATAATAAATATACACACCGTTTTATGACTCTATACTGTCCAAGCAGGACATGAACTGATCGATTATCTCTTTTAGTTACAGCACATGAATGAATATCAGGATATGTTGACAAGAAACAATGGCAAACAAATATTTTAACATGAACATTTGTGTAAATTCATATTTACTATTTGGAATAAAAGCTATACATAAGCAAGGTAAAATCACTTAATTGCTAATAAAATACAACTGAAGATCAGTGGGAAAAAATAATAAAGAATGAGTGTGTGGAATGTGCTGGAAACCGCCCTTGCAGCAGACTATGGCAGACGCAGACGTCACGTTCGGCACACGAACGAGTGATGTGGCAGACGCAGACGAGACGTTCGGCAGACGCAGACGTCACGTTCATTGAGACGAGTGCATGTAGCAAAGTCATATTAAAGAGCCGATCGGAACGCCATACGTCGGGAGCAGCTGGGGTTAGGTGTCTTGCTCATGGACACCTCGACACTTGATCAAGTGGAACCGGGGATTGAACCACCAACCTTCCGGTTTGTAGACAACCTACATGAACCACTGAGTTAAATCTATTTGAATAATTGATCATAATACATAAAAAAAAAAGTTTATTATTTATAAACCTGAGGGATGAAACGAGTTAAACATAAATGAGATTTAAGCCACTTTTGCTTGTGGGTGAAACATTTTGCATATAAAATAAAGAAATTAACAACATATTCAAGAGATGACGATTTTGGGTTTTTATAATAAAAAATAACATCTTTAAGGATAAAACTGTGGGTCACATTATAGGGTTAAAATATAAGAACTTAAATCAACCCTAAATGTATTGGTTAAACTACAATCACAAAATAAATGGCCACTTGATTCTTCAACAAAACCACAAAATGAGCAAGTTTCATCAATATCAGGATATTTACAGATAGATGAATTAAAGCTGTCGCTCATATCTTTAAGTTGTTGTGCTTGTGATAACGTTGTAGGTCACATGATAACCTCAACATGGCGGATGATATATATATATAACAGATCAGAGTCACAAATGTATTCCAAAACATAGATTTTACAAAAAAATCTTTTATTTTTATATAAGACATGTACAACTTCACATAAATTATCAATGAAATATACAAATCAGAATCAACAATATATTCCCAATTCCAAAACTTGGATTTCACACAAAACTAAATAGATATAAATAATTCTAATAATGAATTATTATATTAATTATTATAAATAATTATTATTCATACTAAACCAACATTGATCATTCAATATCACGTTTCTAAAACGCATGCTAACACACACGCTGCTTTATTTAATTGTGAAGTCTGAGTCTCTTCCACCTTTATGAAACACATTTACACATGTATTTCTCCTCATAGACAGTAGTGAGACTCTTCTGTGGATCAGCTGATGGTTTCTGCTCCTCTCATGATCATTTCACACTACGATATAACACATCCATCAGAGTTTGGTGATCGACCTTTATCAGGGATGTTTGGTGATCGACCTTTATCAGGGATGTTTGGTGATCGACCTTTATCAGGGATGTTTGGTGATCGATCTTTATCAGGGATGTTTGGTGATCGATCTTTATCAGGGATGTTTGGTGATCGACCTTTATCAGGGATGTTTGGTGATCGACCTTTATCAGGGATGTTTGGTGATCGATCTTTATCAGGGATGTTTGGTGATCGATCTTTATCAGGGATGTTTGGTGATCGACCTTCTTAATATACTCTGTAAAGTGGAACAGAAGAGAAAACAATCAGAGTTCAGTGGAACAAAGTGCAAATTATTATATTTCAATTACTGTTTTTTTTTTTGGGTAAAAATAAGTTAAATTGAATTCCTGTAATCAGATTAATTACTGACAATACATGATCTTGGATGGATATTTGTGTTTTAAATATAATAGATGTAAAGCATGAATCATGTTCATATGTGTGTGTGTGTGTGTGTGTGTCGGTGCGACTCCTATTGAGTCTCTGTAAAGGAGAAACTAATGAGTGTACGGCGTATGGAATAAACCACAGGGAGCAAATACAAATGTTATTTTGAGTTCAAACACAAACCTTTAGTTAAAGCCGTTTGTCCTCTAGTTTAAACATGTTTGTAGGCTCTTAGTAAATAACTGAGAGTAAAGTAAGTGTAAAGTAGTGTGACGTGTTGCTTGTCACAGTAAAAACACACTAGAGACAGAGACATTCCTCATGTGAGCTGGACGCTGTGAGCTGAAGCTGGAACTGCACTGATTTTAGCAGGAGTGCAGCGTTTTCCTACAGTCTGACCAAGTCTGTTTTCACACTGAAATGATTCACTTCTACTGTTAATAAAGCAGGTGTTGATGTTGTAGTGGATTTTTTCCTAAATCCCGACTATCTAGCGTCTACAAATCGACACTTAATAAATAAAACTGTTGCGTCTACAATCGACACTTAATAACCTTTATACTCCAGCTCTTTGTGTCTTCCGTCGACAACTGGCCGAGTTTCTAACTAACTTGCTTCCCTAAACTGACCAGTTTAAGCAGAAATTAACAGACAGACTTTCAGCAAACGTCCTCTAAATGCTTTAATAACGGCCGGGAGAGTCTTCGAGCAGTTCTCAGAGAAACTCTCCCAAGAAGAATCAAGGCCGGAGGATCTCAGACAAATTCCATTGAGACTCCCAGCGTAAAACACAGATACAACAGTTTTTATAGAATCGAGGTATGGCATAAATGTCAGGCTGCATTACATCATTTCCCCATTATTTGATTGGTTCTTCATATGCAAACCCCTCTGTTACTAGGTAAAGCAAACTTTGTTTTAATGATGACTTCATTTGTTAATCACAAGATTCTAACAGACTGTCTAGTTTCATTTCCCAAACTATGTTATTTTTACACACATATGCACACACTCAAAGACACAAGTTTTCCATTGGTTTCGTACAGTACATCCTGTTCAGATGTTAGATGTTAAATAAGGTTAGATGTTAGAAACATGGTTACTTTAATATACAGTTTAAAATTTCTACGACAATGTATAAAGCTGTGACAGTGAGCTTTTGTTCTCTTTCCTCCTTTGTGTTAAACATTTCAATAACTTCACATTTTGTTCTCACACAAACCCTGTGTTGCAATAAAGCTTAATGATAATTTCCTTTCACGAATGTTTGAAAGGTTTGTTCACATATCAGAGGTAAATGAAGATCTCTTTAATATCTCAGTGATGTTTCCTCACCTCAGGACACAGTTTGAGTCTCGTAGCTCGTCTCTGAGCCGCTGCTGTGAGTCTCCGATCTTATTGAGACTCAGATCAAGCTCTTTTAGAAACTGCAGTGCTTTTGAGTTAGTCAAAGACTGAGTTAGAGAAGAAACATCTGTAATGCCACAGTCATATAGTCTAGAAAGACACAAACAGAGGAAGAGAGATTATCTTACAAACAAATCATGAATGTGAAGAATTTTACGCAAATATAATGTGAACTCAGACTCACTGTGAGATATTGAGAATAAAGTGTTTTAGTTTAAAAAAAACAGAAAGTGCACTGCTATAAACAATGACACATAAGCCCTGCTGTCTTCAAATAAATAAACTTCAGTCACACTGTAATTGCTGTACAGTATAATGATACTAACTGTAGTTTCTCCAGCTTGAGTTGTGGGTTCATCAGTAGATCACTGAGGTTTTTCACTCCAGAGTCTCCTAGTTTATTCCTGCTCAGCTTCAGCGCTCTCAGGTGTGACGGGTTTGATTTCAGAGCTGAAGTCACATCAGAACAACCTTCATCTGTCATATCACAGCAGCTTAAACTACATTAGCAGAGAGAGAGAAGAAAATAAGACAGAAGAAAAGAAAACTCTTTATTCTGTAAAGTCACATCATCTTCATAAGCAAATAAAACAGAGGAAGAGAGATCTTCATCTTTATTTCACCAGATCACAAAATACTCAGTTTGCACAAATACAGTGTTAAAGTGTTTTAGTTTAAACTGTTGAAGTGATTTTAAGCATTTTGATTCTTGTATGTGAATGTGACTGACCTCAATCTCTCCAGTTTACAGTGTGAATCCTTCAGTACGGCACATAAGCGCTTCACTCCAGAGTCTCCTAGTTTACTCCAGCTCAGGTCCAGCTCTCTCAGGTGTGACGGGTTTGATTTCAGAGCTGAAGTCAGGATGAGACTCTGTTTCTCTGTAATTCTGCATCCACTCAGACTGAAGACAGAAAGAGAAAATGACTCAGATCTATGATGATCAACTAACGTGTTCATCTTCATCCAGCAGACTTTTGCTGACAAATAAACAGGGATATCAAGGTAAAGGTAACATGGAGAAAGACTACACATTGTTCATTTAAATATACTACCAACACTGTAACAATACAAAGGTTGAAATTGTTGATGTATTCATGTTTACACATTCATTTCATTTCATTTTTAAAGGGTCATGAAACCCCAAAACACATTTTTTGATGACGTGACGCGTGACCTTTCCAACGTGATGATGTAATACGTGGCACATCTCAGAGATGGTACAAGACGGGCATTTGTGGTTAAAAAGTATATATATATATGTATATACACCCCCTTTTTTTGAATATGTTGGGAAGTTGACCTTCCCAGACAATCCTGAGTAAACTTAGTGTCCACATTTTTTGCTGCAAATGACTGGGCAGTAGTTCTTGGACCGTCACTCACAGCTATTAGTTAATGTGTTTTTTGTTGTTGTTGTTTTTCCTTCATTGTTACTATGTTGTTTGTCGTTTATTTTTGTTGATTCTTGGTGTTTATGTTTTTGTTTTCTTTGTATGTGAAGGGGAACTTTGTTTGTTCTTATTTCATGTTCAAACTTTAATAAAGAGATTGATGGAAAAAAAAAGTATATACTGTATATATATAAACCAAAATACAGCGAATAGTCTTCTTGGCGCGCCTACTTTTGAAAGTCAACATTTAGATTATGTGAACTAAGTTAAATGCATTGTAAAGGCCTAGGTCACTCTGGAATAAATCACAACGTGTTTCATGATAAAAACGTGACTTTAGTTTACAGTCCGGAAAATACAGTAGGTTATAGTAAATTATTTCACGGACCCCCTGGCACTTGAGGACTGAAAGCCTCATAAGAAAGCCCTGTCGAGGCTCTTCCCCGGTGCGGGTCGTGTCGAGCCATTAGTCTGGGTGTTTGATGAGGAAAAGATGAAATGTAGTAGTTGCAATAAACGCGTTCAGAATCCGTACAACTGCAGCAGCGGAGGACTTTTATTCTGCTGAGCGGAGCTGAGGAAGAACTGATGACGGGACAGTTTGATCTTCGGCTGACAAATCAGAGGAAAGGAGCGTTTCATTCCCGCCTACGTGTAGAAATCAGATATTCAAGCTGTTTATAAATGTTTCTACCTGAGAACGAAAAGTGAAAAATCAAGCTGAATACTTGTTTTTAGTTTTTCTGAAAAAATAAAAAGACGAAAAAGGAAGTGTTTTCTCGTTTTTCTACTTTCAATATTAAATCAAAAAACGAATGAACACACGACACGGTCCGTGTATCATCTGATCATTTCATTTCCTGTTTGGAATGGAATAACGAGAAATGAAAAGACGGATCGTTTATTTGGTGTTTCGTTTAGTTTAATAAACGGAAAATGAGATTTCGGCTCGATTTCTAATTTTTCGTTTGTGGTTTACAAATCGGTTTATGGCTTTGATATTTCATTTGCACACGTGGGTGGCGCTGAAACGCCCCTTTCATCTGATTGGTCGAAACGCTCCGCCTTCAGTAAGCTACGAGCCTTTCTTCTGTCAGGCAGAATAAGAGTTGGTGCGAGTGCGGCACTGACAAATGCACTGTAATAAAATAATGTCTGAAACCACCACTCACTGTAAACTACGCACAATATTTGAAGCAGAAATATGTTGCTGGTCACGTAATTCGCGCTGCTGAGACTTGCAAGCGACCCCAATAATGTGAGCCACAGTATATGACAGATTATTTTAGCATGATGTATTTCCCATTGATAAATACAGTGCAAATAGTTCCTTCTCTTTGGATAAAAGGGAAGCGGAAATAAAAATCAATAATAGGCTGAACTGTACCATGATAATATGTCCGTAACATTTACCACTCTCGTCTTTTATTTACATCAAAAGGCAGGTGTGTGTGATAGATCATTTTGAAAATGTAATATAAACAAAATGTATATTTATGAATGTAAGCATGTGTAGCCTACTCAGTTCACATGAAAAGAAAGAGACAGAAAAGAGAGAAGCTAGAATCAGTGAACGTACATTAATACTGACAAAATTAGCAGGTTTGGGATTAATTAAAATCATGTCGGTTGAAGAGCACGGCATACCTTTAAAATGTTATTAGTTTTATTATAAAACTAATACAATTTTATTACATACTGAATTGGTCGATGTTTCTCTGAGTTTTCTTTATTATGTTGGCTTAAGAAAGCATTTAAACATTATTATTATTATTTATTATTATTATGAGAAATTGACTAGAACTTTAATGCTTCACCAAACTCAGCTCAGACCTTCAGACTGGTCTGACTCGCTTATATCTTTTCTAACTGGTCTGACTTACTTTCCAAAAAATCCCTTGACTTGCGTTCTCTGAGCAATGAAGGCCGTAATACTCAATGCTGTCCACTAGAGGGGGCGACAGGACAATAAGTGTTTTCTACTCTCTTTCCCTGTTTGCATCAGTTTAAATGACAAATGCATGAATTTCATTCATAAATAGGCCATATCTGTGTATCCACTCTCTAGTTTATTTTAAGATATTGTTATTCACACTGGATTTAATGTTTGTCCATCTGGAACTTTTATTTGTCATCTATCTATCTATCTATCTATCTATCTATCTATCTATCTATCTATCTATCTATCTATCTATCTATCTATCTATCTGAGCTTCCTTTGAGAAAAATAGCAGACCACCTTTTTTAAACTGTTATTTAAAACGGTGGTCTGCTATATTTCACAAAGGAAGCCCATTTGTGCGGTCGTTGGCGTTATATGAGAAGGACATTTTGAATATAAGCCTACTGTAAAATTAGCTGTCTTAAAAATGTGGATTGATCAGTGCAGAGTTACTCCAGACGCCTCCCGGTGCTGTTCGTATTGGAATTGTGTAATCACAGATTATGAACAGATGTTTTCAGAGCTGGACAAACAACTTCCTTACTTGAGTGAAAGTACAGATACTACTGGTCAAATATTACTCCGTTACAAGAAAGTTGTAAAGACTGATTTTTACTGAAGTAAAAAAAAAAAGAAAGATTTTTACAGAAGTACTCGTTTTTAAAAGTACTTGAGTATCAAAAGTAAATGTCAGCGCATTGTTTTATTATTGTTGCATTGTTGTGTGTATTACTTACAGTACCGTATGCCTCTGAATCTATGCCTGCCTTCCCTCATATCAATATCACATGTATTTCTAGAGCACAGTTCCAGTAGTGGGATTGAATGTGAGATTGAATAAGTCACTCAATAACGTCCACAATGGTTTCGGACACCCAAATGGCTGTTCCCTCAAATAGTGCCATATTTAAAGTTTTTTGGCTTTTAGTATGAATATGTTTGCCTTACTGTTATCTATAAGCTAGTGTGCTCCAAAACAATGACAAAATTCGCATTTAGAAGACCAAATCCAACGTTGAAAATGAAAATCAGTTTCAAGTACAGTAAAATCAAGTAAAGTACAGATGCTCAAAAAGTGTACTTAAGAACAGTACTCAAGTAAATGTACTTTGTTACTGTCCACCTCTGGATGTTTTACACAATAAGGATATATTCCCATTGGGTTGTTGGGTTTTCATGTTTAATGGGAACTTTAGACATAATGATTTTTATACTGTACAAACTGTGTTATCCCCTAACTCTAATGTAACAGTTATGGATAGGTCATCTACGGCCATCTAATGTTACGGACATATTACCATGGTACAGTTCAGCCTATTATTGATTTTTATTTCCGCTTCCCTTTTATCCAAAGAAATATTTGAACTATTTGCACTGTATTTATCAATGGGAAATACATCATGCTAAAATAATCTGTCATATACTGTGGCTCACATTATTGGGGTCGCTTGCAAGTCTCAGCAGCGCGAATTACGTGACCAGCAACATATTTCTGCTTCAAATATTGTGCGTAGTTTACAGTGAGTGGTGGTTTCAGACATTATTTTATTACAGTGCATTTGTCAGTGCCGCACTCGCACCAACTCTTATTCTGCCTGACAGAAGAAAGGCTCGTAGCTTACTGAAGGCGGAGCGTTTTGACCAATCAGATGAAAGGGGCGTTTCAGCGCCACCCACGTGTGCAAATGAAATATCGAACCCATAAACCGATTTGTAAACCACAAACGAAAAATGAAAAACCGAGCCAAAATCTCATTTTTCATTTTTTAAACTAAACTAAAAAACGAATAAACAAACTGGTTTTCATTTCTCGTTATTCCATTCCAAACAGGAAATTAAATTATCAAAAAGTACGCAGACCCGTGTATCATTCGTTCAGTCGTTTTTTATTTAATATTGAAAGTAGAAAAAACGAGAAAACAGTTCCTTTTTCGATTTTTCATTTTTTCCAAAAAAACGAAAAACAAGTATTCAGATTGATTTTTCGTTTTTCGTTCTGAGGTAGAAAAATGAATAAACAGCTCGATATTCGATTTCTACACATGGGTGGGAATGAAACGCCCCTTTCCTCTGATTTGTCAGCCGAAGATCAAACTGTCCCGTCATCAGTTCTTCCTCAGTTCTGCACTGCAGAATAAGAGTCCTCCGTTGTGTGGATTCTTAACGCGTTTATTGCAACTTTTTCATATGTTTTTCCATCAACCAGACTAACGAATGGCTCGACACAACCCGTACTGGGGAATAGACTAGACTGGGCTTTCTTCTTTGTAGATTCACCTACGCTTTGCATCAGCTGGGTATGCAGGGTAGCCTAAATGACGGCTGTTAGCCTATGGTCGCCCTCGCCCAGTATTTTTTTTTTTTTTTTATAATAAATGAAGATATAAATCAATATAATTAGTTGTAAATTAAATATTTTTACCACTAATACAAAAAGAAAAGAATAATGCATTGACTATATAATAGGCCTATATTAACGTAAACGCATGAACTGTCATTCAGACTGACTATCTAACAACCGGAGAACAGAGAACAACAGAGATATTAAAATACATACTCTTCTGAGTTTTATAATGTAGGCCTTGTGTTTTATTAAAATTTATTAATTTATATCTCAAAGATGCAGCGCACCGGTCATGCTGAGAGGGAAACAAACGCATTTTATTATTAGCCTATTCAGAAATAGTGTAAAAGACCGGTAAATAAAATACAACATTAACATTATAAACGCTATTAATAACATAGGCTATGTCTATGCGTATTTTACTTCCCCTTACTGTAGCCCATGTCAAACCTTTAAATGAATGGTTTTCAGAAAACAACAAGAATGAAAAATAAGTAGCCCGTATAATAAAATTATAACCTATAATAGCTTATAATAATAGCCTATTGTGTCCTTTATTATAAACAACATTTAGCCCATTTTAAACGCCAAGCCTAAACAAATTTATTTGAATCGAAACTGAAACTGTACCGACGTTGGTTTCGCGCATCTCTCATTCGGTCCAAAGTTTCCATATTTGCAATGTAACATTTGGATGCTAACTAGTAATGTAAAGACGGCTTCGTACTTCAGTCGAGTCCCAATATACACGTATATGCTAAATCATCATCTTCACAGCAAGGGAAATGAGTTTGGAATAACAGCAAGTAGGACTGTGCGGCACAGCTTTTATATTGTACAACAGACCAATTAAATTAAGCAGAATAACTTTTTATATATTTGGTTGACTGTGTTTTATTTTAATAATGAATAGGCTGCGATGTCAAGTTAGCAATGCCAGAAGTGAACTGATAATAGCCTAGATGTTGTGTGAGCGAGCAATGCGCCAGCGCCATCACTTGGATGTGTTGCTCAGCAGGGGAAATAACTTAATATTCTGTCGTTTAATAATCTGTCATTCGAAACAGTAAAATTTATATTTTTATTTGTGTACATTCAAAATGACTACAAAATATCATGCCTTTGAAAAATAAAGAAAACAACATGATGCGCTGCTTTAGCGTCTCAGACTCCTTGAACATCTTTCTGGCGCACACCAAAAATGAACCAAAATAGAGTGAATAGCCTTCTGACGCGCCTACTCTTCAAAGTCAACATTTAGATTATTTGAAGTAAAATGCATTATATAGTCACTTAGGAATAAAACACAGCGTGGTTCATGATAAAAAAATAATAAAAAAACGTGACTTTACAATTTGGAAAACACGGTCCGTGTATCATCTGATCATTTCATTTCCTGTTTGGAATGGAATAACGAGAAATGAAAAGACGGATCGTTTATTCTGTGTTTCGTTTAGTTTAATAAACGGAAAATGAGATTTCGGCTCGATTTCTAATTTTTCGTTTGTGGTTTACAAATCGGTTTATGGCTTTGATATTTCGTTTGCACACGTGGGCGGCGCTGAAACGCCCCTTTCATCTGATTGGTCAAACCGCTTCGTCTTCAGTACAGCCAGAATAAGAGTCCGTACGGCACACTCACATCCCACTTTAACCCCCTGTGAGCAATAGGGGAAACCCAGAAAGTGCACTGCTATAAACAATGACACATAAGCCCTGCTGTCTTCAAATAAATAAACTTCAGTCACACTGTAATTGCTGTACAGTATAATGATACTAACTGTAGTTTCTCCAGCTTGAGTTGTGGGTTCATCAGTAGATCACTGAGGTTTTTCACTCCAGAGTCTCCTAGTTTATTCCAGCTCAGGTCCAGCTCTCTCAGGTGTGACGGGTTTGATTTCAGAGCTGAAGTCACATCAGAACAACCTTCATCTGTCATATCACAGCAGCTTAACCTACATTAGCAGAGAGAGAGAAGAAAATAAGACAGAAGAAAAGAAAACTCTTTATTCTGTAAAGTCACATCATCTTCATAAGCAAATAAAACAGAGGAAGAGAGATCTTCATCTTTATTTCACCAGATCACAAAATACTCAGTTTGCACAAATACAGTGTTAAAGTGTTTTAGTTTAAACTGTTGAAGTGATTTTAAGCATTTTGATTCTTGTATGTGAATGTGACAGAGAGAGTGTAGAGGGATACAAACTGTCACTTTGAGTGATTTATGACCCTCTAAGCCCCGCCCCCTTTTTGACCGTGGGAATTTCCCACGCTAGCTCCTCCCACTTATGGACTGTACAGTATACCGTGGGAAAATCGGACTTGTGGCACGCCTCCTTATGGGTTGAGCATCTGAAGCGTGGGAAAATCTCCCATGCTCAGTAGTTCTAAACAGGTGTATATTAAAAACTTTTTAAGAAATGTACAATAAAGACATAGCCAGAGATGAGTTCAGTGTTTTTTATTTATTAAAGAAGACATATGTACATTTAAAACATCAATGAAATAAGTTAAAATTACATTTTTCTCTAAAAGAGTTATTTCAAGATGTTATTTCAAGATTAAAACATTAAAACAACTTTTTCATTTACAAAAAGATCATTTTTCTCTAAAAAAGAGCTATTAAAAACATTAAAAAAAAGATCATTTTTAAAATGTTGATTTGTAAGCATTTAACTTTCACATAGTATTTTGTAAAACTTTTACATAAAACACAGTTTAAAAAGCCTTGCGTTTTTACATACCATTTGTTAAAGACTCGGGGGTTTAAAGACAAAAGTGTTTTCCTTGTGTAATTTTTCTGGAGCAAAGTGAAAAAATGTCCACACACGCCGAAGATTTGTCAGGAGTGACATTTTCTGAAGGTTACAGAGAGACACAGTCAGACTCCGCCTCTACCCCCACCCACAACAGATGTCACCGTGGAAATTCCCACAGTCCCTTCAAGCTCCCAAATAGAAAAAGCGACCGGTCACTTCAGAGTCCAAGCTGGAAATGACCAGAGAATCATGGTGCAACGGCTCGAAGAGACCACACCCCCTAACACACCCCTCTCAAAAGTGAGTGGTCAATTTCGATTTAAGGGTGTGTGTAAAAAATGACATCACTCACGGGAATCCCCCCCTCCCACAACGTCACAGTCACATGAGATGTTTAAAAAGGAGCGCAAACATGACAAGAGATACTTGTGATTTTACAAAACAAATCTGCAATGGCAACGGCTGCAACCCCGAAAACACCTGAAAAAAGCATCGATGTAGCTATGGATGATTTGACTCTAGCTCCACGAAAAAAACGGGAAACGCATGGCCCCTGCTTAACGCGATTTCTTCACGAGCCGGCGGATCGTGTGGAATATACATTCCATCTATCTGAAGGACGTGCGTGTACGTATGTTTATGACAAAATCAACAGAGAAGTCAGTCTGGTTAACGTGGATAATGACGAGAGATTCACCATGAATGCCACGAATGATCCGGACTTAATATTCACAGAAAGAGATTGGATTTTATTCTACACAAAAGTATGGAGAGATTTGAATGAAGGGATGGATACACCTCTTTTTATCGGTGAGTGGAGTGGATTAACCATGGGTACAAGATACCGGATTTTAGCGGACCAAATACATAAGCACTCAGAAGACTATATTTTCATACTTTGTAGTGATTTTGGCAAGATTGCAGAATACTCATGGCCAATTTGTGAAAAAGATCATTTAGAATTATATGATCTGAAATTCATGTTCCAATGGAAGGATCTAGCTGTGTTGGAAAATATTTTTTCCAAGATCAATCAGCTTTTCCAGTGGACTAATGCGTATGAACGCTACGCCAACATTAAAGTGAAACTTTTCCACCCCGAGTGGGCGGTCCCCGAGAGACGCGGATCTTATATAACCCCGCCCACTCTCTACAAGCATTAAAAGACGGGCTCTTGAAAGGTTACCTCATTCACGCACCATGTCTCAAGGAACTGACTCTTCATCATCATCTCAACTAATTGGAACTACTGATGGATTTACAACAAACGGATTAATGACTATGGCAAATGGATTACCTCAGAAAAGCATCGATTGGATAAATAATTTCTGTACAGAACTTGGTTATCACAATCTGGCTTTCCTCACAAACTACGGAGTTGCAACACCTGCCGCAGACGCTGAAACCCCTGACACAACTGTCGATGAGACGGACGGATGCCTAGGGGATACAGGTCACCGGATTATCAAAGCTATTTTGGCGGTTATTCTGGAAATTTTGGTCGACAAGCGGATGAAAAAGAATTGCGACGGCTGCATGGTGGACCATTCATCTCAGACAAGACACAGTTGCTTGTTTGAACCTTCTGCCTATTATTTTTACGGATGTTTTGAAGAAATCAGTGTGGAGCTTCTCACCCCGGAGTTAAAAAACATATTGGCTCAGGCCTTGAGTCAGTACGGAGGCAGGCCTCATCTCCAGAGGATCGAGGGAGCTGTTGAGGCAATTTTATACGGCCTCAAAGATGAGATGTACATAGTGGAACAATTATCTTTAATCCGTGAGAAATTAATCGACGAATCATGCGAGGAGATAATTTACACGGCTGTGGATAAATGGAAACTTGCCGTATCTGAAGATCCGGAGATCACACAGGTTTAAAAATGGGGAACTTCTGCTCTACCTCACGGATTACAAAATATTTCTTTAAATCACGTGTTAAATGTGGAATATCTAGCCTGCTCCATAAGATTATCCTGAATAATAGGACTACAAATATCGACGTGAGTCCGGATGAAAAACGACTAATGGAATTAATGAAAGACGTACGTGGATTATCGGACGAATGGAATCATATGGTAAACATGTCTGTCACCTGCGACAACATACCATCTGCTGTTATCAAAAACATTCTCGATCTAATGTCTGATGATCAGAACTCTCTTTTTAGAATAGGAAATATATTATGTATTTGTACGTATGTAACTGATGTCTGTAGTTTGCTAAGTAACGAAAAACGTGATGTATGTAATATTATTGATTTTTTAGTCGAATACATTATGGAGAAGAATTTTGAAATGTCTGTGAAATTTTATTTCTTGTTTGTGTGATATAATTCACATTACACATTACACATTACACATGTTTGTAACTTTCTAATAAAATCATTTTTGTTGTTTGCAATGTTTTTTTTTTTGTAACGTTATATTGTAAAATAAAAATGTTTTGTAACTTTTATGTTGTGAAATAAAAAAAAAATATGTAACTTTTACATTGTGAAATAAAAAAATGTTTTGTAACGTTATATTGTAAAATAAAAATGTTTTGTAACTTTTATATTGTGAAAAAATAAAATAAAATAAATAAATACTGAACAAATTTGCAACTCGAATCATTATGACTGAAATCTCACAGCGTTGACATGGCAGAACTAATGAAAAAGATATACTATGACCCCTCGAGCTCTGGAGCTTTTGGGGGTAAAGATAGATTAAAAACAAGCTGTATTAGAACAACACGGTGTAAGACTATCTGATAATGAAGTGTCCAATTGGCTCGCTAGTCAGGACACATACACTCTTCATAGAACTGCGCCAATAAATTATAAGCGGAACCGCGTAGTGGTGTATGGGAAAGACCAACAATTTCAGGCCGATTTAGTCGATATGTCCGCATACGCAAAAGAGAACGACAATATCAAGTTTATAATTACCATTATAGACGTCTTTAGCAAGTACGCGTGGACCCGGGTGTTGCGAAATAAATCCGCGTGTGAAGTAACTAAAGCATTTTTGTCAGTTTTGAAAGAGGGGCGAATTCCCGTCAAGTTACAGACAGATAAGGGTACAGAGTTTTTCAACAAGCCTTTTCAACAGATGATGAAAAAATATAATATAACACATTTTTCAACAGCTTCTGAATTAAAAGCGAGTGTAATCGAAAGGTTTAATAAAACTTTAAAAGGACGAATGTGGCGCTATCTTACATCGATAAATTCCAGACGCTACTGTGATATTCTGCAAGATTTGACAGAGGGGTATAACTCCAGTTACCACAAGTCCATTAAAATGAGGCCGTTGGATGTAAATAAAGAAAACGAATCCATGGTATTCAGAAATTTATACGGAAAAATGCGTAAAGAGACACCCGTCTTTAAATTCTCAGTGGGTGATGTGGTCAGAATATCTAAAGTCCGGAATATATTTGCCAAAGGCTACGAGCAGAATTATACCGAAGAATATTTTACAATAGCATCTTGTATACCCAGGGAGGTACCTGTGTATAAATTACAGGACTATGATGGAGAGATAATACAGGGCTTTTTCTACGAAAAAGAACTCCAAAAAATTATTGTGAGTGATGATAAATCATTTAAGGTCGAAAAAATTCTCGATAAAAAGCGACGTGGAAAAACCATGTACGTTTTGGTGAAATGGTTTGGTTGGCCAATGAAATTCAATAGCTGGATTCCTGAAAAACAGGTGATAGATCTTCACTCTCCTTTAAAACCCTAGGGAGAGTCGCTCGCGTTCTCATTCAATCAAAAACATGTCAGAGGAGGAGGGGTTTTACGTCACCCTACCGTGTAATGCATCAGCTCATGTTTACCCTGAAAATCAGATAGCTAATTACAGAACTAGACTGGCAAGAGCAATACATTTAAAAGGATTATGGGAAGTGGCGTTGGTCGAGTTCCACTATCCAAAAACATGGCATACTTTCAACGAGGAAGACGCTACTTTTATTATTGAATGCGAGCAATGTTTGAATGACGATGAACATAGTCAAGTGCGAGGGGATCTTAATATTCAAACATTCAGGAAAGCCCAAAAAATATCTACGAATCATAATACTATAAAACATGGGTATTTTGAGGATATTTCAGTATTACTCAAGGAAATAAACGCAACTCTTCCACCTCGGGTGCAGCTCAGGTACGATAATATAAAAAATAAGATATCTCTGAAATCAAATCAGAGAGCATCGCTAACTTTTTACGGAAAGCTGGCCATTATTCTAGGATTAAAACCAGGCGTTCCTATAGAAAATGTAAACAGTTCGGATGAACACGAAGACGTGCGCACATACGCACCACACCAGGCTGATATAAGCGGCGGATTTTACACTCTATTTGTATACATAGATATAATAGAATATCAAGCAGTCGGTGACGCGTATGTTCCATTATTAGAGACGATACATATCGAATCGACCACCAACAAAGCAGTCTGTGTCAGGCACAACAAGTCTCATTACGTGCGTCTTAATAAAAACATCATATCAGATATCGGCATTGAGATTAAAGACGATCAGAATAAAGACGTACGATTCACCTACGGCAAAGTTGTGACGAAGCTGCACTTTAGACCAGTGAGAAAACATTTGTTTTAAAAATGGCTTATCTCACACCGTACCAGGACGATCCCCACCGCTACATATCATATTATCAGGCCCAGACGGGTCACGGAATGCCGGGCTATGCCGGAAGCGGAGTCATGTACGGTTCCGGTTTTGCGTCAGGCATCGGGGGTCTCTTTCGTGGATTATATCGTATGGCAATACCGTTTCTAAGAAGGGGTTTTAGTATTGCAAAGCCACACATAAAAGCTGCGGCAAAAAATATAGTAAGTGACGTAGTCACCAGTGCCTTGTCAAAATCATTTAATAATAATAATGATAACACCGAGAGACAGAGCGGTCAAGGTCTTATGGTCATGCGCAGAGGGTTGAAGCCCCCTGGGACCCGTATGAGGAGGGGGCGTGGTCACGGCGTAAAGAAGACTAGACGCGTCACGAAGAAACGCCCAGTTGCAAAAAAGAGAGGAAGAAGCCGGACGAAGCGTGTAAAAAGATCTACAAGTTTGAAAAGACGAAGCAACACTATCTTCTAAATCATGTCACTGATTCATGCAATGTCGGACGAATGTATTAAATCCGAACTGGATATTTTTACCCTTCCTTTAACTCAGACAGCTATTGAGAAAAACACTTATGTGGAAATCCCCCCTATGTCAGCGATTAATGATGCTTCTCCGATTGAGTTTTTCATTGCAGGGACTGGTGAAGATTACACTGATCTGAATAATACATTATTATATACTCGTGTTAAAATAACGCTGCCAGATGGGACTGATCCCCCGCAGGGAGCTCCAGTGGGACTTCTTAACTATCCTGGAGCATGTATTTTCTCGCAGGTGGATGTGTCGCTAGGAGATCGGTTGGTATCACAGTCGTCCAACACTTATCCTTACAGATCCATTCTGGAGATGCTTATTAATTATGGAAAAGATACCCTAGAGAACAACTTTTCAGCAGGATTGTTTTACAAAGACACAGCAGGGCACATGGATGCTACGGATCCGGCAGGTGCAAATGCAGGACTGACAAAGAGAGCTGCGTTTACTGACGGTGGCAATGTTGTTGAGTTACTAGCTCCGATACACAGCGATATATTCTTTCAGCCAAAATTACTTTTGAACGGAGTTGATATTCGTATTCGTCTAACTAGAGCAAAAGACGAATTCTGCCTTATGCGCGGGGACGCGATCGATTATAAACTAAAAATAATCTCCGCCTCTCTCTTTATCAAAAGAGTGTCTGTCTCACCATCGCTCCGATTAGGGCATGCTCAGGCATTGCTGTCAGCAACAGCAAAATACCCGTATGATAAAGTCTGTGTGAAATCCTTTTCTGTGCCGGCAGGGGCGCGCGTCTCAAATCACGAAAATCTCTTCCTTGGAACTCTTCCGAAATCCATTATTATAGCAATGACGGATAACGATGCTTTCACAGGATCATACGAAAAAAATCCATTCTCGTTCAAACATTTTCATCTTGAATATTTAAATCTCACCTCAGACGGTGGGCATGTCCCATACCGTCCGCTACAGCCACAATTTAATCTAGGCAACGCTGTAAAAGAATATTATCAGCTGGTTACAGCCACGGGGCGGCATCTGAAGAATCAGTCTCTCGCTATAGACAGGGAGGATTTTCTCAACGGCTACACGTTGTATGCCTATAACCTTACGCCAGATTCAGAGTGCGAGCAGCATGTGTCTCTGATTAGGTCCGGTAATATCAGGTTGGAGGCCCGTTTTAGAGAGCCTCTACAAAACACAGTAAACATTTTAATTTATGCGACCTATGATTCTCTGCTTGAGATATCACACAGAAGACAGGTGTTGGCAGAACACTACTGAAGAGTTTGAAATGAATACTGTAGAGCTAACGGAAATTATGGATAACATTACGTGTAATGTAAATTTTTTAGGAGTACTCGCTAGCGATCATCTTCCCAAAGAACCGCTGACAGATCTCCCGGCTCTATTAATTTGTAATACGGATCGATCGGACGAACCGGGACGCCACTGGTTAGCTATGTATATGGATCGAAACGGATACGGATGTTTTTTTGACAGTTTTGGGAATCCTCCGGATTCAGATTTTTTTCCACCGTCCATTCTCACCTTTCTAAAAAACAATTCTACACAAGTTCATCATTCTACCAGACAAGTCCAAGATTTTACATCAGTCACCTGTGGACAACATTGTGTCTTTTTTCTGTATCATATTTCACGGGGTGTTGAGTATAAGGATATAATGAAATTTTACCATAACGATAATCTATTAAGAAATGATACTATGGTGTCTCTTTTTGTGAAAAAATTGAAACCGATGGTGTGTGTTAGTAAAAGATTTAAATGTATCCAATGTGTACAGTCTGGTAAAATGTTCCAGTCTTATTAATTCCTGTGTAACGAATAAATAAAGAATATGTAATGAATAAAAGCGAGTCGTAAGCAGATGAATAATTTCATTTTCTTTCTTTTATTTGACATCAAAAACAATAACACATGGATGTTAACAACATAATAACATACATAGTTTTAAAAAAAATAAAAAAAAATAAAAAAAATAAAACACAGATACAAAACCTCTCACACGGTTATATTTTGTTAAAAATTCATCCATTGGTAGGCATCTACTCTGGGGGAGTTAAATACGTTTTCATCAGGATCGTGTGCATGTGTGTGCGTGTGACGTTTTTTCAATGACTTAGTAGGTACAGCACCAAAGTCATCCGCGTGTGTTTTTGTTTTAATCGTTTCAATCATACGTCTTACATTATGATTGGTTACAGTCGAATAAGGAATCTTTAATGCCGCAAATGCATCCAGAAACTCATACCATCCTGGAGGGTGTCGACTGTTATGTTTCATTTGTGGTGAAGTTAGAGTTTTTACCAGATCAAATATATGGGATCCTGAAATGATTCTCCCTTTATAAATAAATTCTCCATCATCTGTCCATGAAGACACGTGTTTGGCTTTGGACATTTTATCCATAATATATTTGACATTTTTTAAGCGTCTCTGAGGAATATTGTTTAAAACTTCTGAGACAATAGGGTCCTCAATGACGTCATCATTCCTAACATCCGGGGTATGGGGGGTGACAGGTGTCTCATGTTCCGGGGATGTAAGAGTTAGAGTGCTACTTTCCATATCACCATGTTTTACCACGTTTAAGAATCGTTGTAAAACACTAGTGTAGAGCTTGGATTTTTCGTAAGTGTTCAAATCATGCCTCTGCAGTATATCTCTAATGGATGAGTCCAAGTCATTCTCCACAGTCGTATGAATATTTTCACGAGGCTGGGCAGTTCTTAGTCTATCCATCTGATGTTTTGGCACGAGATACAATTTCTCGGCGTGTTGCATTTTTTTCTCTTCAGATTTAGTTTCTAGTTATTAGACTAGAAATGAAAGGAAGTGCTACGCTGAGTAGAGGGAGCAGAAAACCCCCTTTTTGATTAATCATACGTCTCTTCCTGCTGATATTAATCTTTTTATTTGCAACGTATTTTAATTCTTTTTTTCTTCTTTTTAAAGTCCCGTGTTGTTTCGCAGTTAGAGGGATCTTGCCATGAATAATATTTAGAGCCACTTCACATAGAGCTAATATTAACTCGTCGGGTGACGATTGCAGAATAACACGTCGCTGCTTGGGCGAACTCTTGTATAATAATTTTAAGAGGTAGAGATTTCTGGAAAGCCGTGTGCTCATCTTCACTTTTGGAGGTAGACCACCGGATAGTCTGACAGTAAATCCGCTCTGAGCCGGAATTTTTCAGGTGTGTGTGGTTTATAATCGATTAACAAATAACTGTGAGGTCGTTCAGTTGCATCGTTATATGCTTCGATAAAAAACCTAGCATTACCAGGAAACATTTGCCGACCCAAAATACCGATCTGCTGCTTATCGCGAGGATTTTTAAATATTATTAAATAATTAGTATTTAGACCGATTGTTCTGCTAGATTTACCCTGGAAAAACAGATTCTGTATTAATAGCAAACAGCTAATCTTCATATGATGCACTAGTCGTGTAAAAACGTTTTCGACCTCAGGGCTGGACGCTGCTTGACTCATAACGTCGTCCATGATAAGGATGGATCGTTTGGCAGGGGGGAATAAAGACTCGTCATCCAATTTCTTTGGTATACCTTCAATGAATTTAATATCAAAAGCATGTGACATTTCATCATACATCGATTGCCAGGATGTATACACATACACAAAATTGTCAAACTTGACAGAGCACATTTTCTCTGAATTATACATTAGATTTTTCACAAGAAAAGTCTTCCCAGAACCACTTTGTCCGGCTATTATAGCCGAGAAAGGATGCTGCATTCTGTAGTCAAACACATCTGTTTCACACATTTTTAAATATATTACTAGAATCCGTAAGGTAATGTGGTATAGTCCTGCTGAAGGACTCTCTTATCGTACACTACGGAGAATTTTTTCACATCTGATCTATTGTGCAGTGTGAATCCCCTCTTGTTTCTTGTGATGGTGTCTGTTTTTGCTAACAGATGTAATTTGACACCTGTTTCGACATAGTCTCGCACAAGATCGGTCAGACTCTGTAGTGTAACTATTTCTGCATTCTTTGCATTGAGTGTAATACCCTTCGCTTTGAGACACGAACGGCCATTGACTGTTTTAAATGCATATGATTTTGGTCCTGATGAGACGAACTGCAAAATGCTGTCATCAGGATCTAGCTCGTTTGTGAGCTGACCGAGATAAGATCCTGTTTCTGGCATCCAATCATCTTTTTTTGATACAAAAACCACTGAATCTGTATCTGAATAAATCGCACGCCTGTCTAACTTCTCCAAAAGATTATATAATTCAAGTCGACCCCAACAAGTCGTGAAAGCACCCACGAACAAATTCACGTCGTGCGTGGGTGCTGGGTCTTGCGTTAAGCTAGAGCACTGAATCATTGCCACTGTGTCAGATACGAAAGAGAAATGACGTATTACGTGGGCGTGGCTAAAGAGACGTTGAGTGAAGTCTTCCGGATCTGTTAGGAGCTCTGTGGTTGGCAGATGCGTGCGCAGAGAGAAACGACCCCATAATGTGTTCAAGATGAGCTTAGCAATGGATCTTTTTGCCGGATTTTTTATTATTTTAGAGACTTCTAGCTGAACACCCTCTTTCTCGAGATATTCATCCACGTAAGATTGTTTGTCTGTCTCTGTCACAACATGAGAAGGAAATCCTGAGGCTTCCTGTTTGAATTTTAGGAATGTTTTGACATAACCGGTGAATAAGCTGTCAGATGTGTGTGGAAAATGCCAGATCTCTTGTATTTTTATTATGCGATAGCCTTGTTGAACAGCCTTCTGGAGCTCCGCGCTTACCCAAGTGCCTGTAATACATCTATCAGCCTCTGTGTGGCAGCATTGTGTATCCTGAATCTGATTTTCGGCACACGTTCTACAGAGAGGAAACATTAATTTGCCCCCACATCTGTAAGGCAACACGGGGTGATACAATCCTCGGGGCGGTAGAACTATGGCTTTGACGAGACCAAAATAGCTCTCTATCTCTTCAAAGTCCTTGAAGATAATTTTAGGGTGACCGATAGGATACGTTTTAGTGGCCTGTACAAAAGGGTATAACGATGTGAAATCATAATAATCGATTCTCTCATCTTCAGCTGCTTTGTGATACAATTTGTACGCATTTGTTCTCCCTCCGTAAATTGCATCACGAGGTTTCAGTCTCTCGGGCGCGTCATAAGACTCCATAAACCGGATGACGTCAGGATCTGTCTGTTTTAACCCCTCCCACTCACAATCCCAAATACAAATGACACGCATGCCATACACTTTATCTAGTGATTCTAGTTTTGCATCAGTTTGCCTCCTAAGAGTACCGAAAGACACTTTTGATAAAGGGTTAATTTCATCTGATTTAAAACGACAGTCGTGACCGTGGAAAAAGCATCCTAAGTACTCATATGCAGTTTTTAACCCACAATCAGATTCATGAAATCCATCGAGGTGATATGGGCCTACCGCACGTTCTCCGTGATTTAAGGCATGCTCTATATTAATGCCTTGACTAGTTTTGATATACTCTAACCACTGTATGGATACGTTTGAGAACGTTTTATACTGATTTATGTATGCGTGGCTGTGTGTTAGAGCCAGCGTGTCGCGAGGAAGAAAATTGGTTTTGAACGTTTTCATGCATGTTCCTGCCAGCGTTATTGATTTAAAAGGATCAATGTTTGTGATAGTGAGGAATTCGGTTCTGTAGCGTTTGCACGCTTCTCGTAGAATAACAACATCGTTCCGACAGTAGAAAGCGAGTTCTTTTTTGAAGTCAAATACGTCACCCGCTACACCTGCATACCACTCATTAAACTGTGCGCGCTCCTCTGTATGCATCGAATCATATCCGTAAAACTCTTTTGCAGGATATGGTCCGATATATTCCTCATTTTCAGGCTTATTGAAACGATGTGGAAAGAAACCCTTTTCACCGACACTCAGATTTAAGGCCTTGGGTATCTTTGTGAGTTTAAACGGGATGAATTGCCACGAGTCTATAAAACGCTGTTTAAACACCCTATCGTACATATATAGAATTCGACACCCCTGCAGAATAACTTTAGGAGTTATTCCTTCGTTGCTAAGATACTCTAACAGGATGTAGGAATCAAATCCCGATGCGTTGTGAGCTATGAAAGTGTATTCTGCATATTTTGGACGTCTAAAATGCTTAATTAGACGTGCCACACAATCTGTACCACCGGCTTCAAACGTCTCTCCTCCCTGTGTCATGGCGCAAACATAGTTAGCCACATGTTTATCATTCTGATACCTAGTCTCAAAGTCATAATATATGTATTTCTCGACACATAGTTCGGGTTTTAGAGGCTGTATGTAGCACTCATGAACACCTTCACTTACCAAAGCCTCATCACAGTGCATGCACCTGTCAGATTTACACTTGTGGGGTTTTCCACCTGACGGCCTATAAATGGTGTGACATTTTGAGCAGAATTTGATCGTGTCACATTGAGATTTTTCATTAGATGTGCCCTCTTGTTTATGTGTTTTGTAGCAGAAGATGTTTTTACAGAATCTGAGACAGTCTGGACACTGTCTACTTTTGGTTGGATGTGTTCGACACTCGTTTGTCATGCATATTTTACAAACAAACTTGCAATTGTGTGTTCTCCTATCTCTATATCCTTTAAAACAGTATGGACAGACGTATGGAGATCCAAGAAAACCCTTCAAATTTTTTATTAGATGGAAATGTCCTTCGTGATTAAATAGATGTACGGTCTTTGGGTGAATTTCGTCTGTGTTTTTGTAAACCTGCATCTTTCCTGAACAGTCTCTGTGGAAAACTACAATTTTTACTCCTAATTCTCTTTCGAAAATGTTTAGATCATGAAATCCTATTTTATCATACGTTGTAAAACCGCATTGTGTGTGGATTTGAGTCGCCGGTGTTTGCAACTGTTGGTCTGTGAATTCAGGATTCAAAAAATAGGCAAGACAGTAGCTCAAGCACATTTCATTGCCGATGTTTACAGGACTAAATAAGTGCATTTTATTCCGACTAATACTCTCACTTATTGCAAGGTCTGTGATTTTCCTACAACCACCTGCAGATTTATCTCTCACAATTGAGATTTGTAATGTCAAGGTCGAATCTGTCGATACGTCACGGTTGCTTTGAGCTGCTTGTTCTATCTGGCTTATGAAAACTGATGCGTCGTGGTTGCTCTCAGGTGTTAAAACAGCATTTACAGAAGTTGCAAGTGAATCTCCAGCTAATGATATGTTCATATACCCTGTTCGCCCTGCAAACTGTTGAGAGAAATCCACAACATCATTCAAGATATTTTGCAAACGCAAATTGTACTCTGCAAAATCACAAGCCTCTATTCCACGGAGATCTAGCGGTCTGTGTAACTGCACACCATTGAAACGCGGTCTTGGTGTTATTGTAAAATCAGCCACCCGTCCTCCTTCGATCATTAATCTGTCTATTTCCTCCTGACTTAGTTCCATACGCCCCATATTCGTTTGAGCTGATCCATCACCACCTGTCTGTATGGTCTCATCTTCATCATCCACGAACGGATCTAACCAGGATCGCTGTTCAACTAAGATATTATTTAATCTCTCTCTATCGGAGAGGTCTGTAGTATTTAGCGCTTGTAGTTGATCCCGTATTAAAGAGTTGAGTCTGTCGTTATTTTCAGTGGTCGTACGTCTTACTCTTGTTCGAGATACATTTTCATTTTCAGATTCGGGATGTGCTCTTTTTGAAAGCATTTTGATGTTTTTTTATTTTAAAATTGTGTGAAACAGAAGCGTAACATCAAATATAGATCATAATGTTGTTAATATGTATACATTATAAAAGTAGGCTATCAGTAAAACAAAATCACACGCACGTAGCCTATAAAAGTATCACTCAAATGAATTAAATGAATAAATGAATAAAAAAAACAATACCAATAACAGTTCCAAATGAATAAAAAATAATAAAAAACGACAGAGAAAATCATTTAAAACTAAACTAAACACAGATGTATATAATGAAATATAAAATCTCACACGTGGTAATATTTGTAATATTTGTTAAAAAAAAAAACCTATCTTCTTGGATTTTGTGAATTGGTCCAATTCCGTTGAATAATGTTCAATCTTTCAGAGATCAGAGATAAAACAGTTGTACGTAATGAATCATCATTCCTCACCTCTGTCAGCTCTTGTTGGAGTGAAAACACATCATTGCTTATTTGTCTGATTTCGTCCGATGTTTGATCGTGACATCTCCCAAAAAACTCCACAGCGTTTCTTAATTCATTCGTATGGTGAGCTTGCTGATCTGAGATTCTGTGGAGCAGCGCTATAACTTCTCTTTGTGACTCGGAAACGATCTTCTCCGTTTGATGATATGATAGTGGCGATGAAGCTATTTCCAAGACACGTTGAAAGTTTCTGTTGGCTATGCGTAATGTGGTATAATTTAGTCTTTGAAGTTCTCCAACGTTGAATACTGGTGTGAAGCAGCGTTCATCGTCTCCTTCATCATCACTGCTATCTGAAGATTCCCTTTCAGAATTGATGGTGTTCAGAACGGCTTCTTCGGATTCGAAAAATATGTCTGCGTCTCTTTCGTCTGAGATTTCTTCTAGAGAAAAAAACAATCAAACAATCAAACATGTATTATACGGCTTATTTAATATAGATAAAATATAATGACCCATGAAATCTTACCGTCTTCCGAAAAAATCGGACTCTCGTGAGAATAATCCTCAAATCGTTTTTTGCCTCCAGTTGTTGATGAAACAGAATCAGTCTTTTCTTCTAAAAACAACATTATTTTTTTTAAATAAAAAAATAAAAAACCAACAAATAAAATATTATGATTAGACAAAAAAATAGTTTTTCCCTTACCGTCGTCCGGATAGATGAATTCTTCTCCATAAATTTCCCGAAGACGTTTCACCCCTCGTGAACCATCAAAGATGTTAGCACCTCCACTGTTTATCAAACGGATAGGAGAATTCTCTTCGACCGCTGGTGAAACTTGTTCGATGCTCTCTGCCTCTCTGGAGGCTTGAGGTAGAGGTGTCGAGTTTGGGGTAATATCTTCGTAAATCTGATTGGTCGGGGTTGAAATATTATCCAATGGGTGTGTTGATGGCTGCGTCGGAGGGGTGGTGCTATGAGTCGGAACGTTCTCTGTAATTTCTGTTGAAATAATGAGTTGGTTTTTTTTATTTAAAATATTTAGTAATTAGAAAATATTAAAAAGACATGACAAAATATATTTCGTACCTTGTAAAAAGTCGTCTGCCGATACTCCATTTGGAAATGATGCATCATCTGCGAATAAAAGCATTTATTGAAATATCTTTTCAATATTGTGGGATATAATGTATAATGTATAATTTATGATGAAAAACTCACATATTTCGTTCAAAATCTCGGCTAATTCAGCATCAAAATATTGGTCAGGTATAGCTGCTTCTTCTGTTCCCTGATAATCTGCAGACATAATGAAGCTAGGATTCGCAATTCGACGTTCAGTCTCCTTCGATGGTTTGGTGCGTGAATGAATGAATTACTTTGCTTCCTTTTAAAGATTGTGCGAGGGATTTGAAAAACACATTTCTCCCGCTTATTTTTTTCAAAGAAAACATCCCTTTTTTTCACAAGCGTGAAGTCTTCGTCGTGATTTCTACAACTAGAACAACATATGGTCGTTTTGTTTACATGTCCGGATAATCTTTCCCGGATACAGCCTGTAATAAAAACTAATTCTCGCTCGACAAAGCATAAAACAGCTTGATATCAGCGCAACTGCAGACCTGATGGATCCGACCATTTGTGTGTGTGTGTGTGTGTGTGTGTGTGTTTGTGTGTGTGTGTGTGTGTGTTGTATAACCTTAAAAACTATGGCCTAAACTTTAAAACATAGGATAACTTTGTGACAATTAGACATTTCATATGAATGTTCAAAGTGATTAACAAATAGCATTTCACTGTAAGTTTGCGCTCCTTTTTAAACATCTCATGTGACTGTGACGCTGTGGGAGGGGGATTCCCGTGAGTGATGTCATTTTTTACACACACCCTTAAATCGAAATTGACCACTCACTTTTGAGAGGGGTGTGTTAGGGGGTGTGGTCTCTTCGAGCCGTTGCACCATGATTCTCTGGTCATTTCCAGCTTGGACTCTGAAGTGACCGGTCGCTTTTTCTATTTGGGAGCTTGAAGGGACTGTGGGAATTTCCACGGTGACATCTGTTGTGGGTGGGGGTAGAGGCGGAGTCTGACTGTGTCTCTCTGTAACCTTCAGAAAATGTCACTCCTGACAAATCTTCGGCGTGTGTGGACATTTTTTCACTTTGCTCCAGAAAAATTACACAAGGAAAACACTTTTGTCTTTAAACCCCCGAGTCTTTAACAAATGGTATGTAAAAACGCAAGGCTTTTTAAACTGTGTTTTATGTAAAAGTTTTACAAAATACTATGTGAAAGTTAAATGCTTACAAATCAACATTTTAAAAATGATCTTTTTTTTAATGTTTTTAATAGCTCTTTTTTAGAGAAAAATGATCTTTTTGTAAATGAAAAAGTTGTTTTAATGTTTTAATCTTGAAATAACATCTTGAAATAACTCTTTTAGAGAAAAATGTAATTTTAACTTATTTCATTGATGTTTTAAATGTACATATGTCTTCTTTAATAAATAAAAAACACTGAACTCATCTCTGGCTATGTCTTTATTGTACATTTCTTAAAAAGTTTTTAATATACACCTGTTTAGAACTACTGAGCATGGGAGATTTTCCCACGCTTCAGATGCTCAACCCATAAGGAGGCGTGCCACAAGTCCGATTTTCCCACGGTATACTGTACAGTCCATAAGTGGGAGGAGCTAGCGTGGGAAATTCCCACGGTCAAAAAGGGGGCGGGGCTTAGAGGGTCATAAATCACTCAAAGTGACAGTTTGTATCCCTCTACACTCTCTTGTGACTGACCTCAATCTCTCCAGTTTACAGTGTGAATCCTTCAGTACGGCACATAAGTGCTTCACTCCAGAGTCTCCTAGTTTATTCCTGCTCAGGTCCAGCTCTCTCAGGTGTGACGGGTTTGATCTCAGAGCTGAAGTCAGGATGAGACTCTGTTCCTCTGTAATACTGCATCTATTCAGACTGAAGACAGAAAGAGAAAATGACTCAGATCTATGATGATCAACTAACGTGTTCATCTTCATCCAGCAGACTTTTGCTGACAAATAAACAGGGATATCAAGGTAAAGGTAACATGGAGAAAGACTACACATTGTTCATTTAAATATACTACCAACACTGTAACAATACAAAGGTTGAAATTGTTGATGTATTCATGTTTACACATTCATTTCATTTCATTTTTAAAGGGTCATGAAACCCCAAAACACATTTTTTGATGACGTCACGCGTGACCTTTCCAACGTGATGATGTAATACGTGGCACATCTCAGAGATGGTACAAGACGGGCATTTGTGGTTACAAAAAATGTATATACGAGTAAACTTAGTGTCCCACGTTTTTTGCTGCAAATGACTGGGCAGTAGTTCTTGGACCGTCACTCACAGCTATTAGTTAATGTGTTTTTTTTTTCCTTTTTTTCCTTCATTGTTACTATGTTGTTTGTCGTTTATTTTTGTTGATTCTTGGTGTTTATGTTTTTGTATTTTTTTTTCTTTGTATGTGAAGGGGAACTTTGTTTGTTCTTATTTCATGTTCAAAATTTAATAAAGAGATTGATGAAAAAAAAAAGTATATACTGTATATATATAAACCAAAATACAGCGAATAGTCTTCTTGGCGTGCCTACTTTTGAAAGTCAACATTTAGATTATGTGAACTAAGTTAAATGCATTGTAAAGGCCTAGGTCACTCTGGAATAAATCACAACGTGTTTCATGATAAAAACGTGACTTTAGTTTACAGTCCGGAAAATACAGTAGGTTATAGTAAATTATTTCACGGACCCCCTGGCACTTGAGGACTGAAAGCCTCATAAGAAAGCCCTGTCGAGGCTCTTCCCCGGTGCGGGTCGTGTTGAGCCATTAGTCTGGGTGTTTGATGAGGAAAAGATGAAATGTAGTAGTTGCAATAAACGCGTTCAGAATCCGCACAACTGCAGCAGCGGAGGACTTTTATTCTGCTGAGCGGAGCTGAGGAAGAACTGATGACGGGACAGTTTGATCTTCAGCTGACAAATCAGAGGAAAGGAGCGTTTCATTCCCGCCTATACGTGTAGAAATCAAATATTCAAGCTGTTTATAAATGTTTCTACCTGAGAACGAAAAGTGAAAAATCAAGCTGAATACTTGTTTTTAGTTTTTCTGAAAAAATAAAAAGACGAAAAAGGAAGTGTTTTCTCATTTTCTACTTTCAATATTAAATCAAAAGACGAATGAACACACGACATGGTCCGTGTATCATCTGATCATTTCATTTCCTGTTTGGAATGGAATAACGAGAAATGAAAAGACGGATCGTTTATTCGGTGTTTCGTTTAGTTTAATAAACGGAAAATGAGATTTCGGCTCGATTTCTAATTTTTCGTTTGTGGTTTACAAATCGGTTTATGGCTTTGATATTTCGTTTGCACATGTGGGCGGCGCTGAAACGCCCCTTTTCACACTGAAACGGCACTGACAAATGCACTGTAATAAAATAATGTCTGAAACCACCACTCACTGTAAACTACGCACAATATTTGAAGCAGAAATATGTTGCTGGTCACGTAATTCGCGCTGCTGAGACTTGCAAGCGACCCCAATAATGTGAGCCACAGTATATGACAGATTATTTTAGCATGATGTATTTCCCATTGATAAATACAGTGCAAATAGTTCCTTCTCTTTTGATAAAAGAGAAGCGGAAATAAAAATCAATAATAGGCTGAACTGTACCATGGTAATATGTCCGTAACATTAGATGGCCGTAGATGACCTATCCATAACTGTTACATTAGAGTTAGGGGATAACACAGTTTGTACAGTATAAAAATCATTATGTCTAAAGTTCCCATTAAACATGAAAACCCAACAACCCAATGGGAATATATCCTTATTGTGTAAAACATCCAGAGGTGGACAGTGACAAAGTACATTTACTTGAGTACTGTACTTAAGTACACTTTTTGAGCATCTGTACTTTACTTGATTTTACTGTACTTGAAACTGATTTTCATTTTCAACGTTGGATTTGGTCTTCTAAATGCGAATTTTGTCATTGTTTTGGAGCACACTAGCTTATAGATAACAGTAAGGCAAACATATTCATACTAAAAGCCAAAAAACTTTAAATATGGCACTATTTGAGGGAACAGCCATTTGGGTGTCCGAAACCATTGTGGACGTTATTGAGTGACTTATTCAATCTCACATTCAATCCCACTACTGGAACTGTGCTCTAGAAATACATGTGATATTGATATGAGGGAAGGCAGGCATAGATTCAGAGGCATACGGTACTGTAAGTAATACACACAACAATGCAACAATAATAAAACAATGCGCTGACATTTACTTTTGATACTCAAGTACTTTTAAAAACGAGTACTTCTGTAAAAATCTTTCTTTTTTTTTTACTTCAGTAAAAATCAGTCTTTACAACTTTCTTGTAACGGAGTAATATTTGACCAGTAGTATCTGTACTTTCACTCAAGTAAGGAAGTTGTTTGTCCAGCTCTGAAAACATCTGTTCATAATCTGTGATTACACAATTCCAATACGAACAGCACCGGGAGGCGTCTGGAGTAACTCTGCACTGATCAATCCACATTTTTAAGACAGCTAATTTTACAGTAGGCTTATATTCAAAATGTCCTTCTCATATAACGCCAACGACCGCACAAATGGGCTTCCTTTGTGAAATATAGCAGACCACCGTTTTAAATAACAGTTTAAAAAAGGTTGTCTGCTATTTTTCTCAAAGGAAGCTCAGATAGATAGATAGATAGATAGATGACAAATAAAAGTTCCAGATGGACAAACATTAAATCCAGTGTGAATAACAATATCTTAAAATAAACTAGAGAGTGGATACACAGATATGGCCTATTTATGAATGAAATTCATGCATTTGTCATTTAAACTGATGCAAACATGGAAAGAGAGTAGAAAACACTTATTGTCCTGTCGCCCCCTCTAGTGGACAGCATTGAGTATTACGGCCTTCATTGCTCAGAGAACGCAAGTCAAGGGATTTTTTGGAAAGTAAGTCAGACCAGTTAGAAAAGATATAAGCGAGTCAGACCAGTCTGAAGGTCTGAGCTGAGTTTGGTGAAGCATTAAAGTTCTAGTCAATTTCTCATAATAATAATAAATAATAATAATAATGTTTAAATGCTTTCTTAAGCCAACATAATAAAGAAAACTCAGAGAAACATCGACCAATTCAGTATGTAATAAAATTGTATTAGTTTTATAATAAAACTAATAACATTTTAAAGGTATGCCGTGCTCTTCAACCGACATGATTTTAATTAATCCCAAACCTGCTAATTTTGTCAGTATTAATGTACGTTCACTGATTCTAGCTTCTCTCTTTTCTGTCTCTTTCTTTTCATGTGAACTGAGTAGGCTACACATGCTTACATTCATAAATATACATTTTGTTTATATTACATTTTCAAAATGATCTATCACACACACCTGCCTTTTGATGTAAATAAAAGACGAGAGTGGTAAATGTTACGGACATATTATCATGGTACAGTTCAGCCTATTATTGATTTTTATTTCCGCTTCCCTTTTATCCAAAGACAAGGAACTATTTTCACTGTATTTATCAATGGGAAATACATCATGCTAAAATAATCTGTCATATACTGTGGCTCACATTATTGGGGTCGCTTGCAAGTCTCAGCAGCGCGAATTACGTGACCAGCAACATATTTCTGCTTCAAATATTGTGCGTAGTTTACAGTGAGTGGTGGTTTCAGACATTATTTTATTACAGTGCATTTGTCAGTGCCGCACTCGCACCAACTCTTATTCTGCCTGACAGAAGAAAGGCTCGTAGCTTACTGAAGGCGGAGCGTTTCGACCAATCAGATGAAAGGGGCGTTTCAGCGCCACCCACGTGTGCAAATGAAATATCGAACCCATAAACCGATTTGTAAACCACAAACGAAAAATGAAAAACCGAGCCAAAATCTCATTTTTCATTTTTTAAACTAAACTAAAAAACGAATAAACAAACTGGTTTTCATTTCTCGTTATTCCATTCCAAACAGGAAATTAAATTATCAAAAAGTACGCAGACCCGTGTATCATTCGTTCAGTCGTTTTTTATTTAATATTGAAAGTAGAAAAAACGAGAAAACAGTTCCTTTTTCGATTTTTCATTTTTTCCAAAAAAACGAAAAACAAGTATTCAGATTGATTTTTCGTTTTTCGTTCTGAGGTAGAAAAATGAATAAACAGCTCGATATTCGATTTCTACACATGGGTGGGAATGAAACGCCCCTTTCCTCTGATTTGTCAGCCGAAGATCAAACTGTCCCGTCATCAGTTCTTCCTCAGTTCTGCACTGCAGAATAAGAGTCCTCCGTTGTGTGGATTCTTAACGCGTTTATTGCAACTTTTTCATATGTTTTTCCATCAACCAGACTAACGAATGGCTCGACACAACCCGTACTGGGGAATAGACTAGACAGGGCTTTCTTCTTTGTAGATTCACCTACGCTTTGCATCAGCTGGGTATGCAGGGTAGCCTAAATGACGGCTGTTAGCCTATGGTCGCCCTCGCCCAGTATTTTTTTTTTTTTTTATAATAAATGAAGATATAAATCAATATAATTAGTTGTAAATTAAATATTTTTACCACTAATACAAAAAGAAAAGAATAATGCATTGACTATATAATAGGCCTATATTAACGTAAACGCATGAACTGTCATTCAGACTGACTATCTAACAACCGGAGAACAGAGAACAACAGAGATATTAAAATACATACTCTTCTGAGTTTTATAAATTTATTAATTTATATCTCAAAGATGTGCGCTTGTGCGCAGCGCACCGGTCATGCTGAGAGGGAAACAAACGCATTTTATTATTAGCCTATTCAGAAATAGTGTAAAAGACCGGTAAATAAAATACAACATTAACATTATAAACACTATTAATAACATAGGCTATGTCTATGCGTATTTTACTTCCCCTTACTGTAGCCCATGTCAAACCTTTAAATTAATGGTTTTCAGAAAACAACAAGAATGAAAAATAAGTAGCCACGTATAATAAAATTATAACCTATAATAGCTTATAATAATAGCCTATTGTGTCCTTTATTATAAACAACATTTAGCCCATTTTAAACGCCAAGCCTAAACAAATTTATTTGAATCGAAACTGAAACTGTACCGACGGTGGTTTCGCGCATCTCTCATTCGGTCCAAAGTTTCCATATTTGCAATGTAACATTTGGATGCTAACTAGTAATGTAAAGACGGCTTCGTACTTCAGTCGAGTCCCAATATACAAGTATATGCTAAATCATCATCTTCACAGCAAGGGAAATGAGTTTGGAATAACAGCAAGTAGGACTGTGCGGCACAGCTTTTATATTGTACAACAGACCAATTAAATTAAGCAGAATAACTTTTTATATATTTGGTTGACTGTGTTTTATTTTAATAATGAATAGGCTGCGATGTCAAGTTAGCAATGCCAGAAGTGAACTGATAATAGCCTAGATGTTGTGTGAGCGAGCAATGCGCCAGCGCCATCACTTGGATGTGTTGCTCAGCAGGGGAAATAACTTAATATTCTGTCGTTTAATAATCTGTCATTCGAAACAGTAAAATTTATATTTTTATTTGTGTACATTCAAAATGACTACAAAATGTCATGCCTTTGAAAAATAAAGAAAACAACATGATGCGCTGCGTCTCAGACTCCTTGAACATCTTTCTGGCGCACACCAAAAATGAACCAAAATAGAGTGAATAGCCTTCTGACGCGCCTACTCTTCAAAGTCAACATTTAGATTATTTTAAGTAAAATGCATTATATAGTCACTTAGGAATAAAACACAGCGTGGTTCATGATAAAAAAAAAAAAAAAAAACGTGACTTTACAATTTGGAAAATAGGAAAATAGCAAACCCCTGGCACTTGAGAACTCTGGTCTACAAAGAAGAAAGCCCAGTCTAGTCTATTCCCCAGTACGGGTTGTGTCGAGCCATTCGTTAGTCTGGTTGATGGAAAACATATGAAAAAGTTGCAATAAACGCGTTAAGAATCCACACAACGGAGGACTCTTATTCTGCAGTGCAGAACTGAGGAAGAACTGATGACGGGACAGTTTGATCTTCGGCTGACAAATCAGAGGAAAGGAGTGTTTCATTCCCACCCATGTGTAGAAATCGAATATCGAGCTGTTTATTCATTTTTCTACCTCAGAACGAAAAACGAAAAATCAAGCTGAATACTTGTTTTTAGTTTTTTTAAAAAAATAAAAAGACGAAAAAGGAAGTGTTTTCTCTTTTCTCTACTTTCAATATTAAATCAAAAAACGAATGAACACACGACACGGTCCGTGTATCATCTGATCATTTCATTTCCTGTTTGGAATGGAATAACGAGAAATGAAAAGACGGATCGTTTATTCGGTTTCGTTTAGTTTAATAAACGGAAAATGAGATTTCGGCTCGATTTCTAATTTTTCGTTTGTGGTTTACAAATCGGTTTATGGCTTTGATATTTCGTTTGCACATGTGGGCGGCGCTGACACGCCCCTTTCATCTGATTGGTCAAACCGCTTCGTCTTCCGTACAGCCAGAATAAGAGTCCGTACGGCACACTCACATCCCACTTTAACCCCCTGTGAGCAATAGGGGAAACCCAGAAAGTGCACTGCTATAAACAATGACACATAAGCCCTGCTGTCTTCAAATAAATAAACTTCAGTCACACTGTAATTGCTGTACAGTATAATGATACTAACTGTAGTTTCTCCAGCTTGAATTGTGGGTTCATCAGTAGATCACTGAGGTTTTTCACTCCAGAGTCTCCTAGTGTATTCACGCTCAGGTCCAGCTCTCTCAGGTGTGACGGGTTTGATTTCAGAGCTGAAGTCACATCAGAATAACCTTCATCTGTCATATCACAGCCTCTTAACCTACATTAGCAGAGAGAGAGAAGAAAATAAGACAGAAGAAAAGAAAACTCTTTATTCTGTAAAGTCACATCATCTTCATAAGCAAATAAAACAGAGGAAGAGAGATCTTCATCTTTATTTCACCAGATCACAAAATACTCAGTTTGCACAAATACAGTGTTAAAGTGTTTTAGTTTAAACTGTTGAAGTGATTTTAAGCATTTTGATTCTTGTATGTGAATGTGACTGACCTCAATCTCTCCAGTTTACAGTGTGAATCCTTCAGTACGGCACATAAGCGCTTCACTCCAGAGTCTCCTAGTGTATTCCAGCTCAGGTCCAGCTCTCTCAGGTGTGACGGGTTTGATTTCAGAGCTGAAGTCAGGATGAGACTCTGTTTCTCTGTAATACTGCATCCACTCAGACTGAAGACAGAAAGAGAAAATGACTCAGATCTATGATGATCAACTAACGTGTTCATCTTCATCCAGCAGACTTTTGCTGACAAATAAACAGGGATATCAAGGTAAAGGTAACATGGAGAAAGACTACACATTGTTCATTTAAATATACTACCAACACTGTAACAATACAAAGGTTGAAATTGTTGATGTATTCATGTTTACACATTCATTTCATTTCATTTTTAAAGGGTCATGAAACCCCAAAACACATTTTTTGATGACGTGACGCGTGACCTTTCCAACGTGATGATGTAATACGTGGCACATCTCAGAGATGGTACAAGACGGGCATTTGTGGTTAAAAAGTATATATATATATATATATATATATATATATATATATATATGTATATACACCCCCTTTTTTTGAATATGTCGGGAAGTTGACCTTCCCAGACAATCCTGAGTAAACTTAGTGTCCCACGTTTTTTGCTGCAAATGACTGGGCAGTAGTTCTTGGACCGTCACTCACAGCTATTAGTTAATGTGTTTTTATTTTGTTTTGTTTTTTCCTTCATTGTTACTATGTTGTTTGTCGTTTATTTTTGTTGATTCTTGGTGTTTATGTTTTTGTTTTCTTTGTATGTGAAGGGGAACTTTGTTTGTTCTTATTTCATGTTCAAAATTTAATAAAGAGATTGATGGAAAAAAAAAGTATATACTGTATATATATATATACCAAAATACAGCGAATAGTCTTCTTGGCGCGCCTACTTTTGAAAGTCAACATTTAGATTATGTGAACTAAGTTAAATGCATTGTAAAGGCCTAGGTCACTCTGGAATAAATCACAACGTGTTTCATGATAAAAACGTGACTTTAGTTTACAGTCCGGAAAATACAGTAGGTTATAGTAAATTATTTCACGGACCCCCTGGCACTTGAGGACTGAAAGCCTCATAAGAAAGCCCTGTCGAGGCTCTTCCCCGGTGCGGGTCGTGTCGAGCCATTAGTCTGGGTGTTTGATGAGGAAAAGATGAAATGTAGTAGTTGCAATAAACGCGTTCAGAATCCGTACAACTGCAGCAGCGGAGGACTTTTATTCTGCTGAGCGGAGCTGAGGAAGAACTGATGACGGGACAGTTTGATCTTCGGCTGACAAATCAGAGGAAAGGAGCGTTTCATTCCCGCCTACGTGTAGAAATCAGATATTCAAGCTGTTTATAAATGTTTCTACCTGAGAACGAAAAGTGAAAAATCAAGCTGAATACTTGTTTTTAGTTTTGTTGAAAAAATAAAAAGACGAAAAAGGAAGTGTTTTCTCGTTTTTCTACTTTCAATATTAAATCAAAAAACGAATGAACACACGACACGGTCCGTGTATCATCTGATCATTTCATTTCCTGTTTGGAATGGAATAACGAGAAATGAAAAGACGGATCGTTTATTCGGTGTTTCGTTTAGTTTAATAAACAGAAAATGAGATTTCGGCTCGATTTCTAATTTTTCGTTTGTGGTTTACAAATCAGTTTATGGCTTTGATATTTCGTTTGCACATGTGCACAAACCGCTTCGTCTTCAGTACAGCCAGAATAAGAGTCCGTACGGCACACTCACATCCCACTTTAACCCCCTGTGAGCAATAGGGGAAACCCAGAAAGTGCACTGCTATAAACAATGACACATAAGCCCTGCTGTCTTCAAATAAATAAACTTCAGTCACACTGTAATTGCTGTACAGTATAATGATACTAACTGTAGTTTCTCCAGCTTGAGTTGTGGGTTCATCAGTAGATTACTGAGGTTTTTTACTCCAGAGTCTCCTAGTTTATTCTCGCTCAGGTCCAGCTCTCTCAGGTGTGACGGGTTTGATTTCAGAGCTGAAGTCACATCAGAACAACCTTCATCTGTCATATCACAGCAGCTTAACCTACATTAGCAGAGAGAGAGAAGAAAATAAGACAGAAGAAAAGAAAACTCTTTATTCTGTAAAGTCACATCATCTTCATAAGCAAATAAAACAGACAGAGGAAGAGAGATCTTCATCTTTATTTCACCAGATCACAAAATACTCAGTTTGCACAAATACAGTGTTAAAGTGTTTTAGTTTAAACTGTTGAAGTGATTTTAAGCATTTTGATTCTTGTATGTGAATGTGACTGACCTCAATCTCTCCAGTTTACAGTGTGAATCCTTCAGTACGGCACATAAGCGCTTCACTCCAGAGTCTCCTAGTTTATTCCCGCTCAGGTCCAGCTCTCTCAGGTGTGACGGGTTTGATTTCAGAGCTGAAGTCAGGATGAGACTCTGTTTCTCTGTAATACTGCATCCACTCAGACTGAAGACAGAAAGAGAAAATGACTCAGATCTATGATGATCAACTAACGTGTTCATCTTCATCCAGCAGACTTTTGCTGACAAATAAACAGGGATATCAAGGTAAAGGTAACATGGAGAAAGACTACACATTGTTCATTTAAATATCCCTCTGATGGTCCTCGTCATTTCTGACCGAATAATTTTCTGTTTTGAATTTTTAAAAATCACAGCTTCATCGGAAGGTTATGAAACTTGGTGACTTTTATGGCATTAGGTATGTGAACACAACAAAAACTGAGTTCATGATCCGAGCATGCTAAGTGGTCGTAAAAAAATTAGTCACGATTCTGGTCTTCGGTCAAAAATGATCCCCATAGGAAATGAATGGGAAATTGACAAAAACACAAAAATTCTCTACAAATCAGGCACGATGCAGAAAAAAAGTGCTCAGCAATGAAGGGGTGAAATTCTAAAACATCAAGAGTGAAAAACATAACATAATTAATAATTATAATTAATATATATATATATATATATATATATATATATATATATATATATATATATATATATATAATTAATATAATAATTATTACAATTATTAAAATAATAATTAATAAAATGTTATAAACCTTGGCAAAAAGTATTTGAGAATTTCTAAAAAAATACATTCAATCCACATCTTAAAAGTAAGTAATTTGGTCCAAAAACAACTAGAATTCACAAACATCTCCATTTAGAGCTATACAGGCATCTAGTGGTAAACCCATGCAATAACATGATTTATTTAATTTTGTTTAATAAATTGATTTATTTTTTTTATTTTTTATTTTTTTCTGAAAGCCTAGTCTCTATTTTAACCGAAAATACTGCATAGAAAAAAGTAAATAAATAAATAAATAAAAATCATTATTTTCAATGGAAAAAATGGACTATAAATATTGCATAAATATTAATAAGTTCAATCAAATTGTCTCAAAATACTAAATTAAAAAGAATAAATATTATAGAACAAAAATAAATTGCATTGGTTTTTACTGGGATGGAGGAAGTTTTATTTTTGGGTGTCCGGTCACTTCTGACCGGGAAGGCCCAGGATGTGACTCCTAAACGAAGACCTATACTACCAACAGGTTAGGATATACTACCAACACTGTAACAATAAAAAGGTTGAAAGCGTTGATCTATTTATGTTAGTTTACACATTCATTTCATTTAATCTTTAAGGTTCTTTCATGTCAATGTCACCCTTGGTTTGCTCACTGGGTCAAATGTGTTTATGTCGGTTGTTTTCAGACACATTGTCTACTTGCTAAAACTTTACAGAGTAAGGTTTCATTTGTTAACATTAACTACATTAGTTAACATGAACCCATGATGGACAATACTATACAGCATTTAATAACCTTAAGTTTAAACATTTACTAATACATTTTTAAATACAAAAGTTTTCTGTTAACATTAGTAAATCCCCTGTGAACTAACATGAACAAAGAATAACTGTATAAACTAACATGATCAGATTAAGGAATAAAAGTATTTCCTTAAGCTAGGGTGACCATACGTCCTGTTTTACCCGGACATATCTGGCCAGGATTTCGAGATCGCCCAAAATGCTCGGGATTCGTCTTTTGCTTTCTACAGTCACCATTCATTATGTTTACATTATTACGTTATTTGACACTGACACGTACGTGCCAGCTTTGCAGGTCATGCATTCTGATTCACACGGATCCCGATCGAGACGAAAACACAGGAATTTTCTTAGCAATGCTTACACGCACATCAACCGATCACTTGTTTAGCGTTCATGTAAACACTACATTCAGATTAACCAATCGGAATTAATTCAGTACTACTGAATCAAAAGGTGTACATGTAAACAAAATGAATGGCGACGAGAAAGCAAAAGCCGAATCGCGGATATTTTGGGCGATCTCGAAATCCCGGCCGGACATGACCTGGAATATGGTCACCCTACTTAAGCAGAAGACAATCAAACAAGTTTTGTAAAAGGTAGTTCATCTGCTTTAGTGCTGCACCGTGAGGCAGTGTCGGTGTATTTTATGGATGGCTCAGCTAAACAGGCCAATAAGAGACTATTAACTACTATTATTGCTTTTAATTATACTAATGTCTAATTAAAATGTCTACAAATGTATAAAACTGATCAGAGATCAGGTAAAACCCACAGACACTTGTTCACTCTCAGTGAATCTGCATGATTCATGGGTTCACAGAGATCATCGCCCCCCAGTGGTGAACCATTGACATTTTTAAACGTTTTGAAACAGTTATGACGTAACGAAGCCTCGTTTACTGAAATCATGTGACTTTGGCAGTTTGATACACACTCCGAACCACTGATCCAATAAATTATGCCATTGACATTGTGTCTTTGCAGTGCATGTGTATTCGCAGATTATTGTTATGATGCCAATTTGTGGCTTAATTTAAATTGAGCAGCAATACTGCTGTGGTAAAAGGGATGTCAAGCATTTATTTATTATTTATTTTAATGTTACTGAGGAATGAATTAAAGCATAAAGCATACAGTAGGCTACACTCCATAAATGTTCCTAAAGAGTGTTGAAAATTGAGAAGCCATAGCTTATGGATCCAGTGAATTACCCACAGCATTTATTCAGGGAATGTTCAACAAACATATTTATTAGCTAACAGGTATGAAAGCAACAATAAAAAAATAAAATAAAATAAATAAAATAAAAATAGGCAAATGTGCATGCAGGACAGCTGTATTTGCCAACAGTGGAAGATCTGACCACACAGTCCCACCTTCAACATTCTGAACATTCAATCTAAGGAAGGGAGAACAAACTATAGACTGAAGTTACATGTTTATGAAGAACAGTTACTTGTTTTGTAATGTATATGTATACATGTTTCTTACCCATTGGCCAGTTTGGCCTTAATACCTATGCTGCTCTCCATCTAATGTAGTTATATTAGTAAATAAATGTCACAGTTGTATTATCTTTTTAAGAACAATTTAACACACCATCACCCTTCATTGTGAAATTTTCACATCTCCTCTTTATATAATCACGCTCCTTTCTTGAGCAGCGGTCGGGATATTGGTTATCCTGCAAAGTTTTTGATTTGTCTAACTTTAATTGCATCCATTTGCTGTGGCAGTATATGGCCTAACAACAATGACACTTCATTTATACACCTTTTAATCTGTTCCTAACGGTTAGCAGACAACAATAATGAAAGCACATGATGTGATGATTCATAACAAGTAAAGAGAATATGTTAATGAGATTCATGGTACCAGTCAAATGAAGAGAACTGGCATAATTAGGGGTTCAAGCACGAAGTGCTGAAACCCTATTGTAATTAGGGGTTCAAGCACGAAGTGCTGAAACCCTATTGTATTTGTAAGGATTTTTATTATTATTATTATTATTCTTCTCCGCTAAAACGCATCGTGCAGCCCAAACCGTAAGTGCTAGAGACTTGAAACTTGGCCACAAGGTAGTACAAAAATCGAGGAGAGGTTATCAAAGTATGAGCCCGATTGGCCTATAGGTGGCGCTATAGCGCAAAAAACAAAAAAAATCCACTATTTTGCTCATATCTCAATAACCATTTGTCCCAGCTTCAAGTGTCATACATCATTGGAATCCTTGGCTCAAGCCGAACAAAAAATATAGGAGGTATTTCATTTCCGGTATGCAAATTTTTCCGCCATATTGGATTTTGTTCAAAACCTACTTTTGCAAACTAGTCCCTGGTTTTTCGCCCGATCGGAACCAAACCAGTGCAGAAATGTTCTCTGGAGTCTGAATATCAATAATTATCGAAAAAAAGCTATGAGGTGTCAAAACGTTCGCAGGAGGCGGAGCTAATTTTACTAAAATGGCTATAACTCGGGAACGCAATGAGATATTTTCACCAAACTCGGTACACATATGTATGAGCTCAATCTGGGGTCACAGTAAAAAAATCGCGACGATTGAACACTAGATGGCGCTATAACATGAAAAAAACATGAAAAGGGCTATAACCACCTGACCGTTAGTCCGATTGACTTGAAAATTGGTATGCAGTCTCTTGGTCCAAGGTGCCATGTAAATCTATGAGGACATTGGCGTATCTTGAAAAACATGGCTGCCATTGGCCAATGAAGTTGAGCACCTATTAGACAAGGTTAACGGAGACCGATCGAAACGAAACTCGATGGGCATGTTCAACTCATGGTTCTAGAGGTCTGTAAGAATTTTGAAAGAAATCGGCCACTAGTTGGCGCTAACGAGTTTTATGACTCTGTAATCACGTGGTGTTACACTCATCCACACAATATGCATATCATTTGATAGATCTCCTCATGGAGAACAACTTTGCCTCAAGAACCATTGCTGTCAATCAAACCATTCATTAAATATTCGGAATTATGTTAAAAACCTACTTTTGCGAACTAGTCCCTGGTTTTTCGCCCGATCAGAACCAGACCATTCTAGGACAATTCTCTGGACTCTCTAGATCAATAATTATCAAAAAGAAGTTGAAATTTTGCTTTTGGTTGGCTATAAGAGGGTCATTTAGAAAATAGGCATGTCCTAATACACTCAAACGTCTATAAATCCTAAATAAAAAGTCAGAATTTCACAAAAATTAATGAGCATATGTGACATAACATGCTAAAGAAGCATGGACATTTTTATGGAGATCGGACCATAGGTGGCGCTATAACTGTTAAAATGCTTTAAAACCATATATTTCCTATGGTAAATTGCCTGTATTGGCTGTAAATGGTGTTTTCCATCTGTGCTCATATAATGTTCATATAATAATGTTCAAAACCAGTGCAGTGCAATTATCTGTACTCAATAATTATCAGAAAAATTATAACTTCTTCATTTGGATTAATAATTAATAATTAATAATAGGGTCACTTCAAAATGTAGCCTTGACCAAGTGTCCACAAAAGCCTATATCTCTAATATGAATGATCAGACCTTAAAAACAAGTCAGAACAAGCATGAAAAAGACAGATCGGACAAAATTTGCCTCTATAACAGTTAATAAAAAAGGTGAATATGAATAACATAGCATATTAAGCCAATAAGTGGTATTTTACTGCCCCCTGCTGTCATTTCATCATACTACTCCCTAATATTGTTCTATAATTCATATTTAGACTTTATAAAATCATTATTTTAACATTTACAATCACATTTTGTCAAAATTAATCTATTGTTGTATTACTATTGACAACTGAGTCACAAGTGAATACTGAAACCGAAAGTAAAACGGCATTTACGCCACGTCCCCGAATACAAATTCACTCATAACTCGAAAACGGAAAGTCGTTGCGCGCTCAAATTTTGATGGTAAGGTCCTCTCCAGGCTCTTGATCGAAACGTGTTGTCGCGGGCCTGAATGATAGTCTCATTCAACAGGGCTCCTCGAGCACTATCTATGCTCTGAGTTTCAGAATTTTTCGCGTTCTGGTTACCGAGATATAAGTGAAAAACCAAATTCCCATTCATTCACTCATTCATTCAAACACTTCAATTGTAAAATGTAAGCTATAATACCACTTTTGTCCACTTGAGGGAGCAGCAAGATTACATATGATCTTTTCATTAGCTTTCAGTATTGGGAAACAAACAAATGCTTTAAAAAGCTTTTTTATTATGATAGGGCTGTAGCTATCGATTATTTTAGTAATCGAGTATTCTATTCAAGTAATCGGATAAAAAAATGTGGTAAAAAATAGATTCAAGTTAACAACAGCCTTTAAAATGACTTAAAATACAAATATATAATAACAAGCAATAATGATTGGTTCAAGTAAAGTATCAAAGTAAGTAATTATATGGGTTTTATTGAACAACACTGTTAAAATATACCCATGTAAAATAAATTATATAAACTAATATAAACATAACTTATGTACATGAATAACAAATGCCTGCAGAGGGCACCAGCGGCCTGGTTGTTGTTACACTAAGGCATTATCAAATCCTTGTTTATTGGCCAAACAACATTAAATTCAAATGTCAACTTAACCTTTAATATTTGGCCACTTCTGTACGATAGAAATGCTACAGCCACTGTAATTTCTTGAACAAGAACATGTGCACATCAAAACATGCAAACTCAGAGTGAGAGTTTAAACTTTTATTTTGAAATCGCGATGTTTAAACTTTTATTTTGAAACCGAGATGAACAGCAATTTGAGAAACCGAGAAGCAGTTTGAGAATCCCGAGACGCGCTCCACAAATATAAATAATAACAGTACAACTATGAAACACAAACTGCGTCTGACTTGCGTTCCCAAATGCACGTTATTGGAAACGTAAACAAACAGCACTGCAGAGACTGAGTTTGCTTGGAGCAGCGTTTACTGTGGACGGAGCTGAGGTAATTTTAACATGTACTCTGCACTCATGTAATTAAAGCATCTTCTCTGTGAAAAAACAAACAAACAAAAAAACAGAGGATATATTTATTTAACTGAATCACAGCCTTTGTGATTTCACAATAGCACTATGCTATATAATGACTGTGTAAATGGTTTTAAATACATCGCGTTGTCTTAGAAAACTGTGTAATTCTGCGGTTGATGGATTCTCGTTTGTGGAATGCACCACTTCCGGTAAATTGCAATCTAGGATTTAAAAAAAAAGTACTTGACTTTAAAGGGGTCATATAATGCCATTTTTGTACAAGCTAATATGATTCTTTAGGGTCTAAATTAAAAGTTTGTAATATACTTCAATTAAAAATTCTCATTAGTATTGTAAGATAACACTCATTTTACCTGGTTAAAAACAGCTCTGTTTTCAGCACGCCATTTAAGTGCATGTGTCTTTAAATGATAATGAGCTTTGCTCACCCCGCCCCTCTGTTCTGTTTGACACCGTTTCTAACACAATAACCATAACGCGCTGTTCATTAACGTGGGATTATGAATTATATTGAGAACGTCGTACATAGAAAACATGTCGTAATGTACTCTGAGTGTAAACAGCCGCATTCACCGTGAAGCGTGCAGCAAGCGATTTGCAAAGATTAATATAAAGATTTAGCCTGGCAAGCCAGACTACATCAAGATGTTTAGTCTGGCAACTCACCATAGACACGCTCACTCCGAGGGGCGGGATAAACGGCTGTCTTTCAAATTCCCTCTGCACGCAATAGGACAGCGCTTCAACCAACCAGAGCGTTTTCCCAACAGCGGAGCTAGTTGATAGATTCATTCAACTTTTGCCATATCTGGCCGGCAAAACGACGAACACATCTTCCTTTTTTAAAGAATGTTCTTTGCTCTTTTCTTAAAGAAAAACTTAACTCCAAGTCCTCCAGAGTCGCGGACAAAGCCGATTCGAAAGACTGTTCTCCAGCAGCCGTCATTCTTTGTTTTCAAGTCGCAGGCAGGTAACCGTCGAAACTCTGTCGTCATATGTTAAGCCCGCCCCGCCTACTCTATAAGCGACGTGATTGGCCTGACCCAATTTAGGTTTTTGCAGCTAGAAGGTCTATTGAGAGTTGCTAGACCCACCTGGCTGCAAAATACATTTTGCTGCCGCTAGGGTGCGTCTAGATTTCTAGGCTAATGAAGATTAATATAAAGGTTAATAAAACGTTACACTCACTTCTTCTTCTGGAGGTACAGCAGGAACACGAATAGTTGGTACCAATCCTATTTTCAGGAGCAGCTTCTTAGCAAAACCAGTTTTACTGACCCTCCTTTGTAAAGCTGTCTGGTGTGAAATGATTTGCGCAAACATGAAAGCATGGACGTTGATCGTGGGGAATCCCTGCGTCAATGCTTTGGGAATATTACATCAAAACATCAAAATGACTTAGACGCCATTCTTCTCCAGCATATCAATGCACTATGATGATAGACAGCTCACTCACGGTCTGTGTTGAAACGCTGCTGTCAATCACAACCGTGGGAGGGGCGTCGATTTTGTGACGTCACAAAATCAAACGGCTTGATTTCAGAAAGTGTAGAACATATAAGGAGATTTAAAAAAAAAACACTGGATGGATTTTTATCATTTTATGATGGTTGTGTGCAGGCACTGCCAACGCACATTTCAGTACAATCAACTTGTAAAAGTGCATGTACCAGTAGGCCTATATGACCCCTTTAATCGAGGAATCGTTACAGCCCTATACTGGTAATATAGTTTTATATTATTAGATCACAAAGAAATGCCTATAGACAAATAAATATACTTTTTCAATAACATATCCCAAAAACAAATTTGTATTTGTGTGTGTATGTTTGTGTGTGTGTGTGTGTGTGTGTGTGTGTGTGTGTGTGTGTGTGTAAGCATGCATTATTGAGTTAACATGGAAAAACTGGTTTGCTTTAGTGCAGAAAACTGGTTAAAATCATGAAGTTTAAAGTGAAACTGAGCCAATAAGTGGTCTTCTACTGCCCTCTGCTGGCCATTCTACTTATTAATGAAGTCTTTTCACATGTGATTTTGCATCATTCATATTTAGACACTTAAAAATCACTTATATAACAATAACTATTATAACACAATCATATCAGTGTTTATCACTTCATTTGCACTGACACTTCACATAATTGCTAGTAATGTGGTAAATCATGGTAAATCACGCTGGAAACATGGTAAATCATAGTAAATAATACTAGAATGTGGTGTATCAAGGTAAATCATGCTAGAATCCTGGTAAATCATTCTAGAACGTGGTATATCATGGTAAATCATGCTAGAACATTGTCTTTTCCATCTATGATGTCAGTGGTTACAAGCTTGCTAAATATAACTTTGTAACTTTTGATGCTTTTGTGCTTAGTCCTTAACGGCCTTAACTGCTTGAACCCCGATAAATGCTGCTTGCAGCTTTAATTGTGCTGATTTTTATTATTTTTCTTCTGCCGTAAAACGCATCGTGCAGCCTAAACCGTAAGAGCTGGAGACTTGAAACTTTGTCAAATGGTAGTACAAAAATCGAGGAGAGGTTCAGAGAGTATGACTCCGATTGGCCCATAGGTGGCGCTATAGCAACCAAAAGCGCGAAACTGTTCATAACTCCTAGACCTTATGTCGTAGACTCAAGTGTCTTATATCATTGGAAAGCTGGACGCCTGACGAACAAATATCTCCGATTTCATTTCCGCCATGATAGATTTTCCGCCATTTTGAATTTTGTCAAAAACCTACTTTTGCGAACTAGTCCCTGGTTTTTTGCCCGATTGGAACCAAACCAGTGCAGAAATGTTCTCTGGAGTCTGAATATCAATAATTATCGAAAAAAAGTGGAAATTTCGATTCACGGTCGCTAAGGGGCGCCAAAACGTACGTTGTGGGAGGGGCCTATTTTACTAAAATGGCTATAACTCCCGATGTAAATGAGGTATCTTCACCAAACTTGGTACACATGTGTATGAGTTCAATCTGGGGTCACAGTAAAAAAATCGCGACGATTGGCCTCATGGTGGCGCTATAAAATGAAAAAAACATAAAACAGGCTATAACCACCTGACCGTTAGTCCGATCGACTTGAAAATTGGTATGCAGTGTCTTGGTCCAAGGTGCCATGTATGTGTATGAGGACATTGGCGTATCTCAAAAAACATGGCCGCCATCGGCCAATGAAGTTTGAGCACCTATTAGACAAGGTTAACGGAGGCCGATCGGAACGAAACTCAATGGGCATGTTCGGCTCATGGCCCTAGAGGTCTGTAAGAATTTTGAAAGAAATCGGCCACTAGTTGGCGCTAATGAGTTTTATGGCTCTGTAATCACATGGTGTTACACTTATTGTCACAAAATGCATATCATTTGATAGATCTGCTCATGCTGAACAACTTTGCCTCTATAACCATTGCTGTCAATCAAACCGTTCATTAAATATTCGCAAACATGTTAAAAACCTACTTTTGCGAACTAGTCCTAGGTTTTTCGCCCGATCTGAACCAGACCAGTCTAGGACAATTCTCTGGACTCTCTAGATCAATAATTATCAAAAAAAAGTTGAACTTTTGCATTTGAGTGGCTGTAATAGGGTCATTTATAAAATGGGCGTTGCAAAATACACTCAAAAGCCTATAAATCCTAAATGAAAACTCAGAACTTCACAAAAATTGGTGAGCATATGTGACATATCATCATTAACAAGCATGCAAAAATTTTTGGAGATCGGACCAAATGTGGCGCTATAACAGTTAAAAGGCTTTAAAACCATATGTTTCCTATGGTAAACTGCCTGTATTGGCTGTAAATGGTCTGATCTGTAAAATGGTCAGTAAATCTCTGATCATATAATTTTCATATCATAATGTTCAAAACTAGTGCAATACAATTCTCTGTACTCACTAGATCAATAATTGTCAGAAAAAGTTGAACTACTTCATTTGGTTAGCTATAATAGGTTCACTTCAAAATGTGGCCTTTACCAAGTGTCCCCGAAAGCCTATATCTCTTTAATAAAAACAAGTCAGAACTTAAGAAGTTCTGCTCTTAAGAAGCATGAAAAATTTCAGACAGATCGGACAAAATTTGCCTCTATAACAGTTAAAAAGGTAAAAATGATATAACATGGCATATTAAGTCAATAAGTGGTATTGTACTGCCCCCTGCTGTCATTTCATCATACTACTCCCTAATATTGTTATATAATTCATATTTAGACTTTATAAAATCATTATTTTAACATTTACAATCACATTTTGTCAAAACTCATCTATTGAAGTATTACTATTGACAATTCTGTCAAATTAAGGAATGGAATCCTGAAACGAAAGTAAAAACGGAGGCCGCCATTTAGGCCACGCCCCCCCAGTACAAATTCACTCATAACTCGAAAACGGAAAGACGCTGCACGCTCAAATTTTGATGGTAAGGACCTCTCTTGATCGAAACGTATCGTCGCGGGCCTCGGGCCTTCCAGAGATAAAAGCCCTGAAATATATGCCTTTGAACGATCAGAACTCCCGGTCCCAATCGCCCAAAAACACCGCGATGGTCTCATTCAACAAGACTCCTCAAGCACTATCTATGCTCTGAGTTTCAGAATTTTTCGCCTTTTGGTTCCGGAGATATAAGTGATAAACCAAATTCCCATTCATTCATTCATTAATTCAATCAATCACTTCAACTGTTGCACCACTAGAAACACACCACTGTTGTCCACTGGAGGGAGCAGCAGGATTACACATGATCTTTTTATTCGCTTTCAGTATTGGGAAACAAACAAATGCTTTAAAAAGCAATCTTTTTTATTATGATGTTTTTTATTTTATTATGATATTTGTATATATTTTATTTTTAAATTTTTTATTATGATTATTATGAAGTTTTATATTATTAGATAAAGAAATGCCTATAGACAATTAAATATTATTATTATTATTATTATTACGGACTGGTAATACAGATCACAAAGAAATATGTGAAATGGTTAGACCATTAAAAGATATTTTCACAATATCACATCCTAAAAACATGGAAAACATATTTATCTTTGTGTGTGTGTGTGTGTGTGTGTGTGGATGTGTGTGTGGATGTGTTTGTGTTTGTGTGTGTCTGTGTGTGTAAGCATGCTTAATGGAAAGAACATGGAGAAACTGCTTTGTTTTACTGGTGGATAAAAAAGTCTTTCAAATGAAAGTGAGTCAATTAGTGGTCTTCTACTGCCCTCTGCAGGACATTCTACTTAATAAAATATTTTCACCTGTGCTTTTGCATTAATTTTTGTATAAAGTATATAATTACTTGCATGAAAATCACCTATTATAACACAATCATGTTTTGTCAAAGTTTATCACTTCATTTGTACTGAGCTCTCAGTTTGAACAATTCTGCCCCTCAATCTGAAAATGGTGTTATACAGAGGAGATTTGCAATTATCATTTTGTTACCTATCTTTTATTTTAAATATCTACATCTACAACAAAATGTGTGTGCATGTGTGTGTTCAAGCATGGTTAGTGTATTAAGTATTATTGTTTAAGTATTATTGTTTTCATTTACATTTTAACCACCAGATGAAGACCACTCATTGCTTCATTCTGCTCACTAAAATATTATTTTTCATTTTTTTTCCATTTGAAATATTGTTTAAACTTAATAAAATCATTAAAATAACATTTCAAATCATATTTTGTCTGTTTATAAATCCCACAGACTCACATTGGCTGCAATACTAATGTTTTTGTAAGACACAGACCTGATAGTCTAATCTGTGTATTGTGCATATATTATTGATATTATTACTATTGCAAATCATGTTATTGTAACTCATATCTTAATAGAATATTATTTGTAATTTTAATTCTTTATTTCTTAATTGATTTTTTTATGATTACTACAGATATTATCACCAAAGATATCAACTACACCTTCACTTTTAGTATTGATAATGCATTCAAATAAATGTAATCTTAATGTGCTACTTTATTTGTACATGATTAGAGTGAACAGAAATCTAAGACTATTTTTCTTCTTTTGTTAAAGCCATTTCAGACTACAAGTAAGCATTATATTACTAATCATCTATTTTAAAGGTGCCATACAATTGAAAACTGTATTTATCTTGGCATAGTTGAATGATAAGAGTTCTGGACATGGAACTGACATACCGTGAGCCTCAAACACCATTGTTTCCTCCTTCATGTGTAAATCTCCTGTTTGCAAAAGACCGCTGAAAAATGAGTGAATCCCAGCATAACACTGACTGTGACGTTGGAGTCAGGATCATTAATATTTATACCCCCCAAATTTGCATATACCAGCCCATGTTCTAGGCCAGGCAGTGTTAACGTGGACCTGCACAGCTGAATCATCAGAAGATCTGCAGGTATTGTGAAGAAGTAAGCAAGGACAATAGTGAAAATAGCAGATCATGGATATAAATGTTATGTTCGAGGCTGTGCTGCAGATTTGAGAACTTTTCATTCCCTTCCCACAAAACTGTCAACAGGCATGGTTGATGTTTACAACAGGATACCTCACCATTTTAATTCAAAGCTGTTAGTTTGCTCTGCCCATTTTACCACAGACAGTTTTTCTAACCTGGGAGTGGGACAATATCAAGCAGGTTTCGCTCATTGTTTGATACTGAAGAAGGGGGCAGTTCCAACTAATGTTATATTTCCATTACAACCCCTACCGCAAGCAGAAAGTAACATTAGTGATTTTATCCACTACTTGACTGTTGAAGACATTTCTGTTTCAGAGATATCAGAGAACAATTTAAAATATATCAATGCATTCTACAGCACCTTTAAAATAATTATTTAAAATGGAGATCAGGCCATATAATCACAAAAACAGGAAAAGGGCTATAACCACCTGACCATTAGTTCGATTGACTTTAAAATTGGCATGCAGTGTCTTGGTCCAAGGTGCCATGTATGTCTATGCCGCCATCGGTTTTTAGCCCGATCGGAAATATACCAGTGCAGTACAATTTTCTGGAAGCTCTAGATCAATAATTATATAAAAAACTTAAACTTTACCCATTGGGTAGCCATAACAGGATCATTTAGAAAATGGTTATGGCAAAAAACACTCAAAAGCCTGTAAATCCTAAACAAAAACTCAGACAACTCACTAAACTGCCTTATGTGCTTAAAGACCCTAAATGCTTGAACCCCGCTAAATGCTGCTTGCAGCTTTAATTTAAATTTATATTACATAAAAAGATTGTGTCATATTTCTTTTGTTAAAGAGGTCAGCAAAAAAGTAAACAATAAAGCATTTCCTCTTGTTTTAGAGAGGGTCATGCTATTCGTGTGAGGTGACAAATGATTAAGAGGTTAGTGATGTAGGCCTATGAGTATATTAGCCATAGAGAATATCAGTATATATGTAATAATTCATTATCACTATATCATATGTTTTGCTTATTTCAGTAATACAATTTGTGGTTGCCTCTCAGTGTTTTTCACAGGACTTTAATCACTAAAGACAAAGTGTTCTACATGTCCAATACAAGACATTAGATACACAACATTCAAGTTCATGCTCCTACTGAGCATAATGTACATGTACACATTTGGCAGACGCTTCTATCCAAAGCGACTTACATTGCATTTCAAGCTACACATTTACATTCTTATCAGTTCTTGCTTTCCCTGGGAATCAAACCCATGACCTTGGTGTTGTAAGCGCCAACGCTCTACTGTTTGAGCTACAGGAAAGCTCAACACAATGTACAATTCAATATTACTATATTCAATATATATTCAATATATTCAATATATTTTATAAATCTGTTGAATGTTACAAGTTCATGAGATAATTAACTTCATGACCCTATAAGCATAGCTGCTTTATGTCCAGGGAAAAGGATACAGAGGCGTCAGAGCTGGTTAAGAAAAGAGATCTTAATATAATCAGCAGAGTAAAATAAGCTGATAAGTGTTTTTATATAAAAAATAATAGATCCATTATAAAATTAGGCTATATGCAGATCAATAAATGCAACTGGAAAAAAATGTAAATGACTTTGCAATTTATGCTTCTTTTAGGTAGTCTAGCTACTTTCATTTAATCTACATCTGTTGTTATTTGTGATTAGAACTCATGACAACACACTACAGAAAATATGATACACTAATGTTGAGAAGAGTCTTCTGAAGTGCGCTGACAAGTCTGTTCATCCAATGAAACCGAATGCCCCATGTTAACATAGGCGTGGTTTCTGAGCTTGACACTAAAGTATGTTAAACTTCTTTGAAATTGCGTCAAATACGCAGGAATATACACTTCAAAAACAAATCGCTTTATTATGCATACCAGTGTGTATACAACTGGTGAAACATACGTTTTTAATCATGGATCCGTGAAAAATGGCTGCGACGAATCTGTAGCCGTCTAACATCTGCTGGAAATCCAGGTAAAACTGGGAAAAAAATCTGCGTGCACGCGCGTTCCCCCAGTTAACATGATCCCCAGTTGATCCGTAACACCGGCACACTGAAGCTTTTTTTTTTTATATAGTTCAAAGTTACTATCAGATTTAATGTTATTACCTTGACAAACTATACATCATTAAAAAGATATATGACTCAAGTTTCAGTATTTGATCACTATTGTATTCTGAGAAACTCATAGTGACAGTTATGTCTTAATTTGTGTCAGGAGTTATGTAACGAAAAAATGAGTCGATACCTTTAATATGAATTATGAGCGTCAGCCGCTTTCATTCAGAAAAAACTCCTGTGCTGTCGTCATGACAACTCTTGACAAAACAACGTCCCTCAGGGCTTTAGCTCACAAATGTGCAGATTTGGAGAAATATTGATAGATTCTCATAGATTTACATCAGATTTCTATAGAGAGGAATAATATTTATTGAATTTATACCCAAATGCGTCGATGTAATCATTATGAGCGCTGGATACTCTGATGTACTGTGTTTTCAATCCATACCAGCAGCCTGAGGACGCCCTATGCACATTTAAGCTGCGCCCGAAATCAAATACTTCCCTACTATATAGTATGCGAAAAACAGTACGTGAGCAGAGTGGTATGTCCGAAATCATAGAATTCGAAAAACAGTAGGCGAGAAGTACCCGGATGACCTACTACTTCCAGCGAGATTCTGAAGTGCGCATATGATGGACACTTTACTATCCCATGATCAGGGCCTGAAGTTAAAGTCCAACTGAAATCAAAATTGACCCTATTTAATTTGTTAGCGCATATTACTAGTCTTGTGGTGAAAAATTAATCTGTGCAAGTTAATACACAGAAAAAAATGGTTTGCCGTCGTAATCTTTAATCAAAGTCTGAAAAGTTACTTCCGGACTGGAATGGAGTTCCTTCTCTGACGACGTAGGTTTGACTGCATGGGTTGGGAAACGCTTAACCACTCCCCTCAAACCGTTAGTCTGCTATGAGCGAGAGATGGAGAGGAGGAGCGCTAGAGTAAAACCCTGCCCTCTGTTCAATATGCCTTTTCACTGGGAAATACGTCACAACACTGGAGAAAAGTCGTTTGCAACTTCCGGTTCACGCGGACTTTAACTTTTTTGACCACCCGCCACAGTGACTTTTTACCAGACAGTTTTTTTTTTTTGGCCTCATAAAAGGTGAAAAAAAAGGAATTGCACAAACATTTGTTCTTTAACTTGTAAGAATACACATTTAAGTGTTGTCAAGTTATTAACGAGATCCATACAAGTAATAATAACTCTTAGAATACAGATATAGACCTAGTGCAGCTCGTATTAAAAACAATGGCTGGGCAGCTGTTAATTACAGCGTTCAGGAACCGTTAAGTAGAACTAAATTAACATTGTTATTACCATATACATAGGTTAAATTGGGCCGGAGCTTAGCTCCGCCTCCTCGGGTCCACAACACACCATGCCGGAGCTCAGCTCCGTCTCCTTCAGCACCAAATATTGTTATTCCACTTGAATTATTTTTCATCTCCTGGTAAATACATGGCATATGAGACTGAATAATTAGCAAGACTACACAGAGACACCCAGGCTACATGGAATTATCAGACGTCATAATGCGCGTTCTCTGGTTCAGCACCTGCCCACCAGCGACGTTACCATGGAAACCCGCGAACGGCTAGCAAAATCAATCTTTTAAATTCAACCGCCCGATGGGCTCATTGTGCCGTCTAATTCTTTATCGAGCATACGTGAGTATTTGGTTTACTTTACCTCAGATAAATAAGATACGTAATTATTCATTTCAAACGCAACCTACAACTTCATTTTCTAATGTGACTAATGTAGCCTCGCTCGCACTGTTTTTGATTTGATTTGTCTGCTAAGGCCCATAGCTGCCAACTTTCACGCTCTCACGTGACGCCACACATCAATTTTCTCACGCACAGTAACATTGCAAAGCAAAGAGGACACGGAGACCGACAGACAAGACAAAGCAGGATACTTATGTTATAAAAAATAATATCATCTCTCAGATTCTGTCAATTTTATTTCAAAATTCAAGCAATAAATACCGTTTTGGCGCTTGTAAATGTGACGTGACAGATCCCTATAACTGTTAGCGTCACGTGAACGGATGATCTCTAGCTAATGAACAATGTTAAATACAGTTGTTGGTGTTATAATTAAAAAAAACGCATTATATGTCTGGACTGATTAGGTGAGTTTTTGTTGTTTTTTTTTGTCTTGAGAAAAATGAATGCCTATCTTGTGTAGCCTACCTAATATTTATCCAAATGAGTCAATATTGAATCAAATCACAAGCACTGAACTGAATTGAAATCATAAAATTTGTGTCAAGCAATAAAAAAAGTAGTTTATCAGAAATTGTACCATGTAAACAATATAAATTGTTTTTACTAAACCTAATACAATTCTGCTTAGTTACTAAAATGTTCAGATTTTTTTTCACCATACTAACACCAATTTGATATTTAAAAATAAAATATTTAAAAAGTATATAATTATCTAACATCTGACTAATATAACAAACTGCCAAAGAAATTGGCCCTGATTCTCTTAAATCAACATCATTTTCTTGTTTAAAAAGATGTTTACACTGTTAGACCTTACCAGGTTTTTTTTACAGTAAAAGAGTAAAAGGGGGGCGAGTTCAACTTCAGACTAGAGTAATGATGAGACGAGATGAATCCTCCAGTTTCTTGCAGCGCTCCGGTCTGCAACGCTCTGAAAGCTGCCACAGTTCACACCAATTCAACGAGACGGTGCGGTGCATCATCTTGATAGCACAACGACTCTTTGTAAAAAATATTCTAGGCTACGTCATACAATTTTCAAAAGTCTTGTGAAGAAATAATCAGTATGGGTTTCATGGCCTTATTTCAGTGAGAATTTTTTTTTGTATTTTCAAAAACCACGCATAAATGTCATTATCTCAAAACTACAAACTTTTACATACATGCTGCTGATATATTATTGTAGCAGAGTTTGTGCTGAATACAGTGTAATTAGACTTTAGCCATGAAAATGTCACAAGTAACAGAAATAACCAGAAATGTCAGAGCATGTCAGAACACCTCCAGGGCCCAGAAAACAGCTCAGACCTCAGAGGGTTAAAAAGATGTTTACACTGTTAGACCTTACCAGGTTTTTTACAGTAAAAGAGTAAAAGGGGGGCGAGTTCAACTTCAGACTAGAGTAACGACGAGACGAGATGAATCCTCCAGTTTCTTGCAGCGCTCCGGTCTGCAACGCTCTGAAAGCTGCCACAGTTCACACCAATTCAACGAGACGGTGCGGTGCATCATCTTGATAGCACAACGACTCTTTGTACTTCAGTCCAACTTCCGACTTTTCGGCTATTTTTTGTAGCTTTATATATATCATTTGTTGCGTCTAAATATGAATGAGGATATGGTTATTGATAAATCGAATTGTTATTGTTGTTCTTATTATCATTTAGGAGGGCTTAGGAACATTTTGGGGTAGCTTCAGCCCCCCTAAAATAGGCCAAACGACGTCCCTGCTGTAATCTACAGTATGTTACTGTAAAAATCCACTAAATTAAAACTCAAGTTAACTAATTTCACTTGCAGAAACCGACTGCCTTAAATTGACCAACTGTCATTTAAATGTATTACTAAAATTTATAATGCATAAATAATGTGAGCAAAGTATTACTGTGAACTTCTTTCATTTGAAACCACTAAAAAACTATTGAACATAAAAAGATTTCCACTGGACCAGCAACTACACAGTCACCACCTGTTAAATAAAGCAACATGCAGAGTATCATCAATGTTTGTAGATCTTCTGCTGGACTGAAGCACAGGCTCTACTCTTCAGCACAACGGTGACCCAAAAAATACATTTTACAGTAAACTACTGGCAACAGTGTTCCAGTATAAACCTGTTTTATAACTTACAGTTTATTACTGTTAAAATACATTTCGTGGGTGTGACTTTTTATCTTACAATGTTAACCCTTTCAACCCCACAGGAAAATCCACACTACAAAGAGTAAAAAGTAACATTGACGCAGTGTTGCAGTGAGATAATTAAGTGAATATGTTGAATAATAAGTGAATAAGTGAAATAAGTGATTGTTGAGCATTAGTGATGAACACCTGCTGTTAACAAGCAGGATCACTGAAGGAAAGAGGATCACACAAACAGAAAATAGAGAAACAGAAGAACTACAACTGACTTCCAGCCATTACACATTATTACACTTATTATTAACAGTATGACTTTATTTCTGTCATACATCTACAGAAATTGTTATTGATATGTTTAATTGAAAATGTTTGGTTTGAAGTTATACCATGATGGAGATCAGTGTTTGCTTTAGTTGGGATGCTGACCCTTGACTTTTTAACATTAGTTTTTCACTGGCTGACTGAACTGTGTTTTTGTAAGTCACATTTGTGCACACACACGGTTTGTGAATGATTGCGGTTATATTGATTATGATGAAAAAAAAAAAAATCATCATATAGCCTGTTCATTCACTAAATGTCTCAGTTTTTAATCCTCTATCTTAAGTGTTATATTACCACCACTGTGAAACTACAGTAAGAAGTTACGATGATGATTTTTTGAACACATATAATGCACAGCCTAAAAAAGAAACAGAGCTACAATGTCTTGTAGAAACACAGAGATATCAAAAATCTGCATATGTCTCTCATCAGTGGTGGCAATAATTTATTTTTATTTATTCATTCATGCAGGAGTGCATGCTGGGAGTTTTATACTATCCTGGAACCCAGCATGCATTGCGACATGAAAGTTTTTACTGTCACCATTGTTGAGATTCATATGCTGATTGTTGATGTCTGTTTGTGTCTAAGACAAGCAGGAGATATTTTAAAGCACTATTAAAATATTATTTCAATATACTTCAGAATAACTAATTACAGAAACATTGTATTTCACGTTATAGATTAACAAATATGATTAATATGAAATAGAAATAAGTCCACAGCTTTTACACTGGTTAAGATCAGAGAATCAGACATGTCCAGGATGATTATGTAATCAACACAACAGTCATAAACACATGATCATCTTTCTCTTGATTATTTCTTGGCATAACAAATGTGTTTTATAAACTCATAGTTAAAGCAGTCAGAGAAAAATTGATATAATAAAGTCAATGGTTCAAGAGCCCAACTAAAACAAATACTGATCTCCATCATGGTGATAATAACTTTATTATTTTCAATAAAACATCAACAACTAAATATCTGTTAATTCTCAACAATAACTTTTGTATGAAAGAAATCATGTTAAACTGGTTAGTAAACTGGTTTCACACTCGGTGGCTGGAAGTCAGTTGCAGTTCTTGTGTTTCTCTTTTGTCTGTTCTTGTTTCTCTGTCCTTCAGTGATTCTGCTTATCAGGTGTTCATCAGTGTCTCAATTCACTCACTTCTTTTCATTCACTGTCAAGGGGACTATATTAGTGAACTACTGTAGGGAACAGTGAATGAGGGTATAGGGTGTGATTGGGAAAACAGCCTCTGAGTGTCGATTTTGAGCACTGTTAATTCACAGTATATTCCTGTAGGCTATTTTTGTTTTCTACGGTATATTACTGTTTTAATGGAAAATGGTATGATATTGTCAGAATTTGGCCTTATTTTACAGCAAGGGTTAACAGTGTATTTGCCAACCAATATTTTCAAACATGTTCACTTTCATACGTTTTCCGAGGGTGAAATCCGTTGCCTGCTTGTTAACATTAAAGGTAAAAAATAATAAAAAACTGTAAAGTATTTATCTTTGTTTGAATAACTACTCAACCTTACACATTAATACTGGAAAAATGTTTACCCTTTGGTGTAAAACACATTAAGTCATTTTATGGCGCGATTTTTAATGATGACCACCGTAAATAAGGGCTCCCCCCTCCCTACAAAAGCCAATTTAACCACTGACCATATATATCATATAAAGGCTAGATGTCTTAAGGCGGAGTCACTTCCGGCATCACCGGCGGCCATCTAACCACAGTGGAGCAGTGAATTAAGGTGAGTGATCAGCACGCACACAAATCCTCTTATCTCGCTGAAATCTTGACGGATTTACAAACGGTTTGGTTTCTTACTAACGCTATTAACGTGGCTATAATTCCGAATGCTTGAACATTTATGTTATAATTATTCATATGTATGCAGTGTCATAGCTACATCTCTGAGCAAGTTATGGTTATTTAAAAGTACATGCACCATGTTACGAGTGAGCGAGCACACTGTGGTAAGATGGCCGCCGTGTGCGGACGTCGACCTCCATTGGCCAGCAGCGCGCACAAGACATCTAGCCTTTATATGATATCTATGGTTATTACTGGTAAAGTTACCGGGTAGGCTACCGGACATTTTCTCACCGGTTCCCAACTCCCAACATCTGTGCAACTGTCATTGTACTGTAGCCTATGTCAGCATTGCATTATCTCATCTCATCTCACCAACAGTTTAATACTTAACCATAGACTGTAAAAAATATGGACAAAGCGTCTGTGACGGTAATAATCACACTAACCCGACCCCTAAATCTACCCATCACGCACATGCACACAAGTCAAGCGTCTATAAAACGCCGATGGCAGGCCGGGTGAAACCCGTAGTTGTTGGGACATCAGAGACCAGTTTGTCCAGGAGGGCAACATGTTTATTAGCAATAGCTAACGTTAGCTCCGTAGTGTCTGACGTTTTGAGCCATTCCTACGCATATTGCTTGATTTTTTTTTCCCCATCGGACTTCAGTAAAGGGCTGTGGACCTTTCCCACCATCTTTTCCGACATGAAGAACACACTTTACGGGTGTTAATCGAGCTTGATCGCCGCTATCAGATGAAGATGCGCTGCTTACGTCCTCCTCCATGTTTACATGTGCGTAGTGATATTGGCTTGATTTCGGCTCTGACCTACTTACATTTTCGATGCTGATTGGTTGAAAATCTAGCTCAACAGTTTTATATGTCTCAATACGCAGTCAATATAGTGCGCCAATAAATTACAATTTCTCATTAACTGCAGGATAATGCGTGGAGAACTTTTTGCTTGGATACCTTTTATTAACGTAGAACATATTGAGCAAAAGAAAAATTAGTGCCCCACTTGGTGGAACGAAACTGAACGATACAGCTCACGTACAGCGGCCTATTATGAAAGGTCTTAAATTTTCGATGGCAATTTGACTTACACATATCTAAATGTTTTCTAAATTAGAACCATCTAATTAGCATACTTTTTTTATTTATTATTCTTTCTTTGTGGATTTGCTTGTTCACGTGACATTTCGCGTCATTCGTGTCAGCATTACGTCCGTCTCCTACACGCGCGAAACAGGAGAGAAGGAGAGAAGGAGAAGCGAGTTGGTAAATGTCAGTTCAGTTCTAAGTTCAGTCTTTATGTGCGTAGTGGTGTGCGATCTGCGATGTGTATTGTCTATTATGATATTGTAATCATTGTTTTAACGATGTACGAGGCACTGTGAGCTGACATCGCTTTTGTCTCTCGTGCTTTCACTGCGTGATGTGTGCAGTTATAGGTAGGCTATGTTCCCAAATTAGTTTTTGTCTCATATTTATATCATATTATGTTGTTATCATAGACCTACAATATCACATCACAGGGTATCTGCACAATTTTTAAAGTTAAATTTAAGGCTTTTTAAGACTTTTTTAAGACCTGAAGAAATCAAAATTAATACCGTACATTAGGTGTGCGCAATATTGACAAAAATATGTCTCGATATTTTCAAAGTTTTGTTGATAATAATTAGATGATATTTTACTGATTGTGTTTTTGTACTGGTATCCCGGCTGGTTTAGGCCTGTTGTTGACAGCAGACCCAGGAAGATATTCATATTTTTTATATTCTATAGAGGTCAGTTCACAGTAGTGACAGAAATTAACATTTTTATTAAGGGGCAATATTTTCCACCTTAAATTGATTTCCAGGGGCATTTTCACCTATATATGGACATTGTTTCTAAACGTATTTAGAGGTATGCATCACCTTTTATGTCAAATTCTAACATTCAAATTATATTAGAATAACACAGTACCAATGTCAAAATAAATCATTAAATTAAAATCCATCCTTGCAGTGCAGAGGAGACACAGAAGCGGCATCAAAACTGGCATTAGCCTACTATATTTAGGCCTACACTTCATTTACAATTGCATAAATAAAGCTATTCAATATTTAAATACGAAATGATTTATAATTTTAACATTTTAATTAAAGGATACTTTAAATATGAAACTAAAACCACCAGTAGGTGGCGGCAAGTCACTGTCTTAATAAGCGAGTTGTTGGAGTCATTTATTCAACCGATTTGTTCAAACGGCTGATTCATTCAGAAAAACATGTGATTGTTCATTGAATCGTTGAAAGGATTCGTTCAAAACGCGGATTTCAGTAAAAAAAAAAAAAAACATTGCTGTCTGTTGGACCACGGCTTCATTATGAAATTCTCGTCGGCGATATAAAGTGAAAATTGACGCAGTGAAAGCAAGCATGAGAGAGAAACGCGATGTCAGCTCGCACTCGCAGTGCCTCGTACATAGTTAAAACAATGATTACAGTATCATCATAGTTCATAGACAACATCGCACACTCCTAAGCACATAAAGAATGAACTTACAATCAAACTGACATTTACTCGTTTTCTTCTCTCCTCTCGCGTGCAGCAGTGGCGGTTCTAGGGGGGGGGCTGGGGGGGCCAGGGGGGGGCAGTGCCCCTGTGTCAACAAGCTTGGCCCCCCCTCTGGCCCCCCTAAATTTGGAATCGTCAAATCACACCAAACAACTGCGCATTTTATCAGTTGCGGCGCCTTCATCTATAGGCTACACTGCAGCACGACGTATATTCACATCAAATGTTAACGCAGAGGAACGGGACACTGCAGTTCACAAAAGTTCATTATTTGCATGTGCTTTAAAGCCTTGCCAGTTAAACATGTCATTCGCTGCTGATGCATGCGCTTTACTGAGCGCGTACACTCGACGCGCACATGCACTAAAAGCCTGTTACTGGACTAAGTTATCTTTTGAGTCTTATATTGCGCTAATACTGTCAAATACAGACAATGTTTACATAAACAAAGTTGGTTATGTCTAAAGTGAAAGCAAACAGAGAAAATTAATTAAAATCTGCTTGTCATATGCGTGTATATTAGACGCGTCGCGTGCAGTTCTTAAAGAGACAGTAGCCCTAATAATAAACATGCTGCCGCTTGTCCTTAAAGAGATAGTTCACCCAAAACCAAACAGTTGCTGGTCCCCATTGACTTCCATACATAGTAGGAAAAAAATATACTATGGAAGTCACAGGGGAACATCAACTGTTTGGTTACTCACATTCTTTCAAATAACGTTTATTTTCAACAGAAGAAAGAAACTTATTCGGGTTTAAAACAACTTAAGAGAGTAAATTATGACTTTTTTGGGGGAGAACTATCCCTTTAATGTTAATAAAACAACAAAACACAGAGGAAATCATTCACTGCTCTTGACTGGAGCTTTAAGTCTGTTGTGTTTTATTTTCATATTTGTTTATTTAATTACTTTCTTCAATTCTACTGTTAAATTTAAAGACTTTTTATTGCCTTAAATTTGAAAAATCTAATTTAAGACCTTTTAAGACTTTTTAAGGATCCGCGGAGACCCTGCATCAGCAAGACTTCCGTTTTCCCGTGCACAATTGCAAATGTGATTATTGTTATATTTATATAACAGTTAAATTAACAATAAATTAACATTGTGAGTTACATTTTATAAACAGTATTGTCAATATTGTTTGTTTTCCCTTTATTTCGCTGATGAGAATTTCAAAATGAAGCCATAGCAGAGTCTCAATCAAGCGGCAACCTCCCCTTCTCTCTCTTGAAACCAACACGGAAGTGAGTTAAACTGCAATTCATCGACTGGCCGCTTGAGGCTGGCTGCAGAAGTGAGTCAAATCTGTATCTCCCCCATGTTAAAATTACCAACTTTACAGCAGAAGAAAACATGTTTACAGCCTGGATCTCTATGTGGCTTTGGTCTATACAGCTAATTTTGCCCTTCATAACAACTGTGAGGGGGGTGCATTTTTCTATAACTCATCCGTTTAGTTGATTAATATTTAAATTTCTGCATTTAAGGGTGTGGCCACTTGAGTGACAGGTGGGTTGTCGCTGATGTCAATGCTAGCCGTTTGTCTGCTGTTACTAGCCGTCACTTCACCTCAACAAATGTTGCTGCTGAACTTGCCTTCTCTGCAGTGTTTGTGCTTTTTTTTCGGGATTATTTCATACAATTTAATACACCCATTACTTGGGTACAAAGCCCACGGCTTAGGATTCAGTCGTTGTCGTCGAGTATCGTTCGAGAGAACAACCAGCGCTGTATTTCAGTTGTTTTCCTCTGTGAACATGCACTAATGGATGTCTGACAATTTCGTTGCTTTTTGGAGTTTTCAAATTTAAAAACGTCAATAAAGGCTCGTTCGTTCTGCTCTCACGGAACAGATATAGATTATAATATGCTTATGTACCGTCAGGTGAAATCATGCAGGCGTCGGCGCTTTCTCTGTCTATGCAATAAATGCACATCCTTGAATGAGCGTGGATTTTCTAGCGCATTTACTTGAACTTCACAGGCAATATATCTATGGTTTAAATTTGAGAGGCGGCCAAAATCAGAATTTAAAATGGACTGAATAAGCTCTCTACGAACTTGACAAGCGATGCCGCGCTGACGAAAGAGTGACTGACATGTAAGTTAACGTCACACACTCTCTCAGAGTAATATTAAGTTACTGCATAATACATTTTCAACTAGCAGAATAGTACAGAATCACGATACACAGTCTCACTTGTAGCCATGTCTTTTAACTATTATAATATTTCGAAGGGCAAAAACAGGAACTTTTAATTGGCTTTACATCATCAAGTGTCACTTTAGCGCGAGGCCCTGTGCAGTCGCAGACTTGGTACTGTCAATAGCATTACCCAGAGCCGTTAACAGCCTGAGCTAACTCGATCACGTCGAGCTATTTGGGCATGATTTCTCAGCCTCTTTGCCCATTTTCTGTTATCCGGGAGCGACGCGAGGCCAAGATGGCGACGGCCGGCTCCGCCCACTTTAGGCTTCAAAAATGCTCTTCAGAAACCTACGGGTGACGTCACGGACACTACGTCCATATTTTTTTACAGTCTATGGTCTCAATGCAACAGACAGCGATGAGTTTTTGACTGGAATCCGCGTTTTGAACGAATCAATTTAATGATTCAATGAACAATCACTTGCTTCCCGAATGAATCAGCCGTTTGAACGAATCGGTTGAATGAATGACTCCCTCGACTCACTTATTAAAACAGTGACTTGCCGCCACCTACTGGCAGCTTTAGTTTCACATTTAGAGTACTTTTTAATTAGAATGTTAAAATTAGAAATCAGTTCATATTTAACAATCTCATAGCTTTATTTATGCAATTGTAAATGCAGTGTAAATATATTAATGCCAGATCTGATGCCGCCACTGTGTCACCTCTGCAATGCAAAGATGGATTTTGATTTAATGATTTAATTTGGCTGGTAACAGTGGTATTGTGTAATTATTCTAATAGAATTTAATTCGAATGTTAGAATTTGACATAAAAGGTGATGCATACATCTACAAATGTCCATATATAGGTGAAAATGCCCCTGGAAATCAATTTAAGATGGCAAATATTACCCCTTAATAAAAAATGTTAATTTCTGTCACTACTGTGAACTGACCACTGCATAGAATATGAAAAATATGAATATCTTCGTGGGTCTGCTGTCAACAACAGGCCTAAACCAGCCATGGCACCAAGCACAAAAACACAATCAGTAAAATGTTATCTAATTATTAACAAGAAAACTTTGAAAATATCGATAGAGACATATTTTGTCAATATTGCACACCCCAATGCATGGTATTAATTTTGATTTCTTCGGGTCTTAAAAAGGTCTTAAAAAGCCTTAAATTTGACTTTAAAAAATGTGCAGAAACCCTGTCACAGGTTTATGTGTGTGTGTTTTTTTTGTTTTTGTTTTTTTCTGAGGTAAAATGTATTGGCTAAATGATATTTAACTTATTTGAGAAATTACACAAAAGCTCTCGACAAAGGCGTGATCTGCGAGCAGCTGACCGACGACTCCTCTGAATTGTGAGCACGAACGACGTAAAAACGCAGACGAAAGCGGAAAGAACTAAAAACATTGCTCTAAGTGCAGTCAGTGGAATGGGCTCTTTAACTTTTCGCGCTGATGTGACCGCGCATGTTACGTGACAATACCAACCGTAATACCAGTACGTCCGGACTCCATTCATACTACCCGTATTCATACTATATAGAGCGTACTTTTTTAACGGTCGCGAAGTACGTTCTAATTTAAATGTAGTACCTACTCCCATAGTACGCGATTTCGGACGCAGCTTTAGTCCATATATGGAACACATGAAAAAGTGCCATAATCATGTGACATTCTGGGGATTTTTCAAAAGTGGGGTTGCAGCTTAATAGTTTAATTGACTGTTTAATTGTATTACTTTAAATTGTTCTGATTGAGGGAAAAAATGCTTAAAAGTAATATAATAAATAAATGAGCAATACTCACGTCAGTGTGTTGAGTTGACAGTGTTTATCCTGCAGTAGAGCAGCGATCTGATTCACTCGTGTGTCTCCTAGTTCATGTCCACTCAGATTCAGCTCTCTCTGGAGTAACGGGTTTATACCCACAACTCTATTCACATACTGACAGGCTTCCTCAGCAGCAGGACTCACAAACCTGCAGAAGAGGCAATTCAGGTATCAACTAAATGTCCACTGCATTACAAAAAATGATTGATACGATTAAAAACGTAATTATTGTTTTAAAGACAAGCTTAAGTTAGTTATTTAGATATCCAATTTTTCTTTACACATTTAAATACACAAATAAATATATATTTAAAAGAAACTAGAGCAACACTCAGTCCTAAAGCAAACATAAGCATAAGAACAGAAAGGTCTCACAGAGCAGAAGGGCAAAAGCTCACTAGATCATGATTTTCAGTATGAATACAGAGTGTGAAATTAAGATCTTTCTGTCTTTAAAGCAGGAGGAGTGAGAAACGTCAGCACAGAGAAAACTGGCTTGTGAAACTGCATGTTTGTGAACATCTGGAGACTCATAGACCTGGTGCAGAGAGATGCAGTGAATCTGGGCTTGATGGAAAACTATTATTGTTAATTATTAAGGTATACTCCTGAATGTCAGCACACATATACTGACCCATAATGTCTATTTGACCTGTAGCTCGTATCACAACTAAACTGTGTTGACGGTTATCATCATCATGACAGAACCTGCAGCATCTGATCTGATCTTGATCATTTTGATGCAACAAATTGTACAGCTTATTATATAACTAAAATAACATATTAGTTATGAATATTTAGCCTGCATATAGCTAATTTAGTTAATTATTTGATCCCGTCTCACCTCAGTGTCTTCAGTTGACAGTCTGGATCCTGCAGTAAATCACTGAGCTCCTTCACTCCTGATTGTCCAGGATCATTTCCTGTGAGATCCAGCTCTATCAGGTGTGAAGGGTTTGATCTCAGAGCTGAAGCCAGAGCTTTATAACCTTCTTCTGTCACACTGCAGTTAGAGAGTCTAGAACAGAGAGGAAAACATTCAGCTGATTAATCAGTTAAACCTGAACAATATAAATCCTTAAACTGAATTTAATTGTATTCTTCATACAAATGTATTGAAAGTCAGTTGCAAAAACTGACAATTGAATATGGAGGCAAACAAAAGGCTCAGTGAACTTTAATATGTTAGACATCAACATCCCTTTCAAGATTGCAATTAACTAAAACTGTACAACTCTGAAAGTCTATGATCTGAAAATGGTCGGAAAATTAGAAAATTAAAGTTTGGGAATGGCCCAATAAAGTCCAGACTTCAATTCCATTAAAATGCTGTGGAAGGACTTGAAGCACAGCTCATGTTGGAAAGCCTACAAATGTCACTGAGCTGAAGCAGCTTTGCAAGGATGAGTGAGACCAGGGGCGCAACTACCCAGTGTCAGAGGGGTATGAAGCAACAAATTTGGCGAACAATTTAACAATTCTTTGAGTGGTGGAGTTGAAACGGGTTACATGCTTATTTCACAGATAAGAATAACATTTTAATTTGATTCAATGGTTATTTAAAGTTTTACTTGGCTTTTTCAGCCACACTTCAGAGAACTTTAGAGCGTTAATGTCTGTTAACATGAATATTTGAAAGCCTCCAAGCACAGACATCACACTTTAAATTAGGGCTGCACGATATTAGGAAAAAATTACATTGCGATATTTTTTTCCCAACGATATATATTGCGATATTGCGAGCCATCAATCCAGGCTATAAGACTGCTTTAAAACTTTCACAGAGACCTCAAACAGACAGCACAAAGCCTTTCTTTAAAGCGAATTTCGTTTTGTATTAATTGTATCTTAATTTTAATCAGTGTTTCATTATCCAATTTCCTAGATTTAATAAATAAAAAGTAAATAAAGCAGACAATAGATAATCACGACACGGAGGCGCCAGCGCCTGAACTGGAGCTTAAGCTATCATCCATGAACCGAAACTCAGCGTATAAGGTAGCCTACTCGCCTCACACACCTAAAAAAAAAATAGAAATATATCTATCATCTACAGAAATCTCTACTTTTAAACAGAACCATTCAAAACAACATAAAACTATGTAATCCGTATGAAATGTGCATTTCTCTCCGGCGCGTTCACTACTGCGAAGATCGCGAGTCAATATCATCAACTTCATCCTTGCAGCCGACACAGAAAACACTTGTTTATTAATAAACAATTAAAATGTCTCATTGCAATATTTTACATACTTAACAGAGTTTGTGCTAAATACAGTGTAATCAGACTTTAGCCATGAAAATGTCACAAGTAACAGAAATAAGCACAAATGTCAGAGCATGTCAGAACACCTCCAGGGCCAGAAAACACCTCAGACCCCAGAGGGTTAAAGCACCACCAAAAGCAAAAGTTTTAAAACGTCGTCTTGAGGGAAGAAAATGAACGTCAGCAGCTTCAGTAAGGGAACCTTCACAGGTTTCTAAAAGATCTAAAGGGACTTTCTTACTAACAATCTCATTTGTAGGGCATCACTTTAAAATAATTCAAAATCTGTTTCTTTAAAAGCATGTGTACAAGATAGTAATTTTTGGATTTCCACTTGAATTTTGGGAATTTTCCACTTTAATTTTTTTTTTTTTTTTTTTTTTTCTGAGGTAAAATGTATTGGCTAAATTTTATTTAACTTATTTGAGAAATTACACAAAAGCTCTCGACAAAGGCGTGATCTGCGAGCAGCTGACCGACGACTCATCTGAATTGTGAGCACGAACGACGTAAAAACGCAGACGAAAGCGGAAAGAACTAAAAACATTGCTCTAAGTGCAGTCAGTGGAATGGGCTCTTTAAATTTTCGCGCTGATGTGACCGCGCATGTTACGTGACAATACCAACCGTAATACCAGTACGTCCGGACTCCATTCATACTACCCGTATTCATACTATATAGAGCGTACTTTTTTAACGGTCGTGAAGTATGCTCTAATTTAAATGTAGTACCTACTCCCATAGTACGTGATTTCGGACGCAGCTTTAGTCCATATATGGAACACATGAAAAAGTGCCATAATCATGTGACATTCTGGGGATTTTTCAAAAGTGGGGTTGCAGCTTAAAGCTACACTGTGTGATTTTTACCCCCATCTAGCGGTGAAATTGTATATGACTACCCAGTGAATATTAGTTTCTGTTCCTCTCAATTCCGAGGGCGTTTTAACTCCTACGGTGGCCGTATTATTCCAAGATTAACATGGCTTCCAGGGGCCCGTTCTTCGTACGTTGCTTATTACATCCGAGATCAAATGACACATCCAAGATGATATCATCGTGCTAATCATGATCTGGCTAACTCGGTTCTTCGAACACACTTGCTGGATATGATTAGTATCGCTGGATTGAGTTATCTGAGATAATTGCGCGTTCATGCGCTGGTTAAAAGGGGATATGTATCGATAGTAGAAACATTGATTAGCAACGCTGCTATTGGCTGTTCAGCGTGGCCGAAGAGCGCGCTCAGTTTTTCTCCTCAGCAGAGCAAGAACTAATAGTCGAAGTTTATTCGGAATTTTAATGTTTAATCAAAACGCCAGGGAACACCTCAAAGTCTGCAAAAGCCAGGAGAGAGGGCTGCCAAAAAGTAGCAGACAATTTAAATCCGTTAGAAGTGGCCATGTTAGATGTTTTTATTTATTAGACTATATTATTGTATTTTAATAATTGCATAATTACTTTGCATTGTATTGCACAGCATTCTGACGTCATTGACATTTTAAAAGACTTTTTAAACCAAATAAGTGACTCTAAAAAATCTAACACCCAGCAATGTGTAATTTCTTTGCATCTCCTTTCGAATACAACATTCAAATTACTAGACAAAAAATTATATCCTGAGAAAAGTGGATTTTGATGGTTTTTCGCCATAGACCTCCATTCATTCTGCACTCGCCCGCGATCACCTCCAGTGGAATTCTAATGGAACTGCAACCAAGATCGATACAATGGGGCTAATAGGAAGTGCCAAGGCTCGCCGTAGACGGGCTCTGCCTGTATGTACTTTCAATGGCAGATTATAAACCTAAGAGAATACTTTATTACTTGAAAGAAGTAAATATACATTAATGAGCACATATATTTTTGAAAGAACTAAGTGTTTTTTGCTAAGAATCAACTAAAAAAGTTACACAGTGTAGCTTTAATAGTTTAATTGACTGTTTAATTTTATTACTTTAAATTGTTCTGGCTCTGTGTGACTGAGGGAAAAAATGCTTAAAAGTAATATAATAAATAAATGAGCAATACTCACGTCAGTGTGTTGAGTTGACAGTGTTTATCCTGCAGTAGAGCAGCGATCTGATTCACTCGTGTGTCTCCTAGTTCATGTCCACTCAGATTCAGCTCTCTCTGGAGTAACGGGTTTTTACCCACAACTCTATTCACATACTGACAGGCTTCCTCAGCAGCAGGACTCACAAACCTGCAGAAGAGGCAACTCAGGTATCAACTAAATGTCCACTGCATTACAAAAAATGATTGATACGATAAAAAACGTAATTATTGTTTTAAAGACAAGCTTAAGTTAGTTATTTAGATACGAAATTTTTCTTTAAACATTTAAATACACAAATAAATATATATTTAAAAGAAACTAGAGCAACACTCAGTCCTAAAGCAAACTCATAAGAACAGAAAGGTCTCACAGAGCAGAAGGGCAAAAGCTCACTAGATCATGATTTTCAGTATGAATACAGAGTGTGAAATTAAGATCTTTCTGTCTTTAAAGCAGGAGGAGTGAGAAACGTCAGCACAGAGAAAACTGGCTTATGAAACTGCATGTTTGTGAACATCTGGAGACTCATAGACCTGGTGCAGAGAGATGCAGTGAATCTGGGGTTGATGGAAAACTATTATTGTTAATTATCAAGGTATACTCCTGAATGTCAGTACACATATACTGACCCATAATGTCTATTTGACCTGTAGCTCGTATCACAACTAAACTGTGTTGACGGTTATCATCATCATGACAGAACCTGCAGCATCTGATCTGATCTTGATCATTTTGATGCAACAAATTGTACAGCTTATTATATAACTAAAATAATATATTAGTTATGAATATTTAGCCTGCATATAGCTAATTTAGTTAATTATTTGATCCCGTCTCACCTCAGTGTCTTCAGTTGACAGTCTGGATCCTGCAGTAAATCACTGAGCTCCTTCACTCCTGATTGTCCAGGATCATTTCCTGTGAGATCCAGCTCTATCAGGTGTGAAGGGTTTGATCTCAGAGCTGAAGCCAGAGCTTTATAACCTTCTTCTGTCACACTGCAGTTAGAGAGTCTAGAACAGAGAGGAAAACATTCAGCTGATTAATCAGTTAAACCTGAACAGTATAAATCCTTAAACTGAATTTAATTTTATTCTTTATACAAATGTATTGAAAGTAGGGCTGAACGATTAATTGCATTTGTGATAATATCCCGATTTGATGAAATGCGATTTTTTTAATCGCAAAGCCGCGATTACACTCTGGTCACGTGACACGCGAGAGTAAACCAGTCTTGCAGATGAAGCATCAACTTGTCACGCTGCACATAGGCCTGGCATAGGTAGGCTACAGGAAATAACAGTTTATGTTTAATTTATGTGATATTGTGTTATAGATTCTCTCCAACGATTCTGTATTGATTAAGATAATTTCAGATTTATGTCTGAGCTTAGTTCTCAACACAGATACGTGATGACGCTACGTGTGCTTTATAAACAACCGTATTCTGCTTGCTTCTAATTCCTTTGTCTCACACACACACACACACACACATGACACCACTCGAACCTTCCAAAAAATAATCTTTCATAAAGTTCGGAAAAGTTGAAGCGAATTACAAGAACATTCGCGAGCTTCATTGCACATGATATGAGATACGCGCGGTCTGCTTGATGTTACTTTTGTAGTGCGCGGTCTCGCCCGCCGGTGTTTTGCTTACAAATGCTCTACGAAGGCATCATATGTCTTTTGGAATGCAGTTGGCTTATATATTACAAATATGAAAATCACCGACAGAAGCTGCTTTCAATTTCAAATACTCACGCGCGCTTTGCGAAGAGCGTTTGAGCATGCGGCTGTGAGCGACTCCGTCTACGTGGTTAAATGTACTTGCATCTCAAAATGCTTTTATGACGCAAAATTAATGTGACACAGTCAGTTATATCTTAAGTTATTAAACAGATAGGACAAACCACATCTTATAATTTCAAAAGAGATGAAAACGTTCAGACAGCCGACTCTTAAATACTGAAAGCACTTTGTTTATTGCTTGTAATATTTTTTTCCCCTCTTTGTTATTTGTTTTGAAGCTATATTAGTTAAAATTATTAACATGTAATTGTATTAATTTAGTTTTTTAATGTGTAATTGTTTATAAAAGTAGGCCTACTTATAATTACATATGTAATTAAATATTTTAAGTTTTATTAATAAGATTAATTAATAAGAAAAAAATTAGATCGGCTCATGAGGTGCCTAAAGATTCCCTTCCCTATTTTACAATGATTTATTGTATATGTATGTATATATCTATACCCGCCCGCGCCGTCAGATCATTTGGACGTGTGCTGTTTTCAAGAGATAACAACGATATAAATACTGTTCGTTTTCTCACACAAACCGCTCGTTTCGTGTCTTAGGCCATCAATGTGTACTTATGATGGGGAATTGTTTCATTTGGACGATGGGGAATTGTTTTAATTTGGACTCTGTGCTTGTGTTTTGAGACAGTGACCATCGACCTGCATTATATGACTGTGGTGTATTCAGTACTATTTAATATGCGCATTAATGTTGTCCCTAAAGACTTGCCGTTGTTGGCTAGTGTGTATTCTGCGCATGTCATAACGAAGTTGGAGCCTGTAATACCCACATGTGGGGTTTGTATGTGATGCCCTGATATTTGATATAAAGCAGTTAAACGCGTGCCTTGCCTAGTTATTTAAGTACACCACATAATTGGCGACGAGGTAAATCGGTTTAGTGAAAATGGCATACTTTTCCCAAAGACCGGACGAGTTCAAGCCGGAGAATGAAACATGGTCTGCCTATGTTGAACGCATGGAGTTGCTGTTCGAAGCTCATGAAGTCAACGATGGAAAAAAAGTCCCAATATTGTTGAGCTCAGTCGGCGCATCAACGTATGGCCTTCTACGCAACCTTGTCCAGCCCGACAAGCCAAAGGACAAAACCTTTAATCAAATTGTGACCATTCTAAAGGATTACTATGAACCTAAACCATTGGTCATCGCCGAGCGTTTCAGGTACCGTAAATGTGTTCAGAAAAGCGGCCAGACAGTGACAGAATATGCTGCTGAGCTGCGTCAACTCGCTGCAAACTGTGATTTCGGGGATAGGCTGGATGAAGCTCTACGTGATGGATTTGTCAGCGGAGTCAGTTCTGAGGCATGCCAGCGCAAATTACTCTCAGAGGATAGACTGACTTTTGCGAGAGCCGTAGAGCTTGCTGTTAATATGGAGACAGCCCACCGAGATGCGCAGCAGTTGCGGAAAGGTGATGACGTCACCGGTGTTCACAAGGTAAAGGAGAGACAGCGCTCGCCCTCAAAACAAGAAGGGTGCTATAGATGTAAAGGAAAGGGTCATAGCGCCGGCGATTGTTTCTATAAAAATGTAAAGTGTCATAAATGTGGCAAAGTCGGGCATATTCAGAAGGCATGCAGGACTGGGGGTCAGACACGTGACAGGCAGGAGAAAAGGGGGAAGAGAAACAGTGAACACAAAGATAAAAAAATGACAGGCTACGTTCGAGCTGACGAAATAGAAGATGACATTCTGATGTTTTCTGTGTTCAGTGCAACTGGTGCTGGCCGACGGCCATACAGGGCAATTTTTGATGTAAATGGAAAAAAAGTGCCTATGGAAATTGACACAGGAGCAGGAGTCAGCATTATATCAGAAAATGTGTATGAGCAGTCATTCTCAGATGTGCCACTGGAGGGCAGCAGCGTCGCACTGAAGGGTTATTCAGGAGAGACTATTCCAGTGAAAGGACAGTTCATTGCAAAAGTGGCTTATGGAAATCAGATTGCTGATCTACCACTTATAGTAGTGGCTGGAGGAGGTCCTTCTCTGTGTGGGCGTGAATGGCTGGATCAAATCAAACTGAATTGGAAAAGGATTAAAAAAGTAACAGAAAGCGTTATACACCCAACAACTAAATCCAAGTCAATTCAAGATGTGTTAAATAAATATGCTGATGTTTTTAAAGACGAGTTGGGGACGTTAAAAGACATTAAAGCAGCAATTTCTGTGAAGCCTGACGCAGTTCCAAAGTTCCATAAAGCCCGTGTCCTACCCTTCGCAATGAAAGAAAGGGTAGAAAAAGAACTGGAACGCCTGGAAAAAGATGGTGTTATCAGCCCTGTGAAGCACAGCGAGTGGGCTGCTCCAGTGGTCCCTGTAACCAAGCGGGACGGTGGACTCCGCTTGTGCGGCGACTATAAAGTAACTGTGAACATGGCTACAAACACTGAAACATATCCACTACCACGCATAGAAGAAGTTCTGGCAGCCTTATGTGGGGGGAAGATATTCTCCAAAATTGACCTGGCAGCCGCCTACCAACAGGTCCTTTTAGATGACGAGTCAAAAAAGTATACAACTGTGAACACGCATAAGGGACTGTTTGTGTACAATCGGCTTTGCTTTGGTATTAATTCTGCTGTCAGTATTTTCCAAAGGATCATGGAGAATGTGATGAAGGATCTCAATGTTGTGGTCTATTTGGATGACTTGCTGGTGATGGGCAGGGACGAAACTGAGCATCTGATGAACCTGGATAGAGTTCTACAGCGGCTGCAAGAAAATGGCCTAAGAGTAAAAAAGGCAAAGTGTGACTTCGGAAAAACACAAATTGAGTACCTGGGTCACGTGTTGGATGGAAAAGGAGTCTACCCTTCTAAAGACAAGGTCAGAGCCGTGCATGATGCTCCAACACCCACAAACATCAAAGAGCTGAGAGCTTTCCTTGGGTTAGTGAACTATTATGGTCGTTTTTTGCCGCAGCAAAGTACTGTTTTGGCCCCACTTTACAGGCTGCTGAAGGACCAAACGAAATGGGGGTGGAGTAAAGTGGAACAGGGCGCTTTTGATAGGTGCAAAGAAATGTTGGCCAGCGACAGGGTGTTAGTTCACTATGATCCGAACTTGCCGCTCTCTCTTGCATGTGACGCTTCAGCGTACGGAATTGGAGCCGTTATTCAGCACACAACGCCTGATGGGCAAGAGCATCCAATAGCCTATGCGTCTCGTACGCTCTCACCGGCTGAGAGGAACTATTCACAAATGGAAAAGGAGGCGTTGAGCCTGGTGTATGGAGTGAAGAAATTCCACCAATATCTGTGGGGGCGAAAGTTTAACTTAATCACCGACCATAAACCTCTGCTCACGCTGTTTGGAGAACATAAAGGACTTCCAACAATGGCAGCAGCGCGTATACAGAGGTGGGCAATTATACTGTCTGCCTATGATTATCACATAATCTATCGCCAGTCAGAAGAACACGGCAACGCAGATGGTCTGTCTCGTGTTCCACTGCCGGAAACTACGGACGCAGGAACAGAGAAAATAACAGCATACCTGCATGCACTAATCTGTGAACACCTGGAAGATGCACCACTGAGTGCAAAACAGATTTCCAAGGCAACCCGCAAAGATGCAGAGCTATCTAAGCTGTACAGATACATCATGGAAGGGTGGCCAAAAGAAATACCAGAAGAACTGAAAGTGTACTACAAAAAAAGAGAGGAACTATCTGTTGAGCAAGGTTGTGTTCTATGGGGAACAAGAGTAGTGGTGCCTACAAAGCTGAGAACAGCAGTACTTAAGGAGATCCACAGTGGACATCCTGGCATTGTAAAGATGAAGACCATTGCAAGGCAGTATGTCTGGTGGCCGCATGTAGACATGGACGTTGAAAAGCTCTGTAAGCAGTGTGACCGGTGTCAGTTGGAGCAGCGTATGCCACGCCCAGTTCCTCTGCACCCCTGGGAGTTTCCGGGAGAGGTTTGGAAAAGGCTCCACATTGACTTTGCAGGTCCGTTCATGGGTCACATGTTTATGGTAGTTGTAGACGCATATTCTAAGTGGCTGGAGGTTTTCAAAATGGCACAAATAACATCCTCCGCAACCATTTCAAGGCTTCGGAGACTTTTTGCGTCATATGGATTACCGGAGCAAGTTGTCACAGACAACGCCACAACCTTCACGTCAGAGGAGTTTCAGCTGTTCATGAAAAGGAACGGTATCCTTCACACAACTGGTGCGCCGCGGCATCCAGCTACCAATGGCCTCGCTGAGCGGTATGTTGCCACTTTCAAAGCAGGCATGAAAAAGCTGAATGGAGAGGATTTGAGTGTTGAGGACAAAATCTCGCATTTCCTACTGCGATATCGCACAACTCCCAATAGTGCAACTGGAGAGTCACCCGCAGATTTGCACCTAAAGAGACATGTGCGTTCGCGGTTGGACTTTCTAAAGCCAAACATCGCCATGAGGGTGAGGAGGAGGCAGTATCAGCAGAAGGAAGAACATGACAATCGGGCTGTTGAGAGACAGTTTGATGTGGATGAACCGGTGTATCTACGAAATACTGCAGGGGATAAACCCAAATGGATCCCAGGAGTAGTTACACAACAGACAGGTCCAGTGTCGTACCGGGTGCAGGGAGAGTTAACTGACCAGGTATACAGGCGTCATGGAGACCAGTTGCGACCTCGTTACCCTCAGGGTGATTCAGACCCAGAGCCTCAAGGAGCAACTCAGTCAGCTGAGCAGGAGAGTGACCTTGCTGTGTCAGTCTCCGCAACACCTGCACCAACACCACCTTTTACGTTGGACCAGCCCGGGCTGCCTGATCCAGAGACTGTGACTTTGAGGCGCTCGGAGCGCGCGACTAAGCAACCGTCACGTTACAGAGATTAAAGATAGTAATGATTCTGGGACTTGTTACTTAAGAGGGTTTGTGTTATTGTAAAGTTAACATGTTTTGTTTAAATTGCCGGTCGTTAAATTAACCGGAGTAAAATCACTATTCTGTGAAAGAAGTATAGTTTTAAGTTGGGGTGTACTGTATGTTAATGCACTATGTGGGGATTACCTTTAATTTTAAAGGGGAGGTAATGTGGTGTATTCAGTACTATTTAATATGCGCATTAATGTTGTCCCTAAAGACTTGCCGTTGTTGGCTAGTGTGTATTCTGCGCATGTCATAACGAAGTTGGAGCCTGTAATACCCACATGTGGGGTTTTGTATGTGATGCCCTGATATTTGATATAAAGCAGTTAAACGCGTGCCTTGCCTAGTTATTTAAGTACACCACAATGACTGACAGACAAGAACGGTTTGACCTAAAAATATCAAAATTGAAACTACTGCGGAAACAAAGACACCTACATCTTGGATGCCCTTGAGGTAAGCTAAAACATATCAAAAATTAATTTCAAAGTGAACTATCCCTTTAAGCTGCAACCCCACTTTTGAAAAATCCCCAGAAATGACATACCCAAACTGAAACAGATACAGTTCAAGAACCCTTTGTACTAAAAGCACAAGTATGATCTAATTTGAAAGCTGACACCTGGCAGTTTATTGTAAATGTAGAATTAATTATTGTCATAATGAAAAAAAATTGTTATAAATAGCTTCAAAGTTTTGTAAAGTTATTAGAAATTTATTTTTATGAAACATCCAAATGAAAATAAAATTGAAGTTGGCACTGTAGCAATCTAGAAATGCACTACAGCTAAAGCCACATGTCTGACCATGTTATATGTAAAATCTGGAGATGATAAGTCTAAAACTCTGTATTTAGTTAAATATTTTTCAAGATCAAGTCATATGACTATTTTGATTAGACTCTAAAATGCAACTGATGTGTAGTCGTCATCTATTCAGTCTTTTGTCTCTATTTTTTTTGTGGTGCAAACGAGCCCCATTCAGTCTCAGTCTCTCCTGCACACATTCACACCTCTCCAGCCTGGTTATGGCTCTAAATATGCATTTCTTTTGTCTGCATTATAACGACTGGCTATTCACAGGCTATTCATATGGATTCAATCCCTAATTTCTTTTATCAAAGTTCTCACTTCAAATGCCCTTCTTGAATAAAGAAACATTTCAGTAAGCATTCCTATTCAGAAAAAAATCATAAAAGAATAACTGCTAACTTAGGTGGCAGGTGCACCTGGGCTAGCTAGCATGTTAGCTTAGCACACCATCAATACACGACCATTTATGAGATTAAAACCATGTTTGTGCTCCAAACTTACTTTATAACGCAAGTCGAGTGTTTTAAATAATCTTCTGTGATCTAATTTGGCTTCAGATAAAAAAAAATCAGACAGAAAATATATTATTTTATAGTATTCTGCACGATGATAAAGTCTATATCGATTAGCATTACATTATTAATATAATCTATTATTATGAAAATACCTGGCATGGCTTGAAGAACACAGGCAAATCAAATATCATTGCAATCATGTTTATTGTCTTCAAAACGTCAAAAAGCATGTTACAGCGATCTCTCTGTTAGCTGCATAGACAGTATATAAACTGGACACAGCGACCCCATAGGTTTCAACGGAGAGAAGTTGAAGCACATTAGAAGCAGTCACTTCCTGATTGCCGAGCGTACTGCGCAGACTCAAACTGAGCTTGACGACGTGGATGTGACGTGAGCAGCCTGCCTGACAGTTGTAAGTTTTCTAGTAGCTGTGCCAAGCGAAATCGGAACCATTCCCTTCCGAATCTCGCAGAGACGGAGAGTGTGAGTAGGAGCTGTCCATGAGCTAGGAGCAGGAGCAACGTCATGACTCTCTATGGGCTTCTCCATTTACTTTATCGGACTTTATGCCTCCACGTCCCCCCGATTGATTGCGAGCTTCTCTTCCTGTCTCTACGGTAATTTCCAGAGAGTCGCGTGGTTATGACGCAATCGTTAGCCTACTTTTACAAAAACTGCTTCTACGGGGCCATAACGTAAGATACAAGGTAATGGAGCCTTTTATACATTGTCGTGTTTCTTTAGAAATAAACAATGGACAAATGGAGTCTTTAAACGCCTCAGATGTAAAGTTATTCGCTGTCAAAGTGACGCGAAAATGAATGGGAGTCAATGGGATGCTAACTGCAGGTGAAGGCTTGTTAGCCAATGGCGGCTCCCGGGGGTACCTTCAAAATAATATGAAACCCTGACCGCCTGGTTAGCTGTGTGTGTCCGTGACTTCCTGGAATGTCACATGATTATGGCTCTTCTTCATGCTCATTATATGGACTATTATTGTGCATATAGCGCCCTCAGGCTGCTGGTATGAATTGAAAACACAATAGATCAGAGTATGAAAGCGTTCATAATTATTACATCGACGCATTTGGGTATAAATTCAGTAAATATTATTCCTGTCTATAGAAATATGATGTAAATCTATGAGAATCTATCAATATTTCTCCAAATCTGCACATTTTTGAGCTAAAAGCCCTGAGGGACGTTGTTTTGTCAAGAGTTGTCATGACGACAGCACAGGAGTTTTTTTCCGAATGAAAGCGGCTGACGCTCATAATTCATATTAAAGGTATCAACGCATTTTTCCATTTTATAACTCCTGACACAAATTAAGACATAACTGTCACTATAAGTTTCTCAGAATACAATAGTGATCAAATACTGAAACTTGAGTCTTATATCTTTTTAATGATGTATAGTTTGTCAAGGTATAACATTAAATCTGATAGTAACTTTGAACTAAATAAATTAAAAAAACGCTTCAGTGCGCCGACGCACTGGCGAAGGTTAACAGGTTTTAATTTAAACAATTAAAATGTCTCATTGCAATATTTTACATACTCATAATTACTTTTGCTGGTTCTTTGTGACAGCTTTTAGGTGCCGTTTACATGAACACGTCACTGCATCAGCACCGAAAACATAGAGAGAGAGTTTCTTTGTTTACCAGTTCTGTCTAACAAAGTATTAGATATGACTGACAGAGATTGTAAACTAATGAAGACGGAGAATGTGAGTGAGCGCTGTGTGATCAGGCGCTGGTGTTCTCAGCACCACCCGTCAAAATAAAAGTCCCGCTTCCAACACATCGGCCAATCAGAAAAACGTATCGGCCGATGCCGATATTTTAAAAGTGCCAAATATCGGCCTATATATCGGCCTTGGCGATATATCGGTCGACCACTAATGACGATGATGACTAAACAGGTGACACAACTGAACTGATAATGACGTAACCATAGAAAGGCAAATAGGAACCAAGCAAAACTCGAACTGAAAGTCCAAACAAACGCTGACACGTGACAGGGACAACTAATATATGATGTGGTAATATATATGTACTTCATTTAAGCCTGTTTTATAAAAATCTCAATGTTTTATATTATAACCTTTCAGAATTTCATCTTACTTGTTGGCAATATACATAACATCTGTACCAAATTACATTATTTCCCCAATTATTTTTCCACAAGTATGAGTATGAGCTAATATATAATTCTATACAAGTCATTAAAGTCTGGTGTATCATATGATACAAGACAAACATGCAAACATTTTTACATGGTCTTTTATATTTTTTCTAAAGGTTTGATAAACTGTTAAATAAAAAAAAATAAAAAAATCTGACTATTATTTCATATGTCAGGCTTTACAGGGATAAGTTCATGTTCATGACGAGGAATCACTATAGAGTAATGTAGATAAAGACATGTTTCAGATGAGAGCAAAACATGACAAAATATATTAAAGGTCCCGTTCTTCGTGATCCCATGTTTCAAACTTTAGTTAGTGTGTAATGTTGTTGTTAGAGTATAAATAATATCTGTATAAAATTATAAAGCTCAAAGTTCAATGCCAAGCGAGATATTTTATTTAACAGAAGCCTACAGCGAACGGACGATTTGGACTACATCCCTCTACTTCCTTCTTTAATGACGTCACTAGAACAGTTTTTTGACTAACCTCTGCCCACAGGAATACACAAAAAGGGGGGCGTGGTCTTGTTACGCTCCCACGGAGAAGAGGAAGAGTTGCGTTTGTAGAGTGTGTTTGTCACCATGTCATCGAGACGCTGTTATTTTCATCCCGAGTCAAATCACCTTTGTTTGGCCTTCCCTGAGCGCATGCATCTCCACGTTATGGTAAGAGGCGTGACCTTTCCGGGCAACCAGAGCCGGACAGTAACGGAGTACATTTACTTGAGTACAGTACTTAAGTACAATTTTGAGGGATCTGTACTTTACTCGAGTATCATTTTTGGGGAGTACTCATGACTTTACTCAAGTACATTTGAGTGGCAAATATTGTACTCTTTACTCCACTACATTTCTATCCATAACTGTGAGTACCCGTTACTTCTTCTAAAAAAAAAAAAAAAAAAGGAAAAAAGAAACATCTCGGAAACCCTCAATTTGTTGTTTCCCTCTCAAATGTGATTGAATTGTGCAGGCGCCACTGATTGGGACAGCCTATCAGCAATCACCTTCAGCTTTCCGCCAAAGTCAGCTCCATGGTCAGATTTAGATAAGAGACGAAACCATGGACGAAACAATGGATGAAGAAGCAGCAGGTCCATCCCAGGAACGATATTTTTTTTCCCAGGATGGTAGGGGAAGACTCAAAGTGAATGATTATTCATTAGGGAAGTCATCCCTGATTGGTCTTAACTCCAGTGACGGGTAGGTTTAGGGGCGGGGTTAGGGAGGTCATAAGACCCCCAGTGACGGGTAGGTTTAGGGGTAGGTCATCAGACCAATCAGGGATGACTTCCCTAATGAATATTCATGAGTCTTCCCCTACCATCCTGGGAAAAAAAATATTGCATCCCGGGAATGTGCCAACCTATGGCCCCACCTCGCCAGACTATTTAAATTTTCTGAACAAGTTAATGATAGTTTTCGCTTCAAGTGTTTGCTGTGTTTACCAATGTAAGCACTGTGGCAGTAGTAATGCAATATTTAGAAAATGTAATCTTGTACTCTTGATACTCAAGTACTTTTAAAAACAAGTACTTTAGTACTTTTACTTAAGTAGACATCTGACTGTAGTACTTTTACTTGTACTTGAGTAAAATTTAGCAAGGGGTATCTGTACTTTTACTCAAGTAATGTAGCTGTGTACTTTGTCCGCCTCTGCGAGCAACGTGCGCTAAGCTGCTGTTGAATCACAACACAGGAACCGCTGGCACAATCAGAACTCGTTACGTATTTCTGAAGGAGGGACAGAAATCTAGGAAATTGGATAATGAAACACTGATTAAAATTAAGATACAATTAATACAAAACGAAATTCGCTTTAAAGAAAGGCTTTGTGCTTTCTGTTTGAGGTCTCTGTGAAAGTTTTAAAGCAGTCTTATAGCCTGGATTGATGGCTCGCAACATCGCAATATATATCGTTGGGGAAAAATATCGCAATGTAATTTTTTCCCAATATCTGTTGCATAAATTACATTGCGATATTTTTTTCCCAACGATATATATTGCGATATTGCGAGCCATCAATCCAGGCTATAAGACTGCTTTAAAACTTTCACAGAGACCTCAAACAGAAAGCACAAAGCTTTTCTTTAAAGCGAATTTCATTTTGTATTAATTGTATCTTAATTTTAATCAGTGTTTCATTATCCAATTTCCTAGATTTAATAAATAAAAAGTAAATATAGCAGACAATAGATAATCACGACACGGAGGCGCCAGCGCCTGAACTGGAGCTTAAGCTTTTTTCTTTAAACATTTAAATACACAAATAATTTAAATGTAGTACCTACTCCCATAGTACGCGATTTCGGACACAGCTTTAGTCCATATATGGAACACATGAAAAAGTGCCATAATCATGTGACATTCTGGGGATTTTTCAAAAGTGGGGTTGCAGCTTAATAGTTTAATTGACTGTTTAATTGTATTACTTTAAATTGTTCTGGCTCTGTGTGACTGAGGGAAAAAATGCTTAAAAGTAATATAATAAATAAATGAGCAATACTCACGTCAGTGTGTTGAGTTGACAGTGTTTATCCTGCAGTAGAGCAGCGATCTGATTCACTCGTGTGTCTCCTAGTTCATGTCCACTCAGATTCAGCTCTCTCTGGAGTAACGGGTTTATACCCACAACTCTATTCACATACTGACAGGCTTCCTCAGCAGCAGGACTCACAAACCTGCAGAAGAGGCAATTCAGGTATCAACTAAATGTCCACTGCATTACAAAAAATGATTGATACGATAAAAAACGTAATTATTGTTTTAAAGACAAGCTTAAGTTAGTTATTTAGATACGAAATTTTTCTTTAAACATTTAAATACACAAATAAATATATATTTAAAAGAAACTAGAGCAACACTCAGTCCTAAAGCAAACTCATAAGAACAGAAAGGTCTCACAGAGCAGAAGGGCAAAAGCTCACTAGATCATGATTTTCAGTATGAATACAGAGTGTGAAATTAAGATCTTTCTGTCTTTAAAGCAGGAGGAGTGAAAAACGTCAGCACAGAGAAAACTGGCTTGTGAAACTGCATGTTTGTGAACATCTGGAGACTCATAGACCTGCTGTAGAGAGATGCAGTGAATCTGGGCTATAAACTATTATTGTTAATTATTAAGGTATACTCCTGAATGTCAGCACACATATACTGACCCATAATGTCTATTTGACCTGTAGCTCGTATCACAACTAAACTGTGTTGACGGTTATCATCATCATCATGACAGAACCTGCAGCATCTGATCTGATCTTCATCATTTTGATGCAACAAATTGTACAGCTTATTATATAACTAAAATAATATATTAGTTATGAATATTTAGCCTGCATATAGCTAATTTAGTTAATTATTTGATCCCGTCTCACCTCAGTGTCTTCAGTTGACAGTCTGGATCCTGCAGTAAATCACTGAGCTCCTTCACTCCTGATTGTCCAGGATCATTTCCTGTGAGATCCAGCTCTATCAGGTGTGAAGGGTTTGATCTCAGAGCTGAAGCCAGAGCTTTATAACCTTCTTCTATCACACTGCAGTTAGAGAGTCTAGAATAGAGAGGAAAACATTCAGCTGATTAATCAGTTAAATCTGAACAATATAAATCCTTAAACTGAATTTAATTTTATTCTTTATACAAATGTATTGAAAGTCAGTTGCAAAAACTGACAATTGAATATGGACGCATGGAAATAGAAAAAAACACAAGCAAATTTACAAAACATCTTCATCAGTTTGACAGCACATGTGCTGCAAATATTCAAAACACAACCGAATACACAAACGTACTGCAAATGGCAGACCAACAACGCAAATATCTACAGTAGTGTTTTTTTATTATTTATTTTGTATTATTATTTATTGGTTGTATTGTATTTGCAGCATGTGTTGTGAAACTGATGTTTTCTTAAAGGAACACTCCACCCATTGTATTAAGCTTTGCAATGTTAGAAACCCAGTCATACTATTGAATGGTCGTGCAACATTTTCTCATTTTCCCCTGAGACGAGAGAAATCTGTATTTACCTCTTTACACTTCCTCCCACAACGATGCAAAAATTGTCATTCAATTGTCTTTTTCCTGTAGTTTTTATTTTTCCACTTATCTGGCTGAGATTTTCTTCCCCTCTCAATAAAATGCTGTACTTTGCATTTGTGTAGTGTCATTATTTTATTATTCCTTGCACAATATATAAGTATTACACAGGGATAATTTCTGGTTCAGTTTTGGGGACTGGTATAATATTGGCCCCGTTATGGCTGTTTTCTGGGTAAGTTGTGGCTGAGTTCTGGGGTAAAGCTGGTGGCAGTTTGGCCTTTGTCTGGCTGACATCTGGGGATTACGGTGTTGTTTTGGGCCAGTTCTGGATAATATCTGGGTACATTGTAAAACTCTGGTTGAGTTTTGGTCTGCTTCCGGCATTGATCTGGTTGATTTTCGGCAAACAGCACTTGGGCCAACCTTGGACCGTAATTCCATGCGGTATGTGGGCCAAAATCTCAGCCGAAATTTAGCCAGATCCGGCCCAAAGCCAATTTGCTATCTGGGGCGAACCGGCATGACTCCCAGTCACACCGGCCGTCGCCGCCACCAAAAAAACTAAACCACTTTAAGCTACACCACTAACGATAACAAAAATATTAAATAAGACTAAAACAACATAGAAAAAAAGATAGAAAGATAGAAAACAACACTCACGCAAAAACCACGCTCCCACTCTCGCATCCACTCGCCCAACTTCCGCTCAGAGAGAGAGAGAGAGAGAGAACGAGAGAGAGTGTGTGAGAGAGAGGAGAGAGAGAGAGAAATAGAGAGAGTGTGTGTGTGAGAGAGAGAGAGAGCGAGAGAGAGAGAGAAATAGAGAGAGTGAGAGAGAGAGAGAGAGAGAGTGTGTGAGACAGAGAGAGAGAGAGAGAGAGAGAGAGTGTGTGAGACAGAGAGAGAGAGAGAGAGAAATAGAGTGTGTGTGAGAGAGAGAGAGAGAGAGAGAGTGTGTGAGAGAGAGAGAGAGAGAGTCACACATTGGGTCACATCTTAATTTGTGGAGATCTCAATGCAAGAACTGGAAAAGAGAAAGACTACATCGAAGTAGATGGAAACAAACACATATTTGGTCAAATCTCCCCAGTCCCAGCTCACGCAATACCACAAAGACAAAGTTTTGACAATATTATAAACAAAAACGGAAGACAAGTTCTCCAGATATGCAAAAGCCTAGGCTTATACATAGTTAATGGAAGGACCCGTGGTGACTCTCTGGGTAGAATGACCTATTCCTCTGTGTTAGGTAACAGTGTGGTGGACTATACGATAACCGATATCGACACAGAGGATATCAATGCATTTGTAGTTTCACCACAACTTCCCTTTTCAGATCACTGCCAAACAACTCTTTATTTAAATAAGTCTACAAAGTATAGCTTTGTACAAGAATCAGAAACCAGCAAAATGTATGACCTCCACCAAAAATATATATGGAAAAAATGCAGCAACATAGAGAATTATTTAACTGCACTTGAGAGTACAGAAATCAAATCCAAACTTATTATCTTCAGACTTATTAAATTCCCATGCACAAAAGATGGAGTAAATTTGGCTACACAGCATTTAAACAATATATTTGATGAATTAGCTACAAAATCAAATCTCAAAATAATTAACTATAGTAACAAAATTACAAAACACAAACCCTCAAAAGAAAAATGGTATGATAATGAATGCGTTTATGCTAGAAAACAACTAAGACTATTATCAAACCAAAAACACAGAGAACCCCATGAGAGTCAGATACGGGTCCAATACCATCAGGCACTAAAAAACTACAAAATACTGATCAATAAGAAAAAAGAGCTTTACAGATCTGAAGAACTTAACAAAATAGAAGAAGCCATTGACCAAAACGTCTTTTGGAATTTGTGGAATAAATTCAGTCCAAGACAAACTAAAGATAAATTAACAATACAAAATGGTTTGATCTGGAAAAATCACTTTGAATTTTTGCATAAGAATATTGATTATAGTGCAATCACCCCCCAACAACACTCAGTAGTTGAAAAACTTCACCACTTAGAGGAAAAGGTGAAAGACTACCAAAACCCCCTAGATACAGTAATAACTCTAGCAGAAATACAGAGCCAACTGAAGGCTCTGAAGGCTGGAAAGACTTGTGGAGTGGACAGCATCTGCCCTGAGATGCTAAAGCACAGTAGCCCTGCACTGCAGGCAGCTCTCCACAAGCTGTTCAACCTCGTTCTGGAGTCTGGTTATTTCCCTGAGATCTGGAACCATGGACTCATCACCCCTATTTTCAAAAATGGCGACAGATTGGACCCTAACAACTACAGAGGCATTAGTGTGAACAGTAGTCTGGGGAAGGTTTTCTGCAGTATTATTAACGCCAGAATACTGTCCTTTCTCACCGAGCACAATGTCTTAAGTAAAAATCAAATTGGCTTTTTACCAAAATATCGTACATCAGACCACATTTATACTCTCCACACCCTTATTAAAAACTACACCAAAATTAAAAATGGGAAAATATTTGCATGTTTTATAGACTTCAAAAAAGCTTTTGACACAATATGGCATGATGGGCTTTTTTACAAACTTATCGAAAGCGGGATAGGGGGTAAAGTCTATGACACTATTAAATCACTGTACACAGAAAATAAATGTGCAGTAAAAATTGGCTCCAAAAGAACAGAATTCTTCAAGCAAGGGCGTGGCGTGAGACAGGGATGCAGTTTGAGTCCAACACTGTTTAACATTTACATCAATGAACTAGCAACCATGTTGGAACAATCTGCAGCCCCAGGTCTCACTCTTCATGATACCAACATCAAGTTCCTGCTCTATGCCGATGATCTGGTTCTGTTGTCCCCAACAGAAGAAGGTTTACAACGGGGCCTGTCCGTCCTAGAGCAGTACTGTCAGAAATGGGCACTGACAGTCAATCTGAAAAAGACCAGTGTTATGGTATTTCAGAGGAGAGCCAGATCTCTGGGAAATAGACAGAGTTACAACTTCACTCTGGGCAACACCAGACTAGAACAAAAGGGTTCATATAATTACTTAGGGGTTGAAATTAGTGCATCAGGGAGTTTCAACCTGGCCATAAACACACTGTGTAATAAAGCTCGGAGAGCTTTGTATGCAATCAAATGCAAATTTGGAAAAACAAATATCCCCGCAAGAATTTGGCTAAAAATCTACAATTTTCTGATAACACCAATAATGCTCTACGGAAGCGAAGTTTGGGGCCCGATTTCGAAACCAGAATTTAAAAACTGGGATAAAACTCCCACTGAAAAACTGCAACTGGAATTCTGTAAAATGATTCTAAAAGTTCGCCCAAACACCCCAAACAATGCATGCAGAGCAGAACTCTGTATATTCCCTCTGAATATTCAAATCCAAAAAAGGTCAATTAAATTTTGGCAGCATTTAAATCAAGCTGATAAAAATTCCATTGCATACAAAGCTCTCCTGAGCAGCCAGCGGGGTTCAGACGTCCACCCCCTGGACCAGCTGGCTCAGAGGTACACGGAGATAAACACAGTCAGTAGTGGACAGACAGGTAGAGAGAGAGACAGGTACACTGAGCATCAGAGTCGCCACAGACACAGTCCTCAGTCTTCAATCAAAAGATTTGAAACTAAATTAAAAGACGAGTATACAGAACAATGGCAAAATGAAAATAAAATACAACACAAACTCCTCTGTTATCAGTCCCTGAACAGAGATATCCAATTGGCCGAATATCTCAAAACAAAAAATCCAAAAGAAATACGAATTTTAACAAAATACAGAGTCAGTGACCACGAGCTGGAAATTGAAAGAGGTAGACATTTAAAAGTGTGGAGACCAAGAGAGGAACGAGTCTGTACTCACTGCCACCAGGATATCGAAACAGAATTACATTTCCTATGTACATGTCCCAAATATGAAGTCTTAAGAAACAAATATTTCCAAAAATTTGAAAAATATATACCAGGCTTCACTGCCTACACTGAGGACAAAAAGCTTCCTTTTTTATTAGGGGAAGATAAAAGCACGGCATGGCTAGCAGCTAAATATGTCTTCTCCTGCCACAATACAAGGCTAAATAAATAAATAAAAATTGTATAAAAGGTATTTATACAAGTTATATATTATATATATATATTTTTATTATTTTGTTTGACTGTATTCTCTTTTTTTTGTTTATATTATATATATATATATATATATTATTGTTTCAATGTACCCTTTGAGGGACATGCACAGAATGTGTTTAGTATCTGCTTTTATATCATAATTATCCTGTTTACTTGTATTACTATATCAGATGTATTAACTACTTGTTGTTGTTTATTGTTCTTATGCTTTGGCAACACAGATGCATTTTTTTTTGTCATGCCAATAAAGCAACATGAAATTGAAATTGAAAAATTGAAAATTGAGAGAGAGAGAGAAATAGAGAGTGTGTGTGAGAGAGAGAGAGAGAGAGAGAGAGAGAGAGAGAGAGAGAGAGAGAGAGAGAGAGAGAGAGAGTGAGAGTGAGAGAGAGAGAGAGAGAGTGAGAGAGGCTAATTGCACAAACTAGCAAAATTATAGTAAATGTTACATGCTAGTTTTCAAGAGTTTGGGGTTGGTAAGATGTTTAATGTTGGAAGAAGTCTAATCTGCTTACCAAGGCTGCATTTATTTGATCAAAAATACAGTAAATCTTTGTAAAAACAAATATTGTGAAATATTATTGCAATTTAAAACAATATGTTAAAATGTAATTTATTCCTGTGATCAAAGCTGAGTTTTCAGCATCATAATTATTAGGACAGCATTTACATGAAATATATATATTTGTGTAACAATGTAAAAGCCTTTACTGTCACGTTTAATCAATTTAATGCATAACGTACTTTCTGAATAAAATAAATTCATGCTAAATAAATAAAATTACTGGTTTAAAAAAAAACACCTTAGGATCGACATTTTTTATGTGTGGATTAGGGATGTTAACCGATGACCGTTTGACCGATGGTTGACCGTATCAACGTTAACCGATCAAAGTTGTCGGTAGTCGGTTAAAAAAAGAAGTGATCTCTAAATTAGGCTATTATAGACAGTGGACTAAACGCTACTACACTTCGCCATCTCATTCCAAGATCTTTTTGTGTGAAGTGAACAAATCCCTCACACTCAATTTTTATATTTCAGAATATTTAGCCTGCATATAGCTAATTTAGTTAATTATTTGATCCCGTCTCACCTCAGTGTCTTCAGTTGACAGTCTGGATCCTGCAGTAAATCACTGAGCTCCTTCACTCCTGATTGTCCAGGATCATTTCCTGTGAGATCCAGCTCTATCAGGTGTGAAGGGTTTGATCTCAGAGCTGAAGCCAGAGCTTTATAACCTTCTTCTGTCACACTGCAGTTAGAGAGTCTAGAATAGAGAGGAAAACATTCAGCTGATTAATCAGTTAAATCTGAACAATATAAATCCTTAAACTGAATTTAATTGTATTCTTCATACAAATGTATTGAAAGTCAGTTGCAAAAACTGACAATTGAATATGGAGGCAAACAAAAGGCTCAGTGAACTTTACAGTTTTTCTCGATTGCTTAAACACTATAACCAGGCTTTTGAACTAAAATTTCAAAACCATAATGCCATTTATCAAAAAGCACACCCATTTCACTAAACTATAAACACTATTCCCTGTTTTGACACGAGTCAGATTTGTTGAACTGTCACTGCAAAACTCTACACACAAATCCCTTCATTTCTCATTGCCTAGACCATGTTGTCATGTATAAAGCACTAGCATTCAATATTGTTCACTCAAGTCAGCACAGCTTCAGCTCAGTTAGCACACAATTTCCCAGGTGGAAACACTAAGAGTCTAAATTTAACACACATCAATCAGAGCCTTCAAAAGATAGATAAAAGGGCCCAAATCAGTTTATTGAGTTTTGGAACAATGGATCCAGAAAGACATGAAGGAAGAGATCGAGGAGGGATAAGGAGGAAAGGAGGACGAAGTGCAAGGGCAAGAAGACAAGCAGTCTCAGATGAAATTCAAGCCACTCTAGTTGCCCATGTCTTTATAAATGGTATGACTATGAGGGAGGCTGGGCTACGAGTAAGGCCTAATTTGAGTCGCTTTACCGTCGCCTCGAGAACCTTCAGGGAGGTATAGTGGCAAACAAAATTCTATCACTGAATACAGTTTTTCTCAATTGCTTAAACACTATAACCAGGCTTTTGAACTAAAATTTCAAAACCATAATGCCATTTATCAAAAAGCACACCCATTTCACTAAACTATAAACACTATTCCCTGTTTTGACACATGAGTCAGATTTGTTGAACTGTCACTGCAAAACTCTACACACAAATCCCTTCATTTCTCATTGCCTACACCATGTTGTCATGTATAAAGCACTAGCATCAGGGTGGGAATTATGTAATTTTAGGGGCAAGGCCATTTGGCCTCCACCTTTTTTTTTTTTTTAGGGGCACCAAGGCCATATGACAGGACACAAAGGCCATCATACAATTCGATGGTTTTCCCATTCAGATTGATAGCATAACATCCTTATTTGGAATAAGACATGGATTATGACTTTTTTAATAAAAAAAACATTTTTTAATGAGAGAGAGAGAGAGCGCCATTACATCCAGAAGGTATACACCCTCACACAACAATAGAAACAACATAAATGCCAATAAAAGCATTCAGAAACACCACAAATGCCAATAAAAGCATTCAGAAACAACACAAATGCCAATAAAAGCATTCAGAAACAACACAAATGCCAATAAATTAATAATTTCCTGCATTGTCGAACGCTCTTCTTCATGTGTTTCAAATATGGACTATAATGTTCAGTAGAGCGCCCTCAGGCTGCTGGTATGAATTGAAAACACAGCACATCAGTATACAGCGCTCATAATGATTACATCGACGCATTTGGGTATAAATTCAATAAAATATTATTCCTGTCAATAGAAATCTGATGTAAACTGAGAATATATCAATATTTCTCCAAATCTGCACACTTTTGAGCTAAAAGCCGCGAGGGACGTTGTTTTGTGAATCGCTTTCATGACGACAGCACAGGAGTTTTTTATGAATAGGAGCGTCTGACGCTCATAATTCATATTAAAGGTATCGACTCATTTTTGCATTTCATAACTCCTGACACAAATTAAGACATAACTGTCACTATAAATTTCTCAGAATACAATAGTGGTCAAATACTGAAACGGGAGTCTTATATCTTTTTAATGATGTAAGTTATAGTTTGTCAAGGTAATAACATTAAATCTTATAGTAACTTTGAACTATAAAACAACCAACTATAAATCAGAACAACCAAGATGGCGGCGCGTGAACAACGCGAGGCTCAGCGTCTCTCTAGAATTTGTTTTTTAGCGTTTTTTTATCTACTTTTGACTGGATTATTCATCCCGAATTGCTGTTCGTTGCTGATCTACAACAGACAGGAGCTTATGAACATTTGGACTCAAAACTCCAATAGTTTTATCGCCGATCTCCGCCTCATCCCAGAGATCTCCAGAACATCGGAGGCTGCTCACTCTTCCCGGCCGGGCGGAAGTGCACGCAGACGGCGCCGAGAACGTAAACAAAGGCGGGGTAGGCGCGGAGGGCTACGAGCTAAGCTAAAGCTAACACCACACCGGCTCCCTTTACCCAGCATTTTCCTCGCCAATGTCCGTTCTCTGGCAAACAAAATGGACGAAATACGGCTCTCCATCACTAACAACAGACGGATTATGGACTCAAATGTCATGATTTTCACCGAAACATGGCTAAACAACAGCTGCCCGGACAATGCTATTGAGTTAGCAGGACGCCACACACACCGAGCCGACAGGATAGCAGACGACTCCGGCAAGACCAGAGGTGGAGGTTTGTGCATTTATATCAACAATGCTTGGTGCATAAACTCTGCCACTACCGAGAGTCACTGCTCACCCAATGTGGAGTTTTTAATGGTCAAATGCAGACCTTATTATCTCCCCAGAGAGCTCACTTCCATCATACTCACTGCAGTGTATATCCCCCCGGATGCTAATGCTAAGTTAGCTATGAAAGAACTTTACACAGCCATTAGCAAACACCAAACTAAACACCCTGAGGCTGCTTTTATTGTTGCTGGTGACTTCAACCACTCCAATTTAAAGACAGTCCTTCCCAGATTCCACCAACATGTCTCCTGTCACACCAGAGGAGACAAAACTTTGGACCATGTTTATTCCAACATGTCTGGAGCCTACAAAGCAACACCCCTCCCCCACATTGGACAATCAGACCATCTCTCCCTGTTCCTCACACCTCGGTACTCACCACTCATCCAACGTGTGAAACCCACTGTGAGGACAGTAAAAGTGTGGCCAGAGGGGACAGATGCTGTGCTCCAGGACCGGTTCAAAAACACAGACTGGAATATGTTCATCCACACAGACTTGGACCAGTACGCCACATCTGTACTGGACCACATCTCCTTGACTACACATAGTGTCACCACCCAGAAACAGATCACCATGTACCCCAACCAGAAGCCTTGGATGAACCGAGATGTTCGTCTCCTACTGAAGGCCCGCAATACCGCCTTCAGGTCAGGGGATGCACAGGCTTACAGTGCAGCCAGGGCCAAACTGAAGAGGGGCATCAAAAATGCTAAACACCACTACAAAGGGAAGGTAGAAGAACACTTCTCCAACTCCAATCCCCGACGTATGTGGCAAGGTCTCCAGATCATCACAGACTACAGGACCATCAAACCCTCCCCCGCATCCTCTGATGTCCCCTTCCTCAACGAGCTCAACAACTTCTATGCTCGTTTTGAGCGGGGGAATACAACAACTGCAACTAAGGCAGAGGTGACTCCAGACCACCAACCACTGACTCTCTCCCCCACTGATGTAGGAGCGGTGCTGAGCAGGATTAATGTCCACAAGGCTGCAGGTCCTGATGGCATCCCTGGCCGTGTTCTCAGAGCGTGTTCAGTGGAGCTGGCAGGAGTGCTGACGGAGATATTCAATCTGTCCTTGGCCCATGCTGTGGTACCGGCCTGCTTCAAATCCACCTCCATCGTTCCGATACCCAAAAACTCCAACCCATCAAGCCTCAACGACTACCGCCCGGTAGCCCTCACCCCAATCATCACAAAGTGCTTAGAGCGGCTGGTCCTAGCACACCTCAAATCCTGTCTCCCCCCCACCCTGGACCCCCACCAATTTGCATTCCGTCAGAACAGGAGCACAGAGGATGCAGTCTCCATAGCGCTGCACACTGTCCTCTCACACCTGGACAATAAAAACACCTACGCCAGAATGCTGTTTATAGACTTCAGTTCAGCGTTCAACACAATCATCCCCTCACAACTCATCAGGAAACTCACAGACCTAGGCATCAGTTCCCTCATGTGCAACTGGTTACTGGACTTCCTGACCTGCCGGCCCCAACATGTCCGGCTGGATAACCACTGTTCATCCATCATCACAATGAACACCGGTGTACCACAAGGCTGTGTGATGAGTCCCTTCCTCTACTCCCTCCTCACCCATGACTGCAGACCTGTCGATGGTTCCAACACCATCATTAAGTTTGCAGATGACACCACGGTGATCGGCCTCATTAAAGACAGCAATGAGGCCGCCTACAGGGAGGAGGTGGATCGTCTGGCTGAGTGGTGCGACACCAACAACCTGCTGCTCAACACCGAGAAGACCAAAGAGCTCATCGTGGACTTCAGGAGGAATGCTGACCCACATCCACCCATCCACATCAAGGGGACGGCTGTGGAGCGTGTGAACAGCTTCAAGTTCCTGGGAGTCCACATCTCAGAGGATCTCACCTGGACGACCAGCTGCTCCAAGCTGGTCAAGAAGGCTCACCAGCGCCTCTTCTTCTTGAGGACTCTGAGGAAGAACAACCTGTCCTCAGACATCCTGGTGAACTTCCATCGCTGCACCATCGAGAGCATCCTGACCAACTGTATAACAGTCTGGTATGGGAGCTGCTCTGCCTCGGACCGGAAGGCGTTGCAGAGGGTGGTGAAAGCCGCCCAGCGCATCGCTGGAGCACCACTTCCTTCCATAGAGGACATCTATAGGAAGCGGTGTCTGAGAAGGGCCGGGAAAATCATCAAAGACCCCAGTCACCCAGCACACAGACTCTTCACCCTCCTGCCCTCTGGGAGGCGCTACAGGAGCCTCCGGACTAAGACCACCAGGTACCGGAACAGCTTCTATCCTACAGCTGTCAGACTCTGGAATTCTGCCTCCTGACATCTCACCCACATTAAAACTCATAGACTGAACATACACGCACTCTCACAACCACTGACAACAACCCATAACTGAACATACACACAATGGACAAAAAAAACCCCAGTATCCTCATACACACTCATACACAGTGGCTGGACCACCACTTACAGCCACATGCACTTTAATATTACTACTGTATAAATTATTCATATATATCTTACTGTAAATACTGTATAGACAACCATGCTGTACAATACAATACAATAATTATAGTTCTACAGCTGTTATTAATACTTGCATATTGTATATTTATAGTCTGTTATAGTCTTTTATTTATATCCATACGTATAACCTGTTTATAGCCTGTACATAGCTTGTACACTTACTACAGTTATAGCCTGTATATACTTATAGTTATAGCACTCATAACATTCCTTCATACCGTGTACATTGTAACATATCTAAAATATATCTATATTTTGTAATATATCTATATTCTTGCTAAAGCACTTCTGGATGGATGCAAACTGCATTTCGTTGCTTGTACTTGTGACGTGCAATGACAATAAAGTTGAATTCTATTCTATTCTATTCTAAAAAAAAAAAAACGCTTCAGTGCGCCGACGCCGTTACCTCTGGAACCTTGCATAGGGCCCTTTTCTGAAAAGGGCACTTATCTACTAGCAAATAGATTTTGATATTTTTAGGTCAAACCGTTCTTGTCTGTCAGTCATATAATGCAGGTCTATGGTCACGGTCTCAAAGAGCATCCACAGAGTCCAAATTAAAACAATTCCCCATCGTCCAAATTAAACAATTCCCCATCGCAAGTACACATTGATGGCCTAAGACACGAAACGAGCGGTTTGTGTGAGAAAACGAACAGTATTTATATTGTTTTTACCTCTTGTAACACAGCGACGTCCAAGTGATCTGAGGGCGCCCGCGCTTTCTGCTGTGTGACGTGTGCGCAGACTGGTGCATAGATAGACATATAGATTTCGCCTTGGCTACGGCAGTTCATGAACGAATGCCGTAGCCAAGGCGAAATCTAGTGTATATATCTATGCACCAGTGTCGACAACAGAGTGTCGTTCTTCTGTTGGTGCTGACGTTACATGCTTCTTGCACTGCTGTTTTGATGCGTGAGATCATCGATGTGATTATGACACTGCACCTGCGCGAATCCACAAACTAATTGAAGTTCAGAGACTACTTGGGTGGAACTTGGACAGGGCCAGGGCACACAGGCCACTGTGGCCGTACGATGATTTTTTTTTCACGGGGCATGAAGGCCAAAGTGTAGGGCAACGGCGGCCATGGCCACGGTATAATTCCCACCCTGACTAGCATTCAATATTGTTCACTCAAGTCAGCACAGCTTCAGCTCAGTTAGCACACAGTTACCCAGGTGGAAACACTAAGAGTCAAAATTGAACACACATCAATCAGATCCTTCATTAGATAGATAAAAGGGCCCAAATCAGTTTATTGAGTTTTGGAACAATGGATCCAGAAAGACATGAAGGAAGAGATAGGGAGGGTAACCGAGGAGGGATAAGGAGGAGGAGGACGAAGGGCAAGGGCAAGAAGACAAGCAGTCTCAGATGAAATTCAAGCCACTCTAGTTGCCCATGTCTTTATCAATGGTATGACTATGAGGGAGGCTGGGCTACGAGGAAGGCCAAATTTGAGTTGCTTTACCGTCGCCTCGAGAACCTTCAGGGAGGAGTGGAGGCAAACAAAATTCTATCACTGAGTAAGAGACAAACATTTCCAATAGTCTTTGATGAGGTGTATTTTCTTGCAAGAAAAGGCCAGCAGTCGTACAGTCACACAGAGTGGCTGCAGAGTGTGACAGTGAAGGGAGGGCATCCTTTCTTCTTTATAGTCTTGACTCCAGAATGTTATCTTTCTAGGCATATGAAGGTATTTCAACCATATGTGGAACATTCGTAGAAGTGTTCATCATATTGTCTCCTTGAGTGGAGGCCCTCCTGTCACATCCCAACACTCTTTACCATTCCAATACACTTTCATATTAGAATAAGGTTTGTGTGTGCTCTTTTACTGTCATATGATGGTCACACACATCTTACTGTAAGTAAATATAAAAAGAGGAGAGAATAAATTTTTAGAGGAGAGAATAAAAAAAAAGAAAGTAAAACAGGGAAAAAATGTTTGTTTTGTTTTGTTGTGTGTGTGTGTGTGTGTGTGTGTGTGTGTGTGTGTGTTGTACTGTGTAGTACATGAATGAATAAAAATGTGCCAATGTATCCATTGGTTGTGTCTTTTGTGTTGGTGGGGAACCACAAACAACATAACTTACCAGTTGTGGAAATGTTGTTTTGAATTTATTGCAGCAGTGTGTTAGACTATGTTGTAGTGTGTGTGATTTTGAGGGCTTGTGTGTCCTGTCTGAGGGCAAAGTTTGGTTTTTCAGCAAGAGTGAATGGTTTTGAGTGTAGAGCTTCATTTTTACCGGAAAATAGGATGTTTGGGGAACTGGGTGAGACATTATGGATTTGTGTTTACTGTTTTGAGAATACGAGGCATAGTTTCAAGAAACGTGTTTAAGCAATCGAGAAAAACTGTAATATGTTAGACATCAACATCCCTTTCAAGATTGCAATTAACTAAAACTGTACAACTCTGAAAGTCTATGATCTGAAAATGGTCGGAAAATTTGAAAATTAAAGTTTGGGAATGGCCCAATAAAGTCCAGACTTCAATTCCATTAAAATGCTGTGGAAGGACTTGAAGCACAGCTCATGTTGGAAAGCCTACAAATGTCACTGAGCTGAAGCAGCTTTGCAAGGATGAGTGAGACCAGGGGCGCAACTACCCAGTGTCAGAGGGGTATGAAGCAACAAATTTGGCGAACAATTTAACAATTCTTTGAGTGGTGGAGTTGAAACGGGTTACATGCTTATTTCACAGATAAGAATAAAATGTTAATTTGATTCAATGGTTATTTAAAGTTTTACTTGGTTTTTCAGCCACACTTCAGAGAACTTTAGAGCGTTAATGTCTGTTAACATGAACATTTGAAAGCCTCCAAGCACAGACATCACACTTTAAACTAGGGCTGCACGATATTGGGAAAAAATTACATTGCGATTTTTTTTCCCAACGATATATATTGCGATGTTGCGAGCCATCAATCCAGGCTATAAGACTGCTTTAAAACTTTCACAGAGACCTCAAACAGAAAGCACAAAGCCTTTCTTTAAAGCGAATTTCGTTTTGTATTAATTGTATCTTAATTTTAATCAGTGTTTCATTATCCAATTTCCTAGATTTAATAAATAAAAAGTAAATATAGCAGACAATAGCTAATCACGACACGGAGGTGCCAGCGCCTAAACTGGAGCTTAAGCTATCATCCATGAACCGAAACTCACAGAAATCTCTACTTTTAAACAGAACCATTCAAAACAACATAAAACTATGTAATCCATATGAAATGTGCATTTCTCTCTGGCGCGTTCACTACTGCGAAGATCGCGAGTCAATATCGTCAACTTCATCTTTGCAGCTGACACAGAAAACACTTGTTTATTAATAAACAATTAAAATGTCTCATTGCAATATTTTACATACTTATAATAATTACTTTTACTTTGTGACAGCTTTTAGGTGCCATTTACATGAACGCGTCACTGCATCAGCACCGAAAACATGGAGAGAGAGAGAGTGAGAGAGAGAGAGGGAGAGAGAAGGGGGGAGAGAGAGAGAGAGAGAGAGAGAATAAGATTTTTTTTTACTTATTTTGAGGAATTATAGCCTAATGAACAAACAAACATCTGTTAAGATGTGAATGTTGGCTGTGAGCGGTGAGCAGCGGCACAGCGAATCAATCACTGTGCAGGCACGCGGAACGTGCATGTCACCCCATCAACAAGACATACAACAAACTCGTGTTTACTGTGTGCTACCCTGGTGCTACCGTTCTCTTAATACACCATGGGTGCTACTACCCTTCACATCGCATGTTCCAGCGATGTGACTATCGCTCATGCGCACATCGCAATGTTGATGTTAAAACAGAATATCGTTCAGCCCTACTTTAAATCCTACCTGTTGCCTTTCACCATCCACTTATTTAGCTGCTTTTGGTATCCCTTGACATGCCATCTCACTTTCCCTCTTTTTTTTTCTATCTTTAGCCCCGACGGTTTTTTTGCTTTATCCATCTTTTTCAACGACAATTCACTACTCGTACCTGCTCGCTCAGTGCTCATGGCGCCCCTCGCAATATTACGCTCGCGATATCTTCAATGTCAAAATTCTATGATGGAATCTTATGAGGGCGCCTACTCTAGCCTGTTAGTCCTCTAAAATGTTATATAACATTGAGGAAATGCAGAAATGATTTATAAATGCACAACAGCAGGGCAATTCCGCGCAAAACTGTCACATCCATAACACCAACACAATGCCATGGTATTTAGTTGGCGTTATGGATGTGACAGTTTTGCGTGGAATTGCCCAGCAGCTACATATAGAAAATACCAAAAAAAGAATTGTAATTATTTATTTATTTTACCATCGCATGGTGCTGCGCCCCTATGCGCCGCATATAGAGCATACCCACTTTTTAAGCCACTGAGTGAGACAAACGGACCAAAATACCTTAATAGTGGTGTAAAACACTCATAAACTACAGGAAGTGTTTGGTCAAGACTAGCTGCAAAGCTGAAAGCAGAATCAAAGATACACAGCTCCCTCAAAAGCACTAAAATACATTAATCCTGTTATATCCAATCTTAAGATAAGTGATTCTACTAGATCTCACCCTTTCTGTGGCAGATTTACCAGCTCTAACAGAATCATCTGAATTCTGACTCAACACTAGGTATGCAAACAATGATTAAATCACTAAATTATAAATTACTATAAACAAAAACAGCACAATTTAAGTCTTAACTTATAAGAAGTAGAATATACATATATGGACAATACATTATCCATTAAATATTATAATTCCCTGCAATTATTTGCATTACAGTGCAGCACCAAATGAATGCAGCACAAAATGAACGCTTAATGTCACTTCAGTATTACTCACTGAAAAAAACACAACAACAGTAAAATGGCACAATGACAACCTCGCTTATATTGAACATCAAACTTTTATCAACAAAACAAATAGGACAGATGGCATAGTATACCCCCATTGTAACACTGAGAAATGAAGGTCTTAGTGTTTTCCCCTAAATTTAAAACAAATGCTTAGTTTGTGGTTCATTAGTATTAATGAAAATACATCAATAATAAAATAGTACAATGATAAATTTACTTATATTAAACATTGGACTTTTATTAACAAAATTGATAAGAAGGATGATATGCTATACCCACGTTGTAACAAATAAATAAAAGATCTTTGGATTGCTTAGTTTGTGGCTCATTATTATTTTGAATGAAAAACACAACTACAATAGAACAAAGACAAACTTACTTATATTAAACAAAGAAATGCAACTTTTATTTATAACTTTTAAACTCTGGCATCGTCCTGTCAGTCATTGCACCTTACTTTAGTCATGTGACTCATGTGGCTCAACTTACCTCAGTATCTCCAATTTACACAGTCCAGTGCAGAGCAGCTTCACTCCTGAATCCTGCAGATTATTATTGTTCATGTTCAGCTCTTTCAGATTGGTATCTGATCCAAGAACTGCAGCCAGAGCTGAACAGCTTTTTTCTGTTAAGTTACAATCATTTAACCTACAATAAATCACAACACAGAATTAGATGGCACACATACAATACATTTTCTATAAACAAATATTAAATACATTTTCCATTTTTTTTTTTTTACATAAACAGCATACAATGCATTCAAACAGCATTCATCTACAAAAAATACTATTTCCAGTACATTAGCATTTTTTATTCAGTGACAAATTTCCTAGATAAAATTAAGCATGTTTGAAAAAAATATTTGCGTTAAGATTTATAGCTATAGGATTTCTTCTCTATTTCTGTCACCTGATGGAGTTTGGGTTCTTGCCATTGTTGCCTCTGGCTTGCTTAGTTGGGGACACTTAAAATTCAACAATATTATTGACTTGACTTGATTGCACTGACACTATTAAATGAGACAGTTCACAGTTTTATGGCAAGTTAAAGGCCTTTCACTATAATTCTAAAAATGCCTTCATTCACATGTACATGTCTTTTTGTTATAAAATCTTTAATGATTTAAGTAAAGCTAAGATTACTTAAACCTAAGATAGGGGTGTGCGATATGACGATTTTTGATCGTGGACGATTAAAATGTCTCCACGATCTGCTTTTGAAGAAATATCATAGAATCGTGCATTATATCTGTTCTGGCGCCTCTGTCCCAACATACTGAACAACGCAACGTATATTCACATAAAATGTTAAAGCAGCGGAACGGGACACTGCAGTTCACAAAAGTTCACAATTTGCATGTGTTTTAATGCCTTGTCGGTTAAACATTTAATTTGCATGCTGATGCGCTGTTCTAACGTGTGCGTTTCTCAGCGCGTTCATGTGAAGCTCACATGCACTAAAAGCCTGTCTACCAGCGCCTGGATACTGGACTAAGTTATCTTTCGAGTCTTATTGTGCTTATACTGTTAAATACACACAAGGTTTACATAAACAAAGTAGGTTATGTCTAAAGTGAAAGCAAACTTGAGAAAATTGAGAGAAAATCTGCTTGTCAAATGCGTGTATATTAGACGCGTCGCGCGCAACTCTTAAAGAGACAGTAGTAATAGTAAACACGCTGCCGCTTGTCCTTAAAGGGATATTTCACCCAAAAATAAAAATGATCTCATCATTTACGCACTCTAATGTTTTTCCAAACCTGTATTAATTTCCTTCTAATATTTTCTAATATTTTTCTAATATTAATATTGTGGCTATCCAAACAGTAGCTGGTCCCCATTGACTTCCATAGGAGAAAAATATACTATGGAAGTCACTGGGGTACATCAACTGCTGGGTTACCCACATTCTTCCAAATAACTTTTATTTTCAACAGAAGCAAGAAAGATATTCGAGTTTAAAACAACTTGAGAGAGTAAATTATGATAATTTTTAGGAGAACTATCCCTTTAATGTTAACAACACAATGCAAAGAGAAAATCACTCACTGCCCTTGACTGATAACTTTAATAGTAGATTTAATAAGTATCAATGTATAATTTATACAGTGAAGTCTGTTTTGTTTTATTTTCATATTTGTTCATTTAATTACTTTCTTCAATGCTACTGTTAAATACACCTACTGTAGCTGAAAATATAAAGCACTGTTTAGCCTATTTAATTTGTATATTAAGTTGTGTATGTGTAATGTGTATCTTTGATCTTAATATTTAATAACAAAAAAAATAATGACAAATATTTTTATCTTCTCCCGTCTGCCTTTTTTTTTTTTATATATATATTTTGTTACCTAAGGCTCTGTTTTTAAAATAGTGACATTAGATTGGCTATAATGCTAAGTCACAAAATAGTAAAACCAACATAAAAAGAATCATGATAAAATCGTGAATCGTGATTTTCCTGAAAAAAATCGTGATATATTTTTGCCATATCGCCCACCCCTAACCTAAGAACCTAAGAAATTGTATTTGTATTATTTCAAGATTAAGTTTAACCAACGACTGATGCCGATATCTTAGAGAGCAGGGTGATCAATGGGTGATATATCATTAATTTAAAGATAGTAAAAAAGCATCCATAACAATTACTGAAATTACATTTATAGTTTATTTTACTTAATATTTACTAAATAAATAAAAAAAAAACATTGAAAAAAAAAACATTTTGAACTTTTTTTGTAGAAAAAACAACTTTAAATGTGTACATCACATATTATACAACAGGCTTTTGATAAATGTTTATTTGTAAATCTCTCAATCTACATATTACATTACATTATTATTACATTAAACTACAGAATTACTGATAAAAATAAGCATTTAAAATGTCTAATTACTAGGAGATACAGAGGGACTGTCACGGTGTGGTGCAGGCAGAAGAAGACGAAAGAGAATCTAAAGTTCCAATGCAAACATTTACTCACAATATAAATAATACAGGTACATAGAAGACGGGCAGAAGGTTCACACACACTAAATACGACGGGAAATACGAGATCGGACAAGGACTGACTGAATAGAATGGAACTTAAATACAAACACACATTACACTGATTAACAGAACACAGGTGAGATAGATGACGATTAGTGGTCGACTGATATTGGTTTTTTGATGGCCGATGCCGATGCTGATATCTTAGAGAGCAGGATGGCCGATAGCCGATGTAAAGCCGATATTATTATTATATACTTTATATTTATTTTAATCAATATTTTATAAATTTTAAATAAATTAGAAAACAAATCTTTAAAATAAACATGCTTAGATGGCAACTTCTTGAATCTGCAATCCTATTACAGTATTTTTCACAAATAAAGTAATTGTTTAAAAATATATGAATATGTTAATAAAAAGGAAGCAAACACTGTAACAGGGCACTCAGTAATCTGGTAATATCGTGCGCACTGGTAATCATATTTTTGCAAATAAAGACAAGGTAACGCTAATATTACATACAGCACACAGTGAAAACTATATGAATATGACACAGTGGCCAACTGGATATAGCACAGCATATTTTAATATGAAGGATTTAAAGTTTTTCGACCGCGTCTACTGTGAAGCTGATCTTCTCTTCGCATTCACTCACTTCACTCGACCGTCACTCGCAGTCACACGTTTATCAGGCTACAAATGCACACCTTACAAGATATCACAGCTGGATTCCATTAAATCTGCAAGGTTTGTGATATTAAATGTTTATTAGATATTCAGAGATTTGTTTAAATGATGTAGATGCGCATTTGCTGAATGTTGACGAGTAAATGAGAAAGTATTTTAGCCTGATTGTTTGCCTTTTCTGTTACAAATAATATAAAAGCAACACTTTACTTTTTCGCATACCATTTACTTTCTTTGTTTACCAGTTCTGTCTAACAAAGTATTAGATATGACTGACAGAGATTGTAAACTAATGAAGACGGAGAATGTGAGTGAGCGCTGTGTGATCAGGCGCTGGTGTTCTCAGCACCACCCGTCAAAATAAAAGTCCCGCTTCCAACACATCGGCCAATCAGAAAAACGTATTGGCCGATGCCGATATTTTAAAAGTGCCAAATATCGGCCTTGGCGATATATCGGTCGACCACTAATGACGATGATGACTAAACAGGTGACACAACTGAACTGATAATGACGTAACCATAGAAAGGCAAATAGGAACCAAGCAAAACTCGAACTGAAAGTCCAAACAAACGCTGACACGTGACAGGGACAACTAATATATGATGTGGTAATATATATGTACTTTATTTAAGCCTGTTTTATAAAAATCTCAATGTTTTATATTATAACCTTTCAGAATTTCATCTTACTTGTTGGCAATATAAATACCATCTGTACCAAATTACATTATTTCCCCCACATTATTTCCCCAATTATTTTTCCACAAGTATGAGTATGAGCTAATATATAATTCTATACAAGTCATTAAAGTCTGGTGTATCATATGATACAAGACAAACATGCAAACATTTTTACATGGTCTTTTATATTTTTTCTTAAGATTTGATAAACTGTCTCCACACACACAAAAAAAATTCAGACTATTATTTCATATGTCAGGCTTTACAGGGATAAGTTCATGTTCATGATGAGGAATCACTATAGAGTAATGTAGATAAGACATTTTTCAGATGAGAGCAAAACATGACAAAATATATTAAAAGACTTACAGAGCTCTACTGGAGGTTTTGATGACTGCCGATAATCTGATGAGACACTCGTCTGATTTCTTGAATTTCTGAAGCTCAAACTCCTCCAGCTCCTCCTCTGATGTCAACAACACAAAGGCTACAGCAGACCACTGGGCAGGTGAAAGGTCACCAGATGAGAGACTTCCTTTGCTAAGGTGGGTCTGAATCTCTTTCACCAGAGTTTGGTCGTTCAGTTCATTCAGACAGTAGAACAGATTGATGGATCTCTCTGCTGGAAGATCATCTTCTAATTTCTGCTTGATGTACTGAACTATTTCCTTGTTGCTCTGGTCACTGCCGTCTTGCTGTGTCAACAGACCTCGTAAGAGTCCTCGATTGGACTGGAGTGACAGACCGAGGAGGAAGCGAAGGAAAAGGTCCAGGTGTCCATTGTCACTCTCGAGTGCCTTGTCCACTGCAGTCTTGAGAAAATCAATCATGGTTTCATTTCTGTTTTCCTGTTCTGTAGACTCATGATCAAACACACTTGTCTTGTTGATGTCTAGAAACAGATGTGCATAAAGGGCTGCAATAAACTCTTGAATGCTCAAGTGAACAAAGCAGTACATGGTACCAAGAACGAACCCTGTTTCCTCCTTAAAGATCTGGGTACACATGCCTGAGTACACTGATGCCTTATAGACGTCAATACCACAGGCTTCCAGGTCTGTGTCATAGAAGATCAGGTTGTTTCTTTCCAGCTGATGAAATGCCAGTTTCCCCAGTGAAAGGATGGCGTCTTTATCCCAGGAAACATCTGGTGTGTATTCTCCATCATACTTTCGGCGGCTCTGCTGGATCTGGAAGCGGAGAAAGTGTGTGTACATTTGTGTCAGAGTCTTGGGAGTGTCTTCAGTGTTTGATTCCTGCTGTGTTTTAGAGATCGCATCAGCCTGAGTGTGTTTCACATCATTATTTCTTTTCTCCTGCAGAATGTTCTGGAGAACCGTGGCTGAAATCCAGCAGAAGACTGGGATGTGGCACATGATAAAGAGACTCTTTGATTGTTTAATGTGATCTAGGATTGTGTTGGCCTGATTCTCATCAGTGAATCTTTTTTTGAAGTACTCTTCCTTCTGTGCGTCACTGAATCCTCGTATCTCTGTCAGCCGGCCGATGCAGTCAGGAGGAATCTTACTGGCAGCTGCTGGTCTGGTGGTGATCCAGATGAGAGCAGAAGGAAGCAGATTTCCCTTCATGAGGTTCGTTAGGAGAACATCCAGAGAGGCTGGTGACGATACATCACTCCACGTCTCATTACAGTCAAACTTCAGAGGAAGGCGACATTCGTCCAGTCCATCAAGGATGAACAGCACTTTGAACTGATTCCTTCTTGTAAGGTTCAGTCCTTTTGTCTCTGGGAAGAATTGAGTTATAAGGTCCATCAAACTCAGTTTTTCTTTCTCCTTTAAGTTCATCTCTCTGAAAGGAAGAGGAAATATGAAGCTGATATCTTGATTTTCTTTTCCTTCAGCCCAGTCCAGAACAAACTTTTGCACAGAGACTGATTTCCCGATGCCAGCGACTCCTTTTGTCAGTACAGTTCGGATCTCCTCGTCTTGTTCAGGAGCTTCAAACAAATTTGTGCATTTAACTTGTTTCTCTTGTGCTTCATGACGCCTGGAAGCAACTTCAATCTGTCTCACCTCATGTTCAGTATTGACCTGTTCACTGCCACCCTGAGTGATATAGAGATCTGTGTAGATGTTATTCAGAAGTGTGGAGTCACCTTGCTTCGCAATTCCTTCATACACACATTGATACTTCTTCTTTAGGCCACATTTCAGCTGATGAATGAAGAACAGCTCATCTAAACACAGGAACAGAAAATAGACAGTTTTAGTCTTCATTTTCTCTCCTACATTTATAAGAGACAATCAGACAGATGATCATGAGTCTCTAACCTTCTAGAGCATTAGCAGCTTCATCTTGCTTCATCTCTCTCAGGTAATGTAGTGTGAGATCAAGAGCTGATTCTTTGATACTGGATCTGTTCTCAATAAAGTCCTTCACAAAGTGTTGTATGTTCTCCTTTTGTAATATTTTCCTAAACTTCTCCAGCTCATTCTTCAGAAACGTGATTATTTTGCTCTCAAGATCCTACAAACAAAAGTAAGAAAAAAGACACAATTTAAACCAAATTGTACATCTACATTTGGTCAACACAATTTATTCAATAACTATAATATCTATTAAAAAAAATCCAGTTAAAAGACTAACATGTTAACCAGCTGATATTTTTAACCAATAGAAAAATAAAAAATATATAAGTGCTTCAAAGGACAAAATGGATCTGGAGGAATTAAATAAAATGTCTTTGTTCAATAACATATTTGTTTGTTAGAATATTAAACATTTATAAAAATGTGTTTTCCTACTTGGAAGATTCCTAGAAGATTGTCTTTGAAATTCTCGTGGTTCCTGTGAGTCTGAACGTCTGAGTCGAATGTCTCATATTGAAGCCTGTAATCAAATAAATCAAATAAATACTGAATTTCCAGGCAAAATTTCACAGAAAGAGAAAAAGCATTAGCTGTGGGCGGCAGTGGCTCAGTGGTTCATGTAGGTTGTCTACAAACCGAAAGGTTGGTGGTTCAATCCCCGGTTCCACTTGACCAAGTGTCGAGGTGTCCATGAGCAAGACACCTAACCCCAGCTGCTCCCGACGAGCTGGATGGCGCCTTGCATGGCTGACACCGCCGTCGGTGTATGAATGAGTGAGTGAATGGGTGAATGTGAGGCAATGTAAAGCGCTTTGGTGGCCATAGGTCTGTGAAAGCGCTATATAAATGCAGTCCATTTACCATTTACCAATACTCTGATAAATATTTATCAGATCAAATATTTATCAGAGTAGTCAATAAGAAATATCATGATAAATGATTCAATGATAAATAATGATAAATATTGGATCTAGAAATGTTTCATGATTGATATTCACTGATACAACTTTTAAACACAGACAACGTGTGACAAAAAATTAGAAACTTATGCAATACCTTTTATTAGATGATGGTGTTTTCTCACTGAAGTCTGGTCCTACACCTTTAGACCGATCACTCTTCAGAGACACAGAGCTGGACACATGTGAGCCTGATCTTACACTGATGACACAAAGAACAGAGAGAAAACACTTTACTACAGGAGATACTTTAGTCTCATTTGAAAAGGTTTAATGTTGCAAATAGTAATTAAATGCAGTATAGCTGTGCATTTGTCCATTTATGACTACAGTCGGATGGATAAACATATATACATGTTTAGTTTCATGATCTATTTTCCATAGTGTATTTGTGTCTCCTTGTGGCTGCCTGTGTAATTGTGTTACTGAATGAGTTTCATAAGGTTCCCAGGAATTGAGTTTTATTGAGACTTATTGTTTCATTCAGTCAAGATCATTCATATACACCACTGTAGACAAATAATACAACAATATAATGCAATGTAAACACAAAATACCTTTCATTAGATGATGGTGTTTTCTCACTGAAGAATGGTGGATCTAAACCTTTAGACTGATCACTCTTCAGAGACACAGAGCTGGACACATGTGAGCCTGATCTTACACTGATGACACAAAGAACAGAGAGAAAACACTTTAGTAAAGGAGGATCAACTGTGTGTGAAACACATCTGTGTCTTAATCTAATCCTCCACAGAAATACACACACACACACAATTTACAGTTTTATAGTTAACTACTATTTTATTTTACTGGCTCACATTAGTTTAATGATTTCTTTAACATATATGAGAGAGATTTAATATGTTAAAAAATACTTCACTCTAATTTATGAGAACATTTCAAGTTTTTGTTTATTGACAGAAATAGAGAGCAGAAATGTCTGTGTGACACAGTTGTGTTAGCATACTTGAATTAAATTAAGTGTATAGTTGTTTCCTAATGTCTGTCAGTAATTGTATGATCTAAAAACTGAAGTCATTTATTTGGATTAATTCAGCATCTAGAAGGTTATTAACAAATGATTAACTGTGATATTTTCTATAGAGCAAACAGGGCTTTATAGACAATGTCAGAGTTAATTTAAGAAGTTAAAAATAGAAATTGTGCAAAGCATGTGCAAATATGCTTAAAGTTGTGTTATTGACAGGGAAACACAAAGTCCAGTGGAGTTTAAAGTGATGAAAACAGACGCAGTCTTACCTGTGTTTCTCTGAGAGACTCATCTGAGAGAGAGAGTCCTTTCCTCTTTCCTCTGACATACTGCAGCTAAACTGACACTGAAAACTGATCAGCACTGGTTTCTGGAAACACTCAATCCTTCAGCATCACCTGGAGATGACACCATTTTACACAGATGAAGAACATCTTATTTAAGACAATAATGAAGAATGCGGAGTTATCATCAACAACAGCAACAGCAAAAACTATCTATAAAATAAAGTGAGTTACAGACAAATATATTGCCATGTAAAATAACCGAATGGTCTTAATCATTTCTGATTGTTTAATGAGTTTAACTGACTCTAAATATTAATTCATTGGGGAACAGAAATTGTGTTTAAAACTTGAGTGGGAAAATTGAAGCTGGTTTGTTATATTCTCTATTACAGTTTAATATCATTTTACAATCATATTTACCCAATCTTTATTAATTGTTGAATCATTTGTCATTTAATCATTACTTCAAGTTCACAATGATGATTGATTTCATTACTTTCAAATGATCCTAAAATAACTGATTGAGTAAAAGCAGAATTATAATAGACATACTGTATAACTACTAACCATAATTGCTATATATGAACTGAGATATTCAGTTTAATAACAGCAGATTGTTGTTCACTGACGTCAGGCTTCATCTGTCTGTCTACTGTAAATGTCTGCTTCAAAAATACTTTCGATTTCACATCACAAAAACAACAGCCTAAAACTGAAGAGGAAATGGGGGGAAACTTTCAGAAACATATTCGTTTTCAATAAAACTTCATGTTTTAACTTCAAAAGATTGTAATTTCTGGCAGATTCTTCTTCGTCTGTTCGGAGTAGCCGAAGAACAGCCTTCTGTAACTTCACATTTAAATCACGCTTTACAATATAAAGTTCCTAATAATTACAAACGACTTTAATGGAGAATGTATTAATAATAATTATTATATGAATGTATAAGTATTTTAAACTCAGTAACGCTTGTTGTCAGTCCGCGCGCGTCGTTCTCAGAATCTCTTGCTGGTCTCGATGGATTGTGGATTAAACACATAAATGGCCGCGAGTGTTATTATATGTATAATTTTCTTAAAATGCTCTGTCTAAAAGCGACCAAAACAACATTTAACTCCAGCTCACCATCGGTTCGCCAAACTGCTCCGTCTCCAAAACGTTCGTACACATAGGTCACAGTTTGCGTGCAGATGCGCACATTTTCCCGTCAAGTTTGTTTTTATAAGTCACATCTTATGCGTCGGAAGTGTCGTCCGCCTCTCTCAGAGCCTGTTCTGTGCGACGCAGCGGAGATAAACTAGGCCCAGATGCTTTACTTTCGTTTTCCTCTTCTTCTTCTTTCTTGCTTTTTACGGCGGATCGCAGACAAATATGTGCATTACCGCCACCTATCTTGGAAATGGACCATTGACACTTCCTATACTATATTCCCCTTATTTACCCGCACAGAGGCTTCATAGAGTTTCATCCGGCGCTGCGTGTTCAGCTCCTCGAGGAACATAGTTCTACAAAAAAATGTACATAAATCTCAATTACTTGGCATATGTACTGCATCAACAAAAGATGCCAAACTACACTGGTTTAAAAAGCAAGTTGGTATTTAGTAATTATAAGTAATTATATTTTTTACACATTTCTCATTTTAACACAATATTAACCAATCTAATTATTTCTTATCTTTTCTTTAATGCATAAGATGAACCCACCATTTTTCCATGTCGTGGATTTCTTGGAACGGGGAGAGGTGGAAGTAGTAAGCAGTAGGTGGATGGCTGGTGAGGATGCTTGCTATTGGCCACCTTATACATTTCCCAACTATATAAAAAGAGCTCAGCTGCAACATGAAAAACCAGGAGCGGACTGGGAAACATACAAAGTCCGCTCACTGTACAAAACAAGTAAGTCGTTTAGAAAATGTTGGTATACATTTGAGGTGCATTCACTATTCACTAATGGAAACGAAGTCATTTCACAATATTTTTTTAACGACATTTAGGAAAAAAAATATTGTTTCGATTTGGACATGTGGCTAGATGAACTTTAAAATCTGAAAAAACAAACAAAAACATTGCCATAAACTATGATGGAACCATGTTCTCTTACGAGAGGTTCTCTCGTATTGCGTAAGTAGCTTACGCTTTGGGAAAGTTCTCTTTCTTCGAGATCTGAAGCCAAAAAATTATCCTTAATTTTGCATTTATTGTCAACGCAGTGCAGCAGCAGGCAGACCAAAGCAAGCTGTATCAGCGTGCTCATTGGCTGCCAGGCGGCAACTGCTTAAGCCTATCAGTGAGCCCGGCTTCGCGCCCTCCACACCCTTCTAACCGTCAAGAAGGGTGTGGCCAGTGTGTATATATTGTGGGCTCACAGGCTGAACTCTGATTTTCTTGTCTTCAGCGAAGCTCTTCGCATCGCTGGATCTTGAGAAGCCGCCGCCGTCGAAACCAGCGACCAGCAAGCTTAGGACAGCACCTGAGGAAGCCGGCCACCTTCGCCGCCTTCAGCCATCCGTGCCTGTCCAAATCCGGCGACATATCCTTTTTTTTTTGCATAATTCTGCTGTGTGTGTGTTCGCCCTGCGACACGCACTTTCTCTTCTAAAGAGCGCGAGGCGTTTTTATCAAAATGCCTCGTTTCTCCTGCGGTTCATGCCGCGCCCCGCTCAGCAACGGAGACCGCCATCTTATCTGCGCTCTCTGCATGGGCCGCGATCACGCCGCCGCCGCACTCTCTCTGCCCCGAGTGCGAAGAACTCTCAATGTTGACCCTGCGGGCTCGACTTGAGGTTTTTGACCAGGCTGTCGCTCCGCATGTCCCTGTCGGGCCGCGCAAGAAAAAGCGCCGCTCGCAGCGACCACCGGAGACCGATGCGGCGCTCAGAAGCTCGCCGGAACCTCTCCCTTGAGCTTCTCTCTCGCCCTCTCCGCCCCCCCTCCCGGCCGCTCAACCGCCGGCTCTCGCCCGCGCCGCCGCCGTTTCAGGGGACGAGGCGGATGAGTCTGACGAACGCGCCGCTGACAGCTGCTCCATCCTGGCGTCTGACAGCGAGGACTGGTCCACCGCCTCCTCTACAGTCCAAGATTCTGGCCGTTCTCGAGCGGGCGAGGACGCGGAGCTTTTGCGCCTCCTTACCCGGGCTGTTGACCAGTTAGGCCTCGAGTGGTCTCCTCCTAAGGAGCCAGCACCAAACAGGCTCGACGGCTGTTTTCTTCATCGCCGCCGCCGATCGCCAGCTTCCAGAACCACGCCTTTCCTGCCTGTGACGGCCCGTCTGTCGACACAGCGCGCGCGCTGCATTCGACGCCTGGCCGCTTCCTTCCGGTCGGGCAGCACCGCTCCTCTAAAGACATTTCAGAGGATGCTGGGTTGCATGGCCTCGGCTGCAGCAGTGCTTCAGCTGGGTCTATTGCGTATGCGCCCTCTTCAACGCTGGTTGAACGCCCGAGTGCCTCACAGAGCCTGGGCTTCCGGCGGCATTCGAATCAGAGTGACTCAGAGCTGCGTTTCAGCACTGAAGCCCTGGTTAGCGGCCGATTGGTACCAGCGGGAGTGACAATGGGAGCCGTCTCGCGCCGCAAAGTTATCTCGACGGACGCTTCCACCTCAGGTTGGGGCGCTCTTTTCGAGGGCAAGCCAGCATTTGGCCTGTGGTCGGACCAGGAGAAATGCCTCCACATAAATTGTTTGGAGATGATAGCGGTCAAGAACGCGCTCAAGCGCTTCCTCCCATTCATACGGGATCACCATGTGTTAGTCCGCTCGGACAACATGTCAGTGGTATCCTATGTGAACCGACAGGGCGGTGTCAGATCCAAGAGCCTGTGCAAACTGACAGAACGCCTTCTCGTGTGGGCTCACCGCTCGTTGCGCTCGCTGAGAGCCGTGCACGTGCCGGGCCACTTGAATGTGGGACCAGACAGACTGTCCAGGGACATCATTCCCCCGGGAGATTGGTCCCTGCATCCTCAGACAGTCCAGCTCCTCTGGCACCTATTCGGCAGGGTGGAGGTCGACCTTCTTTGCGTCGAAAGACAACGCTCACTGCCCGATATTTTTCTCGAAAAGCGAGGACGCGCTGTCCCAGACCTGGCCCAGCCTCCCGCTGTACGCTTTTCCCCCGATCTCCCTGTTACCTCAGGTTTTAACAAGGATAAGGGAAACACAGCACCCAGTGCTCCTTATAGCCCCGCGCTGGGAGAACCAGATTTGGTACCCAGAGCTGGTGAGGCTGTCGCACTCACCCCCATGGCCGATCCCGGTGAGAAAGGATCTCCTCTCTCAAGCCGGTGGGTCAATCTGGCATCCCCATCCGGAGCGATGGTCTCTGCATGCATGGGTAATCAACGGATACCCGTTGACCTGCCAGAAGGGGTCGTGAACACGATCACGCAGTTTAGAGCTCCCTCCACGAGACGGCTCTATGCGTCCAAGTGGTCTGTGTTCTCTAAATGGTGCGCTACTAAGAGCTTTGATCCACGCACATGTGGGGTTCCGCAAGTGCTCTCCTTCCTACAGGAGCTGTTGGAAAAGGGCAGGTTCCCTTCCACGCTCAAAGTGTATGTGGCGGCTATTGCAGCGTTCGCTGAGACGACGCGCAGCCGGGCAATCGGAAGGAATGAGCTTATTATCCGTTTCCTCAGAGGAGCCAGGCGGATGAATCCCCCGCGACCCCCCTCGGTTCCTATTTGGGATCTGTCCTTGGTCCTGGAGGCCCTGAAGGCTTTTCCTTTTGAACCGCTTGAATCTGTGGATCCTAAGTACCTTTCGCTCAAAACCGTTTTTCTGATAGCTCTGTCTTCAGTAAAACGCGTGGGGGACCTGCACGCGCTATCTATTAGCCCTACATGTCTTGAGTTCGGACCGAATGACTCTAAAGTCATTCTCAGACCGAGACACGGGTATATTCCCAAAGCGATTGGTACCCCCTTTAGGGCACAAATCATCTCCCTCTCGGCTCTGCCAATATCCGATAACGGGGACAGTGATAACCTCCTATGCCCTGTTAGGGCGCTGAGAGTTTATATCACGCGTTCCGCCGCTTTCAGGTGGTCCGAGCAGCTCTTTGTTTCTTTTGGCGGACGCACCAAGGGTCTCGCCGCCTCGAAACAGAGCCTGTCCAGGTGGATAGTGGACGCGATTGCAGCAGCTTACGCCTCCAAACACCTGCAGTGTCCTTTGGGTGTCAGAGCCCACTCCACTAGAGCCATGGCCTCTTCGTGGGCCTGGTCCAGCGGAATTTCTATTCACGATATTTGTATGGCGGCGGGCTGGGCCTCCCCATCTACATTCGTGAGGTTTTATAACCTGGAAGTTCCCGCCCTGCAGGCTACACTGTTATCAGTATAAGTGCAGACTATGTCCACATACTGGTTAATTTTCTGGTTGGCACCAGGGGAAGGATTCTTTTCCACAAATAGACCAGTGTTTCTGCTCTATTCCCTTTCCCTATACGTGTTTATGCACTGTGTGGGCCCGCGCTGCCGGCCACACCATTTACACTGATGTATACAGACCGGCTATGCCGCTCTATCATTTATGTGAAGTGAAGTGCTTGGTACAGGCGTTGGTAAGTGAAGTGCTTGGTACCTGTTTCAACGCTATGTTTTTCCCCGGTCTCCCTGGGATTCATGTGTTGGATGCTCGGCGCGCATGGCGTTGACAATGGGTTCCCGAAGCGTAAGCTACTTACGCAATACGAGAGAACCTCTCGTAAGAGAACGTACTCAGTTACCTAATGTAACCTCGGTTCTCTCTAGAAGAGGGAACGAGTATTGCGTAACCTGCTGTGACGCGCCACGAGCTTTTGCGCTTCAGACTATGAAAACCAGAGTTCAGCCTGTGAGCCCGCAATATATACACACTGGCCACACCCTTCTTGACGGTTGGGTGTGACGTCACGCCGGGCTCACTGATAGGCTTAAGCAGTTGCCGCCTGGCAGCCAATGAGCACGCTGATACAGCTTGCTTTGGTCTGCCTGCTGCTGCACTGCGTTGACAATAAATGCAAAATTAAGGATAATTTTTTGGCTTCAGATCTCGAAGAAAGAGAACTTTCCCGAAGCGTAAGCTACTTACGCAATACTCGTTCCCTCTTCTAGAGAGAACCGAGGTTACATTAGGTAACCGAGTACGTTTTTTATTTATGGTTTTATATATTTGCATAGGCTACTGTTGGGTACCACATTTCCAAGTAAATACCACACTTTTTTAGGGTTACGTTAACTTATTTATTGAAACTGTTATGTTTCAATAAATAAGATAAACCCCCAAACCAACCCACCGGCCCACCTCAACTTTTCGATTTGATAATGCGGCCCTCGAATGAAACGAATTGAATAGCCCTGACATACATATACATATATATATATGATGTTATGTTGTATATTCATGTCATTGTTATCCTATGGACTACACTATTACCATCATCAAGGACATGAATGAATTTATTGAGGAAAGGAAAATTTGCCAGGGACGTGCTGTTTATTCAAAGAAAGAGCTTTATTAGCACAAACACAAACACACAACTAATATCATATATCATATATGTACAAAGCATAGGATTTTTTTGCCCACACAACAAATGGGAAGCTCATGAGAAGCACAAAATCCTACAGCACCGTGAAGTGTCTGTTTTCTGCTTCAGAGCTGCAGGTAACTAGCAGCATTCTGTCTGAATTCGGTCCATTTTGCAGACGTCTGTGGTGCGTTGCCCTGTACTTTGGAGTCGCCTCTAATCTCGACTGCAGCGTGGCACAGAGCTCGGTGAGCTCCTGGCTGCGAAAGGACGGAGGTCGCACAATCCATCCAGACACCCCGCCGACGATGCCGTCTTCCTCATCAGACATCAGGGCTGCGTTCGAAACCGCATACTCAATGAGTAGGTACTTAATTTCAATAAGTACTTACTTAACGAGCGCTAAAAGAGTAGGTACTTTATAGCCAAATCTCGTTGAGTATGAATGCAAACCGGACATCTGCCATGTTGACGTTATCATGTGACCTACGACGCGTTATCACACGTGCAACAACTTAAAAGATTTGAACGACACGTTTAATTAATCTATCTGTAAATATCTTGATTTTGATTAAACTTGCTCATTTTGTGGTCTTTTTGAAGAAACTGCTGCCCATTTATTTTGTGAATACATTTAGGGTTGATTTAAGTTCTTATATTTAACCCTACTAATGTGACCCACCCTTTTATCCTTAACGATATTATTTATTTTTATTACGGAATCCCAAAATTGTCATCTCTTGAATATGTTAATTTCTTTATTTTATATCCAAAAGCGCCTTACTGCTGCTTTATGTTTTCCTCTTTTTCTTGTTGAATTTAACTCTAATTTCATCCCTCAGGCCTAGGCCTATAAATAAATAAAAAATCTTTTTTTAAATGTATTATAATGAATTATCTAAGAAAATATATATTAAGATCTCATATTATGTACGCAAACCCATAATATATATATATATATATACCTCATAACATCAGTAACTCGACAGCCCTTCCTAGAACGGGTTTCCTCAGCGTTTGTAATGTCTGCACAAAGGAGACCTTAGGCAGCTGTGCAAAGAATCACCTTTGGGGAAAACTGTTGATTTTATACTCAAAAAATTTAATTAATTAATCCGAACAGACTAATACAATCAGATCAGTCATTTTAAAACTTTTCACAAAGAGCGTGAAGCCTTGTTTGTACTTCCGCCTGGCTCCACAGCGCGAGTCTCCGCTGCCTGCACGCGCACCTCCCCAAACGGACGAGGCGTTTATACTCGACGCGCTCACAAACAGCTCGCGAGTAACAAAAGTTATTTTTCGCGGATTATATCACTTTAACAAACAAAAACACGCAAAATTATGTCAAACATTTCGGTCTTGTTGAGTATCCTCTAAACACAGTCGGTTATGTCTTTAGCATAAAACGCATGATGGGACAGTATAATGAAATCAGGATCCGTGCACTAGGTCTTAAAGCGACAGAAGCCATAATGTGTCTGTCATTAATATTGTTGTCAAAACAACAAAAGATAGTTTTAATTTGAAGAATTTGGATTAATAGCCTATGTATTTAATTTAGTCAGGACTAAAATACTACCCAGTGTTATTTTGCATTTGATTACTTTATTCAGTTTCTAGTAGCCTATTTCTGAATACTAGTGCTAGACCTATTCAAAAAGTTTTCTCTTTATTGGATGACTATCTTTATTCTATTGTATTTATTTGCGCTACTGAAGGAAGAGCCATTTTAAGCTTTTTTGTGACAAGGTTTTTATTTTATTTTTTATTTAACTCTTTGTTTTTTTTATGACAAAAACTAAATAGTTTTTCAGTGATCACAACTGTTATAACACTGGTTATACAATAAACATATTACTGTTACTAAACTCTGAAATTCCAAATTGATCCATATCGTGATACGTATCGTATCGTGGCTTTAGTATCGTGATGCGTATCGTATCGTGACATTGTTGGTGATACACAGCCCTAGTCAACACATGAAACAAAGCTTTATTCAAACTACAATCATGTATGTAGACTACAGGCGCTGAACCCCACATCCTTCTGCCATCTCAACACAGCGGTTCCCATTCTTCAGCTTTATTCTGATGAATCAGCTGACCGCCAGAGGTGAGCCGTGCCTTCGTGCCGGAGGATGTTGCGTGATGTGTTGTGCTTCACAATCTAAAGCAATAAGGGCAGGTGGAGTGATGGAGGGTCTCGTAAGGGCTGGTGGAGTGATGGAGGGACTCATGGCACAATCTCCAGGATTCAGCTCTGTGCTCTTCATCCTCAGTGCTCACACCAGCCTGCTGACATTTCAGATCCTACAAAAATGCACAAACATAACACAAAAGCAGTCATTTTAACCGCACAATGTCATTTGATTTCAGTATTATTTAGAAGACAAAAACGCTTTTCACAACTGCCACCATCATCTTTCCTTGCAGGTCCTGCTCCACCACAAAAGCTGTGCAGCTAATGCACAGAAATCAAGAATCAGAAAAGTTAAGACTTACAACTTAAGATTTAAATAGTTATTAATTTCTGTAGTATACTCACTCAAAGCCTTTGATGGCAGCATTCAGCTTCATGAGCCACTCTCCACCGGATAAACACACACATCTGTTCATCTGACCCTGTAACATCCAGACAAGATTCACATTACCTCTGTGATGAGCTCAACACTACATTTACATGTTGGGGTTGTTTTAACTTTTTATCCAACATAAATGTTCCTCAATTTATCAACAGTAATGAACAAATAAAATAGATAACTTATGTTTAGTTACTTTATAGATTTGTTCTACATAATAGCACACATTCATCACTCAGATGTCTATGTTGTGATGTGCTCTTCTGCAATACTTACTGAAGATTTTCCTGTCAGATGTAAATAGACATTTAAAATAAGCGTCTTTACGATGTATATGGCTTATGTAAATCCACGTTAGAGACGTAACCTAACTTATGTGTCCTTACTGGAGCTCCCCAGTTAGCTAACGTTATACATAATAAAACGTGTTTTTACAGCAAAATCACAACTATATTATACTGTGTAACGTCTTTACACCTTCAACAATTCAACAGTTTACTCTACAGTAGTTCAACACATGCAATTTTAACGAAAGGACCCGTGTTTACTCACATTTGAAAGCACCCGCGTCGCTGATCTCTGCGATGTTTGATAATGACGTATCCTCTCGCGTGGCCTCCTGGGATAGAAGAGTATCCATCGGTCGAGCACTCGGAAATCTGGGCTGAAGCAGTAAGCCATCCGGGAACTTCTCGCCTACTCTTTTATGAGTACTGAGGTTTCGAACGTACTGCTTCCTTCACATACTGTTTTTGCCTACTATATAGTAGGAAAATAGGCATATTCGAACGCACTTAAGTCCGAATCTCGCGATAATTAGTACGTCACCCAGGTAATTCTCGCCTACTTTTGGATTCGTACATACTTTTTTGCTCGCCTACTCTTTTTCCCATACTAAATAGTAGGTAAGTATGCGGTTTCGAACGCAGCCCAGGTCTATGGTAGCGCACTTCCGAAGGCCCACCTCATCCTCAGCTAGCACACTGTCTCGCTTCTAGCAGCTGTAAAAACCAATAAAGACAATCAGTACTGTGCAATGCACTGCGTATGGACAACACACATCTATTAATGCACCTGAAAAATAGTCACATTGACCAAAAACAAATCTAATCTAATAAATCTTACCCTCTTTCTTCTCGCTCGACTCGCTTCTCGCTTTGTACCTGAAGCTCCTGCGCACTGTCGCGTAATATGTCTTAAAGGCACCTGGAAAACAATTAAATGAGAGTGATATTAATAAGAACAACATAAGTCACAGTAAAATTAAACAATAAAGGAGAAAAATGCAACCGGGTGAAATTGAAGAAATACACACCGGAAGCAAACTATGCTTTTTGAAATTGGGGTTTTATTATGACTGCTGTTTAAAATAAGTGACAGCGGTCAATGGAAGAACAATTAAACAGATAAAAGTCTGATTAAGAAAAAAGTTTGCCTTGTTTGAAGAGATTTCACAAGAAAAAAATAGATTTCACTAGTTAAAAAAAAACACAAAAAAACCCAAGAAATTGTAGAAACAGTTTACAGTACATTTGAAGATGAAATATAATCAAATGTCACAAGAAGTTTAACCAGTGGATCAATGCCCAAATCCACAGAATACTTAACTCAACTCAAACTGAAATACAGTGTAATGCACTGCAACAGGTCAGATTTAAATCGATTTCTCCAAACCAAAATATGTTACAAATAAATACGATAACACAAACTGGAATACGGTGGCTGAGGTAGGCCCAAGTTACAAGAGAAATAAAAGCACTTCAACAAAGCCACAACCCACGTTTAATCATGCAGAACCAGAAATATGCATTAAACCATAAAGTTATACTGTATAATCACAGAATATAGATTAAACTCATTAACAGATTTATCAAATAAACATGCCATCAGTAATTTACCCCATAAACCATGAAACGTACATACCCAATGCTTTACCGATCACCACGAGGTTCACTCGTCACACATGCTCCAAATAAATCTATTAAAAAAAAATGTACACATCAAATGTTCTTTTAACTTCGCTTCACAACTTATTTGTGCATATTAAAGATATTGGAGTAATATTTACCAAGAAAGAAGAACGTATAACACAGAATCCGATCGATGCACGCACCACATGGAGCTCTCCTGAACAGTGAAAAATGGCTTCTCTGGTCGCGCGCACGCGTCCAGCACAAGTGAATAGTATCGCGAGAAGAGAGGGATTTCTTAAAGGGGCCACAAACATTTTTAATGCAAAATAGAAACAAGGTATATTTACACTACTAGTAGGCCAGGGGCCTGTACCATGAAGCCGGTTTAGGTGGCTAGCCAGCTATGTTTCAGTTTAGTTTCCGCCAACCCTGGGTTTTAGGTACTATGAAAGTAGCTCAGCTTTAATCGGTGTTCGTTGCCATGGTATCTTACGCTGCACGGCTAACCTGCTCCGGCGCAGGTTATGTTCTGGATTCAAGATCTCAGACCGAAGTTTGACCAATCAGCTGAGAGCAAAGAAACATATAGGTGACGTAACTTATTCACCTTTTCTTCCAAATCCGGTGACATCTCAGCGCAAATTGTTAGACGAGTACTTCGTAAAGAAATAATTTTTAGCATGACAAAATCCCCTTGCCTTTCCTGATAATTATTTGTATGAAAGATACAGATTTTCCGCGGAAGCAATGTCTTATCTTTACGAACTTCTTGAGCCGCACATAAAGAATTTAACACGTCGAATTCATGCACTTACTGTACCGCAAATATTGCGTTGCGTTTTTTTTTTTTTGCAAGTGGTACATTCTTGCACGGTGGGTGACGCACAGAAGCTAGGGGAAAACATATGTTTGTCGAACCATTCGCAAGGTGGTCCTCGCTCTGCAGGAGTACATTAATAGTTTCATTAATAGTGTTTCCCGGACATTTATCGACCATGTCCATAAAAGAGGACTTTTATAAAATTACCGGTAAGATATATTGATAGGGTGACATCACATGAACACTTTTTTTTTTTTTTTTTTTTTTTTAAAGAAG